>NC_137032.1:10148745-10476245 GCF_032717465.1 Coenobita brevimanus
GTCCTCTCTTCTTAATTTGATGAAAGATCCCAAGGACGAAACAATGGATTATTGACGTCCTATACACATTATGTATCCAATACACAGACTTTTGTTTAAGCACCATTAAGACCCAGGTTGTAACCACACACAGATAATTATGTGGTGTCCCTTGAAGTATTATAATCCTTCTAGTCCCGGCTGATTGTTACACGCAGCCGCTCGGTTGAGGCATCTTTCTTGGTGAGACAGTCAGCCAGTTGTTGTGATGTATCCACCCAAGACACTTCATCAATCTCCCCTCGCTCCAACATGTCTTGTAATACAGCAATATCAATGCGCAATCTTCTGTCTTCTACACTCCTACAGGAGTAAAGGGCGTCCACCAAACTCTTGTTATCGACGAAACACGATCTTGAAATCTCCACATCCAGAAACCTCACGCAATATGTTGGCGAGATATACAGCAGTTTCAGCACATTCAAGCAGCACCAACGTTTCAACAGATAAAGTAGATTTGACGATCCGCCTGATCTTTCTAGTCTGCCAGAATATGGGACATCTCGCCTCACTAGCATCTCGTAGGTAGATCACAAAGCCTCCCTGAGACCCATTCCCTACAAGGTTGGCAAATGAGGTATCCGAAAAGCACTCTACATAACATTCATCGAGTGGCCCCATTTTTGGAATGTATAGCTTCATGTTGTCAGTCTTCACTCTTGCAATCGCCTTGTTGAGCCTATACAAATCTGCAACAGTAGCTCAGTTGCTAGTCATACTCAACTCACACACATCAAAGGCAATATATGGTCGAGTGTGTGTGGAAATCCAATTCAGTTGCCCAATTAACGCTCGGTACTCAGTTTTCTCAGACTCAGACAGCTCTCCTGATTTTACTGTTACGACGTACACAATGTCTGCTCAGCGTGACTGGTTTCAAAGACGAAGCGTACTGGAACTGGTCAAGCGTTATGCTGCCATCGCCATTGGAGAAGACACTTAAACCAAAGTATTTGAAAGCTTTTGATTCCGAACTGCCGATGAGGAATATTTGGCTCAAATGGTTTATCACTTGCTGCTCGAACTCACGTGTACCAACCCAAAGGAAATCATCGACATAAATGCATATAATGCCTTTGATCTTGCCATTATTACTTCAAGAGAACAGTGCTGAATCCAATGATAACACTTTAGCTCCGAGACTCAAGAACTGATCTTAAACGCGCAGGTACCAATGCCTAGCAGCATCACAAAGGCCGTAAACCGTTTTCCTTAGTCTCCACAGCTTACCGTTTGCATATTCAGCCGGAGGATGTAAATGAACAATTCGCTCAATGTCGTTACCTTGCAGATAAGCAGCTTTCACGTCCATAGAGTGGCAATCCCATTGGTTGGTGGAGGCAAAAGAAAGTGCCAAACGCACAGCCTCTTTTGAGCATGTAGGAGAGTCTTTCCAGAGATCCACTACCGTATGTCTTCCTAAAATCCTCTGGCGACTAAACGGGCTTGAACAATCGGCTTCTTGTTTTTCATTTTTTCCGTCACAACCTATCGAACCATTATGGCATCTTGCCCAACATCATCTACTTCTTCATACACATCATTATCTTGCCAGTTTGTAATTTCTTTTTCCTTGGAGCATAATACGTCCTCAGAGTTGAAAAGAACAAGCATCTCTGCTTCATCATCAACTACTTCCCATGTGCTAATCATTTTGCAGATCCACCCAATCAATATTGCCATCAGAGTCCCTCTTCAAATTGTAGCAATGTTTGAACTTTCCAGTGGCTTTACCCGCCCGACTCACAATCCTTCCAGTCACCAACTCTCCAGTTTCTGAATGTATTCCCTTTATACGTTGACCAACAGAAACCTTGGGAGGTTCCTTACCCGGAAGAGAAACTGTGGGAGGCTGATCATCCAGAATTTCACCAGTTTCCAACTCATCATCCGGTGGATAGTCATTCAGTACTTGCGAAGAATCGTCATTAGGCTTCTCTTGGACTACACTGTTCTTCTCATAACTACTGACGCTTTCTCCAACTGTAGTATTTCGTTCTGGAGAACGTGCTAGACGACACACGTGCACTCGCACGAAGACACCACCATGTCTCTCCAGAATTTGTTTTCAGTCTCTGCCTATTACAATTCCAGGACCATGCCATTCATGACTGTCATTTCTTTTGTAGACGACCTCACCTCCATTTTGGATGTCGTTTAAGTCACTCGAACATATGTTGTGCCGCAGAGCCCTAGCCAAACATTCCCCTAATTCAGTCTTTATAAATTCGTCTTGCTATATAAAGAGCATTCAAATTGTCCCTCACAATTTTCGATGGTGATGTAGGTTCCAAGGCTAGAGGATTATTTGCATTCATATTAGGCAGGCCAGGGTTTTGACCAAAAACAAGTTGGTTAGGAGAAAAACATGCATAGTTCGTGAGAGCATTTCTTGCCGATACTGCCCAAGCCAAGGCCACATCCAAGTCACACTGGGTATCAGCCATTATCTTCCTAACAATGTCACCTGTGACTGCATTTTGATGCTCACATACTCCGTTGCTCCATGGACTCTCTGCAGTCGTCATGATCTTGATATTAACCCGCCCCATCCCGTCGACATATGGGTACGTTGCAACGATTTGCATTTGCCAGTCCCGGTGACGTACCAGTACGTCGTGCAATTGCAAGGTACCTAATTTGCACAATTTTCAATTTTCGCACCTGATTTTTCGTATGTATACACGGGACACCTTCCTCTATTCCTGTACAAGATACCAAGCAGGGACAATGCCTTACACTGCATAACCTCCCCCCTCCCCCCCTCACGCCATTGTCTTGGCAAAGGACCTGTTACCAGTGACCTGGCAAGTAAAGTTATTCAGGGCCAGAGTGATTCCCCAATCGATGACAATGTGGAGGACAATGTTTACATAGCATTAGAAGAAGAAACAGCCAGAAATAATGATCAGGTAGTGTGGCAAAAATAGGTCAGGTATGGTGATTAGTTAGTGAGTGAAACAATGCTTATAATGCCTTTATTACTGCTTGAAAACCAATATACTGTCATACTACATATACATTCGTACCAAGTAAATAAATAAATACCGTTTATGAGTGGATAAAATAGTTACCCTCCCATAGAACTCGTTTTCTTTGGTGCCAGCATGTTAGAAAACCCACTCAGGTAAGGAGGAACTCCTACCTGGATTGGGCACTTTAAACCTCAGGTGAGCGATTTCTCTATGAATTTTCGATGTTTCTCACCAAAAGTGAAGGTTTTAGCCAAAAAAAATTTTTTTTCGAAAATACCTCGGGACTGGGGGATGTCGGAGGTGCGGAAAACCTCGGGACGTGACGGGTTAAAGGCCTCTCCCAATGATCGCATTTCAGCATTGTTAATTCACACCCATTATCTGTAAGAATTTTTCCAGGTGCACCAAACAGAACAATCCAGCTCTAATGGTGGTCGCACATTTGTCTGCAATTACTATCGCGGTGTAGTACTTGGCCGCCAAATCAACAAGGACTAAGAAATAATGCCTTCCCCAAGCTTTCAAATCCACAGCTATGGGTTCGTTAAACATAGAAGTCATGGGCAAACTGACTACGGGTCGGGGCTTAGCTCTCTTGTACCTACAACAAACTGTACATGCATCAGATACATCCTTGATAGCTTGCTCCAATTCTGAACTTAATTCCAGCATCAGCAATAAGTCTGACTAGTTTAGCAAACGTTGGGTGTCCAAATTGCCGGTGAAGCTTCAGAGCCGTTTTGTCTACATCACCCCCAAGAGATGCCAGTGCGATCGTTTCACAAAACTCTCGGCCTAGTCACAGAGAAATTGGAAGCAAGTAATGGCGTGAAGATGAGGACTTCAAATTAACGATTGTTCCACAAATTTTGACACGGTCACTTTCAAAATTAATCACCATTTTTGCTTTTTTCATGGAAAATTTGCTCAGCAGCAAGGGAATATTGCAGCTCACCGCATCAGTCACAATGGTTGCATGCATATTTATAATGTAGCAGGGCAAAGTAACACTTTTGAGGGAAGAAACTTTGCCGCCATCAGCGAAAGTAAACGCTGAGGATGATTTTTCTTCTATTATAGCTTCACGTTCGTAATCACTGAGCTCACTTAGATAGCAAATGATCCATTCAACCCCACATACATTTGTAGAACACCCTGTGTCTAGAACAGCACATCCCTTAGATTCTTTTACTAGCGTCTGTAATTTACCTCTACTAGCGGTATCATCCGCATAGCCCATAAATAATGAAAGATGCACCGTTTCATAATTTTCTTCTCGGCTGCCTTTATTTTCGTATGCATCTGGACAGTCACGTGCCCAAATGAAATCGAGAATCGCATACTAAACACCTCGACACCTTACCATCAGGCCCAAGCAGGTTCTGCCTCCTGCTGGTGGATGAGCATTGGGAAAACCTAGCAGACACAGGTGAACGGCCTTGATCACGTACTGCACCACGCCTAAACTTTGTCCTTCCTCGTCGAGTACCCCTAACGTAAAACGTTTCCTCACCCCCGACTTCGTCACTCCAAAAAACTGGTTCACTCTTCACCTCACTGGCAGACACCGATGTATCGTTCTGCCCGCAAATTTCCCCAGCGAAAATACGATTCAGGCCAGGTTTCATATTTTCATAAGTTACCTCAGTTATCGCTAACATCACTAGTTGTTGCTCACTATCTGAAAGTTTGCATGAAGCCAGAAGCATAAAAGCCATCACAGATTTCGATTGTTGCATGTCCTGCTTCGTAAATTTGAAATAAACATGCTCGAATTCTGCCACGAACTTACGAACGTTCATATCACCAGGTCTTCTAAAGTTGTACAATTCATGAAAAGCTGCAAACTGCCAACGTTCTTTGTCCACGAGAAATAAACCGTCTAATTTGTTCAACAAGGTCTAAACACCATTATTTTGTTTCAGATCAGCAGCGTCAATTTCTGACGACGCCACCCTCGCTCTTCCTGACAATGAAAGGTGAATGGCTAGAGCTTGCTTCTTTTTCGGTAAGTCCGTCAGTTCGCACCATATGTTGATGTCCTTCTTCCAGCTCTCATAGGCAGAATCATTTTCAAGTTTTGGAGGCCACTTAGTTAAGCACGACGCCATTATGCTAGAACCACGCTCTGCTACCAGTATTGGAATGAGAAACAATCGAACTCACCGGCCTCACACCTCCAAGTGAGCGGGCTCCGCCTACATACCGCAAGACCCTCCCAATGACGTCACCACTCGGAACATAAAAAGTGCGTGCGCACATACACACTAACAGCAATATCCACTAACAAATATGATGCTAGTCACGAACAGGTGTTATGGAACTGATGTAAAGCTACGCTATTGTCTTCTGCCACTGAGCTGCATGAAATAAGCTGCAAGAGGACATTAATCACTATGATGCTAGTCACGAAGAAGTGCTTTGGAAAGGATGTAGAGCCATAGTAATGTCACAGACTGCCACTGAGCTAGCATAAAATAAACTGTAAAACGAGAAAAATCTTTGGCAAGTCAGGTAGAAGGAGTACAGTAGCTTTTGTCTGTAATAGTTGTATCAATATTTTTGCTTTCATATATAAGTATTAACTATATTTCTCATTATCTTTTTATCTTATCTACCTGCAGTGTATGTATATATCATAACTTAAGTCAGACTTACTTTTAGCACATCTAAAGATTCACATAGCAACATAGCATTATATAGCTTGCCTCATAGGCATCAGCATCGAACATTTGATTGCGTAGCCAGCCTTCATTCCCACACCCCACTGTGAGCTTAGAGCCGGCAGTAATAGCGTGGGGATAGCAAGACGTATTTCACGAGCACTTGGACTTATATCGTGTAACCCTTGTACGGTCAACGGCAACGTTCGCTCGCCTCCCCTGCCGCTCTATCATCTCTGAGATTCAGACTCGTGAATGCGAAGCAATGGACACAGGTGCATTGTATCGCAAACAGATGGCGTGGTGGGATGTGGGGTTGGGAGAGAGGTGAAGGAGGATGAAGGGCGGGGGCCCATACGGATTAAAGGTATGCGAACCAAAAGTAGTCAGATAAGACAATGAAATGTAAAAAGATGAAAATCATATGAAGTATAATTATATTGTACTGAAACTACACTGCTATGGGAATGGTGGCGGGTTACTGGATAACATGGAACGAGTTGATAGCGAATCTCATCGGTCCTTCTTCTGTCTTCTTGCGTATGCAGCTCTCTTACTCTCTGTAACGCCAGCGCTCTCAAGCTTTCATACTCATTCTACTCCCATTCTCTCTCTCTCTCTCTCTCTCTCTCTGTACTTCATATGATTTTCATCTTTTTACATTTCATTGTCTTATCTGACTACTTTTGGTTCGCATACCTTTAATCCGCATGCCCCACCGCCCTTCATCCTCCTTCACCTCTCTCCCAATCCCACATCCCACCACGCCATCTGTTTGCGATACTATGCACCTGTGTCCATTGCTTCGCATTCACGAGTCTGAATCTAAGAGATGATAGAGCGGCAGGGGAGGCGAGCGAACTTTTGCCGTTGACTGTACGTAACTGTAACATACTATCATAATAGTCAAATAATTATTTTGCTACACCAGACTTAATCTCCAGGCTATTAATTAATACACAGTAGTGAAGATATACTACCACACCAGTGTGCTATGAGTAAATAAGGAAGGAGAGGGAAACAAGGAAAATATCAGCAAGCGACACAGTGATCATCGGCAAGCCAGCTTCCTCAAACATCGAGAGGACGGACTATAAACATCGCAGTTACTCAACTCCTGCAAAGGTGCCAGGCCTGATCTGTGGTGTCTGGTACATGTCTTTTCTTGCACAGATCCTTTAATACTATTCCAACCCGAGTACGTCATTTTATACTTTACTCATGCTTCATCGAGGCGATTTATTCAGCACTTTGATAACAGACCTGGAGTTGAAAGGGTCAGTGAAGGCCCTTTCTAACTTCTCCATTTTTTCTACTATTACCTTCTGTTTTTCCCTATACAGTTCACTCAGTCACTTAAGTATGGTGACGCGTTTTTTAAATTTAGTCCTGCTATCTTTAGACAATTTTATGGTGCACTAGTAAGGCGTTGTATTTTTGCCTGACCTCACTTTGTTGTTTCATGGTTCCCTTTGTAGGGGTCTCATGGCTTCCTAGGAGCTAGCCGCAACCCGAAGGCATTCCCTAAGGTCTCGGCGTGTTTATGTGTGTAGAGAACATTTTTTGTGTGAGGCAGGGGCTGTAAAGTAATGTGTTCAGTATTGTCGGTATAATATTTGCGTCAGTGGCATGCTGGACTGGGTACCTGAAAGTGTTCTGGTCGGGGGTGGTTTGTTATTGACCCTCTCGTGTTGAGGATTATTAAGGCTGTATTTTACCCCTACAGTATTGCGGGAGTTTGAGTGATGTATGGATGAATGTCTAACCTATTTCACCGGGTATGCTGTTCGTAGTTCTTCATTTTTAGAATGTTTTCTCCTGTTTTGTGGATCATATCTCACTGCATCCATAGGAGGGAAAAAAGGTCATGATGAAAGCGATGATGATGATGATGATGATGATGATGATGATGGCGCTACCACAGAGAAAGGTCAGTTGGTTTTAACGTTTCCATTTTCAAGCAAAAATGTCTGGTGTTGTACAAGTTATTTATACAAGATCTTTGGACAGTGGATTCATGCAGTGTTGGTGCATAGATATTGCTAGTCAAGTGACGTGTTAAGGCTCTAGTATCGACGCAGTAACTGTTGAAGGATATTACCTAGCCGTGACAGCCCCAGTGGAGCGTGTGAGTGTGGATGTATACAAAAGTCACAACAAACTACCTGAAAATCAAAATGAGCCCAGACGAGCTCAAAGTACTGTTTGAGGAGCAGAGCCAAGAATACAACAACGTGCTGCAAGCCTTCGTAGCGGAGCTTCGTAGCTTGAAGGAAGCTAGTGAGAATAAACTATATGATTGTCAAAAGTCTAAAATATTCACAGAAGGATATGGAGAAACAAAGAGTGCAAGTAAAAGATCTGAGTGAGGAAAACAAAAACCAAGCTTTAGAAATAAACGGTGAGGAAGTTCGTGACTGATGAACTGCAGCAAAAAGCAAGTGGTTTTGAAGATTATACCAAACGTACAAATAATAGAATTGATGGCATAGAAGAAACAGGAGAAAACGCTGAACAGACACAAGTGAGAGTAGAGAAACTTCTGTATGATAAGCTGAACCTAAACTATGTGCAATTGACGAAGGCGCATAGAGTAGGAAAGAAGGCAGGGATGCACCGCACTCTCATCGCGACCGTGGGGAATGTGCAAGACAAACAAATCATGAAAAACTTCTCCAAGTTGCAGGGAAGAAAAATCTACCTCGATGATGACCTACGTCCAGCTTCGGTTTAGGTTGGAAAGAAACTATCCCCCAAAACTAAAAGAGGCCCGGAATCAAGGGAAGATCGCCTTCTCTAGGAATCCGCCTAGCAATCAAGGATCGAGGATCACAACGGCAACCGCATAACAACGGCGGTGGCGGAGGCGACGACAGCAGCAGCAGCGGCGACAGAAACAGCAACAGCAGCAGCAACAGCAACAGCTACAACAACAATAATAACAACAGCTGCAGCAACGACAACAACAGTAACAACAATAGCAGCGGCAGCATGAGCAACAACAGCAATAACAATAACAACAGGTATGACGAAAATTGCGGTAACGGCAGAGGTGATGGTGGATGTGGGCGGAGCACAGGTGCCTGCAGGCGACAAGAGGGTGATTTAGTACAGGAGGAACGGACCAGTGGCCACGTCAGCCGTGAGGGCCACACTTCCCATCCCCCACCCCTTCCTTCCCCTCAACATCTCGTGACAGCTCGCCTAGAGGTGGTAGGCACCATAATCTGCGATCATCGCAGAGGAAAGTACAGGAAAATTGGATAGTGTGTAATTTTGTATTGGACTGTTCTATTACTCAAATCATGTTCCACTTTCCTTTTAGCGATGTTGGAGATGTGGGATTTCGTCTGTTACGCAAGAGATGTGGGGTTTCATCTGTTATGCAATATACGTTTTACGCAGGAAGTCTTATCTAGTCTTGAATATGATAATTCTTTAAACAAAAACATGAATATAATAGTATTGGTCCTGTAGATATCGGATTACCTAGCACAAATTCGAAATGTACATACATCGATGGCAATGTGGCAACTGTACATCGATTTGTTTTTTAACATCGTGTTATTCAATATCAGGTCATGTCATGTAAATTTCGCAAAGTTTCACGTGGAGTTGCTGCAAGATGCCAGTTTTTGTGATGTGATTGGTTTGTGCGAGACATCTTAATGACGATGTCTAACAGCTGTTCCTGCTGGATAAGTATACGTTGTTCACTAACAACTGCAGGGGTAATAAGGGCAGCATTTACTTGAGAGGAGCATGTGGAGTGACATGGAGGGACAGGTTGACGAATGGAGAAGTGAAGGAACGTTGTGGGGTGGATGTGGATGTGGTTGAGAAGATAAGGAGAAATATACTGAGGTAGTTTGGACATGTGGAGAGAATGGAGAATGAAAGACTAAGAGAGTGTATGTAGGTGAGGTGGAGGGAGGGAGAGGGAGAGGTAGACCGAGGATGAGGTGGAGGGATGGAGTTGAGAGGTATATGAGGGAGGGGGGAGTGAGTTGGGGGGAGGGTAGTCAAATGGTGGGTGACAGAGCGACTTGGAGGTGTTTTGTCTGCGGCCACCCCTTGCGGGATTAGGGCGTCGGGCTATAGATAGATAGACAGATTTGCTTATTTCTGAGGAACGGCTGTTTCTTGTGAGGTATGTTTATATATTTTATGATGGAGCATTTAGAAACCTTCTTTATAAAAGCTGAATGTAATTTCAGTAAGATAATATTTTCGGTATAGCTTAAAGAAAGGATTTAGAATCTCACCGTTTTTTAAATACTTTTGAAGGTATTTTGGAGAAAAAATCTGAAAGGATTCCAGGTATTATTATGGGGGATTATTATGCCGACATCCTAAGATACGATACAGGGCGGTTTGTAAATTATTATAATTATCTTAGACTGTTCTACATGCATGGCTTCACCCCACTCATCACCAAACCAACTAAGGTGTGTGGCAATGCTGCCACTCTTCCTAATAATAATATTTGGTGCAACGTACCAGACAGTCATTTTTTGTTTTTTTTTAAGTTTTACGCAGTTTCTCCTTTTTTCAATAAGGACTAAGGAGTTGCCCCTGGAAAGAGGGGCACTTTATGACTTTATGACCGGATGCCCTTCCTGATGTCTACCAACGACCCTTGGGTGGACTTGAACATGTGACCCTTCGGCCAGATCGCTCTAAAGCCCCTGTCACACATACCCAACTCAAAGGCAGACTGCGGCACGACTCAAGGTCGTGTCCTAGTTGGCTCCCACACCTCCCGACTGGCCCTGAATCTGCTCTGCTCATGATTGCCTAACGACAGCGTCAGGACTGCCTCACGACTGGTCGTGACATCCTCAGGAACGCAACAAGATCACGTGGCGTCCATGAGGCGACGGAGCTACCAGTCTTCAAATTTGAAATATAACAAATTTTTGTCAGCCACGACCGTGACACAACCGCCCACGAACGCAAGACGACTTCGTGATGCATTTGGGGAATGCACCATGACCCCCCCAGGACACCCCCACGACCCCCCACAACCGACCCATGGGGTGGGGCATTACACCTGAACCACCAATGACACCCAGTGTGGGGTGGGGCATCACACATAGACCACCAATGACACCCAGCATGGGGCGGGGCATCACACCTAGACCACCAATGACACCCAGTGTGGGGTGGGGCATCACACCTGGACCACCAATGACACTCAGAGCATCACCATGGACCTCTCCTGTGTCTAGTCAGTTGATGAGGGACACACAGTCATAATGTTTTTTTTTTTTGTCAGCAACAGCATCATAACATGCAACAACTGCATCATGACGCATCCAATTGAGTTAAGACTGCTTCATGACCGACATATGACACTCCCGACTGCAACACAACTGTGACATGACTTTTGGCAAGTAGTGAGGCGGCCACGATTTTTTAACGCATGCATTAAAAAATCATGAGGTCCGACGAGTCGTCCCAGCAGCTCATGAGCGCCCTAAAGAGTCTGGGCTTTGTCAATGAATCAAGGGACGATTGATGAAAAAATGCATTATGCCCTTGAGTCGCACCGCGGTCGGCCCTTGAGTCGTTTGTGTGTGACAGGGGCTTAAACCACTGAACCATGGCTGCTATGACCAGCTAGGTGACAGGAGAGCACTACCTCTCTTGGCAGGGCAGCTTACCCGGGTGCGGCGTAACCTCACGACTCTTTGGTCTCAGTCTGGTCTCTACCACTGAGCCACTATGCCCCTGAATTTCTCTAAAAGGATCTAACACAGATATCAGGCGGTCCACCTTATGTGCTCCTTGGTTTAACCCGCCGCATCCCACTGACGTGAATATACGTCCACACGTTTTGTCACTGCCACTCCCGTTGAAGTATATAAACCGAATCAATTGCAAGGTCCCTAATTTGCACAATTTTCAATTTTTGCCTGTGATTTTTGGTACGTATACTGTACACGGGACACCTTCCTCTACAAGATGCCAGGCAGGGACAATGCCTTACCCTGCATGACCTCCCCCCCCTTGCACGCCATTGTCTCGGCAATTCACCTGTTACCAGAGTAAAGACATGTCTTGCCATAATATGAAATTCAGGGCCAGAGTGATATTCCCAATCGATGACAATGTTGAGGACAAAGTTTATGTAGCATTAGAGGAAGAAATAGTCAGAAATGATGATCAGGTAATGCCATCAAAAAAGGTCAGGTATGTTGATGTGTTTGGTGAGTGAAACAATGCTTATATTGCCTATAATACTGTGTGAAAACCAATATACTCTACATATAAATTCGTATCAAATAAATAAATAACATTTATAAGTGGTGTGGAATAGTTACCCTCCCAAAGAACTCGTTTTCTTTGGAGCAGCCCGATAGAAAACCCAGTAAGGTTAGCAGTACTGCTACCTGTATTGAGTATTTTAAACCTCAGGTGAGCGATTTCTCTATGAATTTTCGATGTTTCTCACCAAAAGTGGAGGTTTGAGCCAAATTTTTTTTTTTTTTCCAAAATTGGTCGGGACTGGAGGGGAGACAGTGGAGGAAAAGTGGTCGGGACAGGGCGGGTTAAATGGGCGAATAAATTCATGACTGATGTCACTGGTCACTTCCCCATTACTACAGGGTATGTCCCTGAAAATACAAAAACAAATGTGTAATGACCAATATGCCACGATAAAGTACAGGCTTAAAGGTAGGCTAGTGAAAAAGATGCTAATTTCTGTTGCTTACTAAGCGAAACAAATTGGGAATCAATGATATCGGAAATATCTTGTAGCAATTGCTTTGAAAAACTGAATGATATACTGTGTAAAACAACGATGAGTGTTATCCAGTTTTGGAAAGGAAGGTTAAAAGCAAGTATTTAAACAACCCTTGGATTGCAAATGGTATTAGAAATTCGATTAAACAAAGAATATTATACAAGAAATACTTCAAAATGCCCATCACTAATGGAGAAGAAAACAGAAGACATAGAAATGCACTAAATAAGGTAATAAAAACAGTCAAATAACCTTTTGCATACTCAATATGGCTTTTAGGTCTAGCTGCAATTCAGAGATGTGTGTAGTTTAAGCTTTATTCAGATATTGTACACAATTTTGACAGGTAACATGATTTTAGATGTGTTTTTGGATTTAAGTAGAGCATTTGATTGTGTGGACCATACGATTTTGAAAAGCAAGTTGAGAAGATACAGGATACGGAATACAGAATGCAACTGGCTATGCAGTAATCTTTCCAATCGTTTACAGCATGTGCTATTTAAAGAGTTTGAATGAAATTTTCATGTCCTAAGGACAGGTATACCTCAAGGGTCAATTTTGGTACCTCTGCTCTTCATACTTTAAATGAATCATGTTTCCAATGCTGTTACTAGAGGGCAAGTGATGTTATGCTGATTACACTTCTTTTTATTTTTCTGGTTTTGATCGTAATAATGACAAATCCGTGGTAAATAATAAGTTGTTTAGACTCAATACATGGTTTATATAAATTAAATTAATTGTAAATGATAATACGAGATGTATGCTTTTTAAAAGGAAAACTTTTGTGATTGGCAACTGATGATAATAAATAATTCCGAAACTGAGCAAGTAAATGACTATATTTTTACGATTGAGAATTGATCACAAACTACTGTAGTTTAGAAGTCGCATGTAAATTGCTTAAGGAGCATATTATCTGGCCTTGTCGGAATTATTTCCAGATTTCATGTTAAGCTTACCCAACATGCACTACATCTCATATTTTAGCATTATTTTTCCTAACCTTCTGCATGGAAATATTTTCTGGCCTTCTACTTGCAAAACTGTTCTTCACCCCATTCAATTAATGCAAAAGAAACTTGTACGAATTATGACTTTTAACAACAGATATTCACATACCTAACCTTTGGTTAGACAACTAAAAATTCTTGATTTTGATGACACAGTCAACTGTTGTTTGGTTTTATTTGTTCATAAAATTAGGAATGGCATAATTTTTTCTGAAATTTCATTTCAGACAGAAGTAAACAATCGCTATCTGTTAAGACATCGAAATTTGCTACAAATACTCCTAGTGACCTTAAGACAGGCACAGCTTTCATTCCATTATAAAAGTTGTTAGCTCTGGAAATTACTGTCAGTTGAAATGAAAGATACTTCTTCTCTGTGCAGCTTTAAGAAAAATGTAAAACTATATTTTCTAGAACAGTATCAAAAGAATGTCATAAAGCTGTTTTTTTTTTCTTTTTCTAAATTTTAATCCTGTTACTGCATAAATCTTTTACGTACCGTAAATGTGGTAAATAATATATTTTAGTGTATTTATAACTAGTACCAACTAACTTTGATTATATAATGAGGAGTCTCATAACTCAAGTTAATGGACTCGGCTCTGTTTTTTTTTTGTTAATGAAATTGTAAGTTGTTTATATTGAACTAATAAAACTTTGAATACGAATAGTAATATATATATATATATATATATATATATATATATATATATATATATATATATATATATATATATATATATATATATATTGTTACGGAACAGAGAAAGATAATGTACACTTTAAGAGAGAATACTAAAAAAATCACTACTGTCCCGTAAAGTTCCAGGTTCAAAACAAAAGAGTTAGGTAAAATTACAAGTTAAAGTTTAATGCTCAAACTAACAACAAAACATTCAGGACTCATAAGGATAATGTAATGGCAAAAACAGGTTAAATATATGGTTAACTGCAATAGCCTCTATTAACACGAAATTAGCATGAGTAAATTAATCTAAGTCAGCCCTGATGAAATGAAAAACACTGGGTAATGCTCAGTTAATGCAAGATAAATAATTACAGATACAAACTATTATTACCACTGGCTGACAAAATGAATTCTACACAATTTACAAAAACTTTCCAGGCCTAAGAATTAACCTTATGCTATACAGTACAAGAACGAAATGCAATAACACTTATACTCAAATCACACAGCTGCTAGATGGTTGGAGACTTCCTGAGAAATTCACAATAATAATAACTGTACAGGGGAGATGCGAGCAAAATGAGGAGTAGATCTAAGTGACAATGATGCAGAGACTGAGCTCATTATATAGGGGCCAGCAGAGCTTGATACAACTTGTAAGAAGGACGCGCAAATGAAGCCATGGGGACAAAGAGATGAAAATCCCGCACTGAACAACAGAAAGGACGACTTACTCTACTATAACGGTAGAAGGGGGGGACTGAGGCAGAACACTCTCGTGATCAAACATGCAGCATACTGTGCGTTAAAATTACACAAAGGATGATGAAATCATAGGCTATGTAACACCTCCCCACAAAGATTACAAAGGAAATTTCTTATTACTCTAAAACAATCTGTCTAAAGTCTAGATAAACAATCTGCAATAACATTTTCTTTCCCCTTGACATGTTGTATGTCTAATGAATACTCCTGAAGAAGTAGACTCCATCTTGTCAATCTCTGATTTTTATCTTTAAACTTACTAAGGAATTTCAGTGGGTTATGATCGGTATAAATGACTATGGGGTCAAAACCAGAACACAAATAAAATGAAAAATGCTGTAAACCCAAAATCAAGGCCAAAAGCTCTTTCTCAATGGTTGAGTAGTTCTTTTGAGGTGGAGTGAACTTCTTACTGTAATAAGATACAGGATGTTCAATACCCTGATCATCCTCTTGCAGCAAAACAGCCCCAGCTCCTGTATCACTTGCATCAACAGCCATCTTAAAAGGCTTAGCAAAATTTGGAGTAGCGAGCACTGGCTGACTTAATAGAATAGCTTTAAGTTTGTTGAAAGAGGATTCACAGTTATCGGTCCAGACAAATTTAACTCCCTTTTTCAGTAGGTCTGTAAGTGGTGATATAAGAATAGAAAAGTTAAGAACAAATCTCCTGTAATAACCTACCATTCCCAAAAATCTCTGTAGCTCTTTCCTACTTTTAGGTCTGGGAAGATCACTTATAACCTGAACCTTAGCTGCTGGTGGTGCAACATGTCCATCACCAATTACGTACCCAAGGTACTGAACTTTAGCTTGACCAAACTCACACTTTGATAAATTAGCTACAAGATTAGCATGAACCAAACGCTCAAGAAATTTACTGACATGGCATAGGTGATCTTTCCAGTTCTCACTGAAGATTAATACATCATCAATATAAACAACACACCCTGCCAAACCCTCTGTTACAACATTCATGAGCTTCTGAAATGTGGCTGGTGCATTCTTCATGCCATATGGCATTACAGAACATGCAAAAGTCTTTCCTAGTATTACAAAACATGAGATCTCCCTAGCACGTTCAGTCATAGGTACTTGCCAGTATCCCTTTAACAAATCAAACTTACTTATGTACCTAGCCTTTCCGATCTTGTCTATGCAATCTTCCACGCGAGGGAGAGGGTAAGTGTCTGTTTTGGTTATCTGATTAACACGTCTGTAGTCAATGCAAAGCCGCTGTGACCCACCTGGCTTAGGGACTAGAGTGACAGGAGAACTCCACTCGCTCTGACAGGGCTCAATCATCAGGTGGTCCAACAGGTAGCCAAGCTCCTTCTGGATGAGAAGAACTTTCACTGGGTTCACACGGTAAGGAGGCAGTTTAATTGGCTTTGCGTCTCCAACATCGGCATCATGCATCAACACAGTAGTTCTTCCTGGAGTGGCATGGAACACTTGCGGGTATTCCTGCAGTAATGCCGAAAACTCCTGCCTTTCCTCGGGAGGTAGATGAGAAAGCTTAGTCTGGAGATCATTCATGATATCAGGATTCTTCCCCCAACTATCACTCAGGCTCATGTTGCATGGGAGAGCTTCACTTGCAGACTCGGGTGGAACAGCTACAGTGCAGACTGGATTATTTTCGTCCCGCCTGTGATATAACTTTAGCATGTTGATGTGACATAGTTGCTTGTTCTTTCTACGATCTGGTGTGGCGATGACATAGTTGACATCACTGAGTTTCTTCTCCACGAAATAAGGACCACTAAACTTGACTTGAAGAGGTTGCCCATGTACTGGTAGCAGAATCAAAACCTGATCTCCTGGCTGAAAGTGGCGTAACCTGGACTTCTTATCATACCAAGTCTTCATCTTCTCCTGAGCAGCTCATAAATTCTCTCTCGCCAGCTGTAAAGCAGTGGACAGCCGTTCTTTGAACTTCATCACATACTCCAGCAGGTTGACGTCATCTTCCTCCGACAGCCAGCATTCCTTGAGTAGCTTAAGGGGTCCTCTTACTTCATGGCCAAACAGTAGTTCAAAAGGTGAGAAGCCCAGTGATTCATTTGGAGATTCTCTTGCGGCAAACACAACGAATGGAAGACCTTTATCCCAGTCTTTCTGATGTTCCAAACAGTATTTCTTGAGCATCGATTTGAGTGTTTGATGATATCTCTCCAACGCTCCTTGGGTCTGGGGATGGTAAGCTTGAAGACGTGATCTGGGTGATGCCCAACTCTTTCAGAGACTGCTTGAAAACATTCGACATGAAATTACTTCCCGGTCTGACTGTACCTCCTTGGGCAGACCAAACTTTGTGAAGAACCCTAGCATTTCCTTAACCACGTTCTTTGCTGAGATATTTCTAAGTGGAATGGCTTCAGGATAACGAGTAGCCATATCAATCAGGGTCAACACATAAGAAAATCCTGAAGAAGTCTTAGGAAGAGGGGCCCACAATATCCACCAACACACGGGTGAAAGGCGCCTCAAAAGGAGGAATGGGAACTAGAGGTGCAACCTTTTCGGTCTGATTACACTTCCCCACAACTTGATAGGTGTGACAAGACTTACAATACCAGGAAACATCCCTGAAGATACCTGGCCAGTAGAAGTGTTTCAAAATGCGTGCCACAGTCTTCCTCACTCCAAGGTGTCCTGCCAAACTGGAATCAT
Source organism: Coenobita brevimanus (assembly GCF_032717465.1). Lineage (NCBI taxonomy): Eukaryota > Metazoa > Arthropoda > Malacostraca > Decapoda > Coenobitidae > Coenobita > Coenobita brevimanus. The sequence continues at coordinate 10,166,319 of NC_137032.1, forward strand.
GAGCCACTCTAATGATATCCTGCCTACAAACACGAGGGATGACAACTTGATGTACAACCTCCCATTCACAGTCGGCTGATGCTGTTGGGGTCTCCACTTCCTCATAAGTACTCCTGACTTTACATAATAACAAGTAGAAGCACCGGCTGACTCTTCTTCACTGTAAGCAGAGTTAGCTAAACCTTTCAACTCAGGGTCAGCAACCTGCAACTCAACCAACTCTTGACGAGACAAATTATCAACACTACGGGGTACTGCCTCATCTGGTGAGTGGTCCAAATTAGCAAGAAAAGTGTCAGCTAGGATAACATCATCATCATCATTATCCTCTAAATCACCAGTAACTTTAGACTTAGCCCTAGTGACAGCACATGCAGGGAACGCATCAGGGACATCACAATCCTGGGACGCAGCCACTGGCTCACTAGACAACTGAGGAGCTGGACACACTTGACTTCCACCAATATCATTTCCAAGTAAGAAAGTTACACCTGACATTGGGAGTGTCTCAACCAACCCAACCATAACGGAACCATTAACAAAACCAGACTCTAAATTCACTCTGCACAGAGGGACAGAGAAGTAATTATTTCCTACACCTTGTAAGATTACAGTTTCATCAGAGGAATTAACATTAGAGCCTAGAACACTGGTCAGCATAAGGGATTGGCAAGCACCTGTGTCACGATATATTTTTAACTGATTTCCTGTCATTACTGTCCAGAGGACTGACAAAACCATCAGACAGGAAATTAGCACATGAACTCTTGAGAGTGTCACCCACGTTACTGCTCAAAAGAGGAGCTCCATCATGAGAATTTAAGTTACCCCTCAAAGCAGGTTCAGTTAACTCAGTTAAAGAATTCTGGGAACTCTCAAGGATGGACACTAGACCAATTGACTGAATATTTAAAGACTCCTTTTTGTTCACATCACGCTGTCTCCTGAAACATTTCTCCGTAGTATGACCAAGCTTACTACAATAAGTACATTTACTTTTCTGAAATCTAGAGGTGAAGCTGGTATTTACTTCCTGAGAAACATCTCCTTTATTCTCTTTCCTGTTACCTGTACTCTGAGTAGAGGCAACGTACTTACTCTCAGCTTTCCCTTTTTCTTTAGAATATCTCTTGTGAGTGAGAACATATTCATCAGCTAAAACTTCAGCATCAGACAAATTATCTATTCTTCTCTCATCAAGATATAGGCTTACATCTTTATAAATACACCTCTTGAAGTCCTCCAGCAAAATCATCTGCTTAAATTTACCAAAATCAGAATCCACATTCTTAGAATTTTTAACCACTGCTCTAACAAATCTTCTTTGATTTTTGAGTACTCAACATGGGATTGCTTATCTTGCTTGTAAGTTGTCCTAAATTTTACTCTATAGGATTCAGGAACAAGCTCATAGGCCTTAAGAATCAAGCTCTTAACTACATCATAATTATCAGATTGATCCTGAGGCAAAGATGCATAAGTTACTTGAGCTTTACCGGTGAGAACAGTTTGAAGGAGTACTGGCCAATACTCCTTGGGCTAATTAAAACCTGTAGCTACCCTCTCAAACAACTGAAAATACTTAGTTAAATCAGATTCATTAAAAGGAGGGACAAGTTTAACATTTTTAGCCACATCAAAATCATCAGAGCTAGATGATCCAGTTCCACCTTGTTTCATGCGATACTCATGGTCTGCCTGAATCCTAGCAAGTTCAATTTGTGCCTGAGCCTTTACCTGTGCCTCTTGAATACGAGCATTTGCCTCCTTAACATCAGCCTCCTTAGCACGTGCTTGAAATTCAGCTTCCTTCACACGAGCCTCCTGCAGGGCTAGCTGTAACTTAGCTAATTCAATCTGCGTTTGCTCATTTGGAGGAGTTACATTAAACAAGCTTTCATTAATCATGTCAACAATTTGATCTTTAGAATGATGAGAGCGAACAGCAATTCCCAATTGTTGAGCAACGAGCTTAAGTTCATTCTTTGTTCTGTTTTCTATATCACACACTGTTTGCACATTTGACAAAAAATCTTTGGCTTCATCAAGTGTAGTAATAGTAGACATCATGAATAAGTAACAGTCACAAAATATCAAGCAATATCCTTATGATAATATCCTGAATATCCTGATATGAGGTCGCCAAATTTATTTTACGGAACAGAGAAAGATAATGTACACTTTAAGTGAGAATACTAAAAAATCACTACTGTCCCGTAAAGTTCCAGGTTCAAAACAAAAGAGTTAGGTAAAATTACAAGTTAAAGTTTAATGCTCAAACTAACAACAAAACATTCAGGACTCATAAGGATAATGTAATGGCAAAAACAGGTTAAATATATGGTTAACTGCAATAGCCTCTATTAACACGAAATTAGCATGAGTAAATTTATCTAAGTCAGCCCTGATGAAATGAAAAACACTGGGTAATGCTCAGTTAATGCAAGATAAATAATTACAGATACAAACTATTATTACCACTGGCTGACAAAATGAATTCTACACAATTTACAAAAACTTTCCAGGCTTAAGAATTAACCTTATGCTATACAGTACAAGAACAAAATGCAATAACACTTATACTCAAATCACACAGCTGCTAGATGGTTGGAGACTTCCTGAGAAATTCACAATAATAATAACTGCACGGGGGAGGACAGAGATGCGAGCAAAATGAGGAGTAGATCTAAGTGACAATGATGCAGAGACTGAGCTCATTATATAGGGGCCAGCAGAGCTTGATACAACTTGTAAGAAGGACGCGCAAATGAAGCCATGGGGACAAAGAGATGAAAATCCCGCACTGAACAACAGAAAGGACGACTTACTCTACTATAACGGTAGAAGGGGGGGACTGAGGCAGAACACGCTCGTGATCAAACATGCAGCATACTGTGCGTTAAAATTACACAAAGGATGATGAAATCATAGGCTATGTAACAATATATATATATATATATATATATATATATATATATATATATATTTATATATATATATATATATATATATATATATATATATTTATATATATATATATATATATATATATATATATATATATATTTATATATATATATATATATATATATATATATTTATATATATATATATATATATATATATATATATATATATATATATATATATATATATATATATATATATATATATATATATATATATGGAGGTACAGTGGTAGAGTGTGCGTTTTTGTACATGGGAGAACGAGGGTTCGCGCCCCGCCAGTGTAATAAGCTTTGGAAGCGTTCTTCCGGCCATGTACTGCTTTGGAGGACATAAGGGGTGCTTGCACCCAATCGGCATTGACGGGCCGATTACGCTTGGTTCACAGACTACACACACATATCCAAATCCACTCCAACATTACTCGTACAATCACACTCACAAGCAATTCTCATTGTACATACAATCTCTACCAGATATATATATATATATATATATATATATATATATATATATATATATATATATATATATATATATATATATAACACAAATTGTACAAGTGAAACTTATTTTTTCTCACGAAACTTGTTTCCAAATCCTTTTCCCACTTCTTTCTAAAACAAGGTTGATCCTCTCTGCTTATTCTGTTACAGCTCTTCCACCTTAACCTGCCCCACATTTCGTCCTTCTGCAACTTATATCACGTAGTTCAGTGATAAAGACAGTACAGCACTACGGCTCTACATCCTTTCCATAACACTTCCTCATTACTAGCACCGTAATCTAATGTAAATCTCTTGGAACAACTCAACATTTAATATAAAGGGTTGGCAGTTTTAGGCCAAGTTAAGGTAGAATGGATTGTTTCTTCTTTCAAACAATGTTATTAAACTTCAGATGACATCTCTGACAAAAAAGTGCTACTGAATGCTATTTTTAAGTTCTCTAATTCGGGAAGACTTGTAATTAAAATCTTCTATTCTTAGTTTGTCAAAAAATTGATATAAGAAAGAATGAAAATGAGAAAGAAGGAAGAAACAGACAAAGAAACACCGAAACGGTATGAAATGTTAATATAATCTCACCCTTCCATGAAATGCATGTGTGACGCAAAAATATGGGCGGTGGGTTTGAGTGGAGTCGAGACGAGCTAAGGAGTGATGGGCAGTGGTCTCCCTACAACGATCACTGTATGACTGAACTCACTGCCGACGACTGGGTTTTTGAGGTGTGGGATGACTAAGAATATTACATATTTGCGGTTTAATGGTACCCGAAAAAGCACACTTGTTTGAATAATGGGGTAATGATCTAGGGTGGATTAGCCCTTACCACGCTTCATTAGACGCTTTTCTTGGCAGATGATGAATGGTGTAGGAAGATATAATTACAGGTTATCTCTGTATTGCGTGGCGTCAGTATGGAGAAAGTTTAACGCTGGCAATCTCCCGCCCTCCCAGTTGAAGGTTCGGCCCTGATGTTAACTTAATATGGACTGGTACAGGTACAGAAACAGAATACTCGTACGTAACGGTGGTTGTGTAATTACTTCAGTCCGATTATCTTTTTTATTAAATGTGTATCATGTTATTTCCAGACTATATTCAGCTTGGGAGAAACTTTGCGAACAGGGTTTTAATATGGCCTTCCTTAACGCCTTTCTCTAGTGGGATGTTTTTCTAAGGTGTACAAATTGACTTAAGGTGTAGGGTGTTCCGGACAATAGAAAACGACTTCAGAGAGAGAGAGAGAGAGAGAGAGAGAGAGAGAGAGAGAGAGAGAGATCTTTTAGACTGAGATTATATAGACAGATTGATAGAGAGACAGAGTGATTTATTCATTAACTCATTGATTGACTGATAGGCAGATACAGATAAGGAGATGAACTAGATAATGAGATGGATAGATAGAGATTATAGTCGGCGAGAGAGAGAGAGAGAGAGAGAGAGAGAGAGAGAGAGAGAGAGAGAGAGAGAGAGAGAGAGATGCAATATCACAGTGTACTATACAACTATAAGCCGCGGATCTTTATTAATTGGACAAACTTATACAATGAGGAATTTTCGAATATGTATAGCTGTTTTTCTAGTGTGATTACCGTGTACGAATATCATGGTGGATGTGATCATAAAGTTACATAGTACGAATATCATGGTGGATGTGATCATAAAGTTACATAAATATTCTGTTGTCAGACGCCTCAATCCCGTAAGGAGTGGCCACAAACAAATCGCTTCCATGTCGCCCTGCCCAGTGCCACTTCAGTGCCTTTCTCCCAGCTAACACCCCGCCTCTCTCATATACCTCTCCACTTCATCCCTCCATCTTATCCTCGGCCTCCCCCTCCCTCCCCCCCACTACCTCACTCGCATACACACTCCTTGATAGTCTCTTGCCCTCCATCCTCTCCACATGGCCAAACCACCTCACTGTATTTCTCCTAATGCTTCCTGTCACATCCACATCCACACCACAGCGTTCCTTCACTTTCTCATATGTCAGTCTCTCTCAGTGTGACTCCACATGCTCCTCTCAACTCATTTCCACCACTCTCACTCTTGACTTATGTCCTTCCAACAAGATCCAAGCTTCACTTCCATACGTTAGAGTTGGTATCACAATATTATCATGTAATAACTTTTTCCCTTCGATGCTCACTTCCCAGTTTCTTATCACTGTTTTCAAAGAACCAACAACCTTTCTTCCTTGTTGTACCCTTTCAAGCACTTCACCCTCTAAACTTCCATCCTTACTCATCACACTACCTATGTACTTGAATGAACTCACATTGTCCATTTCCTCCTCATCCAGACTCACTGTCCATTCACTGACCATTTCTCTCAAAGATCATAACATTACTCTTGCCTACATTCATCTTTAGATTCCGTTTCTCACACACTCTTCCAAACTCATTCACCAAGCCTTGCAGTCCCCCTTCGTCTTCACTTAACAACACAGTATCATCTGCAAACAACAGTACAGGGAGTTTCCAAACACTGCTCTTTCTCATTAGGATCGCTTCAACATCCATTGTCCTTCCTTGTAACTCTTTCATAGCCCCATCCATTTACAGATTTAACAGCCATGGAGACATGACACATCGCTACTCCAATCCAACATTCGAAAAGAAAAATTCAATCAGTTCTCTGTCCACACGCACTGTATCCTTAGCACCCTCATACAGTACATAGTCTTCACGACATTCCACAACTTCCCATTTACTCCATATGTCCTTAATACTTTCCAAATTCCTTGTCTATCCACCCATTCATATTCTTTCTCCAAATCCTTGAAGACCGCATACAACTTCTTTCCCTTTTCTAGAAACTTTTCTACCAAAGGCCTAAGAATGAATGTCTAATCTACACAACCTCATCCCTTCCTAAAACCTCCCTGTTCTTCTCCAACTAATTTTTCTTCTACTTCCTTAACTAAGTCAACAAGTATCCTACCATATACGTATCATTAACTCGACAGAAGATTGCCGTAACTTACAAAAGGACATCGATACTTTGACCAAATGGTCTAAAACTTGGCAAATGGATTTTAACGATGAAAAATGTAAAGTACTTAACGTAGGCAAGACCATTGGAGATACTAAATACAGCTTAGATAACAAAGAAATTAGCAAATCGGAAGGCGAAAGAGATCTAGGAGTTATGGTTAGTAACGACCTGAAACCAAGGCAACAGTGCGAGAAATAAAGCAAATAGGGTCCTAGGATTTATTTCGAGATGCGTGAGCAACAGGTCATCAAAAGTACTACTGCAACTTTAGCATTAGTAAGGCCACACTTAGACTACGCAGTACAATTCTGGTGTCCTTACTATACAGTGGATATAAACTCGTTAGAAAATGTACAGAGAAGAATGACAAAAATGATACATGATGTTCGGAACCTGTCATATGAAGACAGACTGAAAAGACTAAGTCTGCACTCGCTAGAGAGGCGTAGAGTAAGGGGAGACTTAATTGAGGTGTTTAAGTGGCTGAAGGGTATAAATAAGAGAGATATTAGCAAGGTACATAAAGTGAGCATACAGGATAGAACTAGAAGTAATGGTTTCAAACTAGAAAAATTCCGTTTCAGTAAGGAAATAGGTAGAAATTGGTGTCATAAAAGACTTTGTGGTTCCTTTGTGGTTGAGTTATATATATATTAGACTTGTGGACGAGCGGTTATTATACTGGAGTAGCTTGTAGTAGATAATCTTCTTTCCCATTTGTCATGTAGTGACAGGAGAGGTAAAGAATAGTATGGGACTCTTTTTATTTGTCTTGGAAATATTAACAAGTCTCTCACACAGAGTGAAGTATAGAGTCCAGTCCCGCTAGCTATCTCTGTCTCGCTCTCTCTGTTTCTCTCTCAGGTTACCAAGCCCTTCTCCCTGTGACCTGTCTCTTCTAAGGCCTCTCTCCTTCTGACCTCTCTTTCCTAAATTCTGGTGAAACAGGAGACGTATCACGTGTGTTCCTTGTGGATGGAAAGTTTAAGAAGCCTGTGTGTGAGTATGAGTGTATGTGTGTGTATGGTCACTAGGGCTTTGTTCACGGGTGGATTGCTGCCAACTAACTGCATCATCTCCTTACTGGCCACTGTCGTCAGCTATCCTCAGTGTAATTTGCAAGCTCATTTCCTATTCCCAGGCTCGCATAGAGCTGTCTATCTATCTATTTATCTATCTATCTATTATGATTTGTAATTATAATATGGAGTTCTGATATCTGCTCGGTCACGTGAAAATGGCGTATCATCGACAGTCAATAGTCCTAACATATTAATACACATTATATACACATTATAATGAACTTATAAGCTCATTAAGTGAAATACATAATATTGTAAAAGTAACATAATTGTATGAATATTGTATACATATAATATTCATAGTAAATAGTGATTATTCAGTAATATTACATTTTAAACAAGTTGTATACATATTTGAATAAATGCATTAAAGTAAATTATTTAACTGTAATACAGTATGTACTTGGGTTATTGTAGTGAAATGCATACATGCAAGAAAAAAAAATAGTTTAAAATTAAGATTATGGTAAGAGTTATTAATATTTCATTTAAAGATAATGGTACTGGTCTGCCATACATGGGTCATTCTTCTTTTTTTTTTTTTTTTTTTTATACATATAATTAATACTATATACAAAATATATACACTTCATTCAGGGTGGTTAACTTTGATGTTAACTCTCCCCCCACTAAATAATGACTCCAAATTAGCAATTCTTGCATGCATTCTGTGCATTGCGAACAGCAGTACTGCAACTACAATGCAGACGATTATAAAGACAGTAGGTGCTGGGCTATACACATAATATGGGTTGAACATACTGTACTCAAACTCAAATCGTCCCAGGGCTTCATTGTTTCATTGATCAGCTGCATAGTTCCAAACTTAGGTGAAGTCAGCCTAATACTTGTGCTCATGTTTAAGTTCATATCAGGCAGTGGGTGGAAATGTTTGTGTGTATGATTGAGAATGGCGTAGTGATTGATGGTGGATAAAGTAGACATGGCTGGTGTAAATACCGCACAGTAGTCTGGTGCTATGTATAATCCTGATGCTGATGTATGAGATGGTGGTATATCTGGACAGACTATGTAAACTGATGTGTTATGAGGGAAATAAAAAAACTGTGAGTGTCCAATGCGTTGATGGTGTACAAGTTTATCTGGAGCAAAAGTGAAGTTGCAATGATGAATATTGTCATTTCTGATGATAGCCATTTCACAAGGGACTGTATCAGTAGGCTGAAACGTGAAAATGTACGCAGGACAAAGATGAACAGCATGTAAGGATGTGCGGCACTTTCGTTCAATCGTTGATTCACTTGCGAAAGTGACAGTGTCCCGTCTCTTGGAGACCATGATGAGTTCGGTGTCTGTGTTGATGTTGATGATGACCAAAGTGTTGTTATTTTTATAGGGGAAGGGGTGTATTTGGTATACTGTGAACAGGTCTTCAGTGATGAATGGTACATGAACTACCACTGATGTTGGTGTTAGTGTTGCTTCTAAATACGGGTAATATTGCATAAATTCCCTACTGCGGAACAACGGCTTCAATTTATGTTTATGTATGCCTTGACTAACTATCTGACGTAGCTCATGAACTGGGAGTAAGTCAATTGTGATCTTGCCATCACCAGCATTCGAAATTCCTTGCATAAGTGCCCTGAAACGATCTCTAGTGTTCTCTAATTGTAGTAGAATCGTGTCAATATGTTCTGTGATGATGGAGAAGTGTTGGAAAAGTGTAACGTTTCCCTCCAATTCATTTATTTTATCCACACTCTCGAGAGCTACGTTTTCTGCTTGTTTCAGATTTTTCACAATTGTCTTCATTGCTGAGTTCTGTCCTGTGATGAATTTATCTTGGTATGTTAGTACCTGAGCTATCTTATTAAATTTGTTGTTTATTTCTTTAAGGTCATCCTCTGTAGCCAATCCAAAGATGTTCCCAAGAACTGCGCCACCCAGGTCGAACAAACCGTGCTTTTGGTGAGTACGGGTGATGTTGTTCCTGTCGCTCAGTACCTCCGTTCCATAAGATGGGAGATCTTGGATCATGACGAGCATAGTTGACTTCGCCTGTTCTAGTTTCCATTTCGCTAACTTTACCATTTCATTCACTTCCTTGGTGTTATGTGCTTGTGAAACATAATTTCCTATCATGAAGTCCAGAGTTCGCATCGGCGTCGCAAGTCTGTCTAGATAAGTAGGCAAGTCATACAAGTAATCTAGACTTATTTCGGTACTCATGACGTCCTTAACGATTGTAGTCGTGGCCGTTGGAGCTATGAGGCATCCTTGTCGTACTATATGTTTGGGGTCTAAGTGCGCATATCCTCTTGCTATGTAGAGGAGAATCCATAGCATAAGTCCCTTCATCGTAACCTACCGAAAAAAAAAAAAAATCTATTAATTTCCTACCATGCTGTGGTCGATGATAGTGATGATGTGCGTTACGGTTGATTGTTATTTCATTTATAGAAGGAGTTTAAATCGATATTTAATTCTCGTAAATGATGTACTGTAGATTTGATTGGAACAGTTGCACCTATGTTCGATTGTTTGGTATATGACCTTAATTTCTTTTTGTAATCATTGTTGTGTTCTTGCTTGGTTTCTTGAGGTACGTTCGCCTGTTCGGTTGTATCCGAGGCTGAATAATTATGTGGTAATTCCCTTGAAACTCGTTTTAAATGGTCAATATGAACTTGTTTCTCCTCGCCACTTGAAAGTGACTTAATTAAAACTTTGTTTGATTTTATGTTAATTACTCTGTATGGGCCCTCAAATTTTGGGGATAATTTATTGTCTCTTGTATGAATGACACCGTAAACAATGTCTCCTAAGCTGATAGGTGAATCTTTTGCCTTCTTGTTAAATGCCTCCGTCATTTCTTCCTTGGACATCGTTAATTGTTTTTTGACTCATTTGTGAATGTCCTGGAATTCACGTAAACGGAGTTTAAAGAAATCATCGTAATTGTATATAGGCATGCTGTCACCTTCTAGGAGCTCATATGGTAATTTTTTATCTGTGCCATATATAATGAAATGTGGTGTGTCACCGATGGATTTATTTATAGACCCATTAATTGAGGCTTCTACTCTGGGAATCCAATCATCCCAGCTTGCATAATTTTCACTGAGAATGTGTCGTAGCACATCTAATACCTTTTTATTTTGTCTCTCTACCAACCCATTCGATGCTGGGTGATAGGCCAAAACGTTAATCTTTTTGATGTTGTATTGTTTACATATTTCTTGTAAGATCTCAGAATTAAATTCTCCTCCATTATCACTTATTAGTACCTTTGGGGTAGTAAAGCGACATATTACATTATCTGTTATTGCCTTTGCTACTGTCTCTGCTGTCTTATCTTTAATTGGAGCTAAAATGACATAACGGGAAAAATGATCCGTTGCTACGAATAAGTATAGGTTATTATTGTATGATAATGGCATCTTGAGTAAATCAACAGCGACAACGTCCCATGGTTGATGTGGTACAGGGTAATTACCCATCGGTGCAGGTGTGATTGGGTATCCTTGTGTTTTGCACATGATTCGCATCTGTCTATATGATTGTTTATATCTTTTCGTAATGAAGGCCAGTAATATAATAGCTGGGCTTGGTTGAATGTCTTATCCTTTCCAGGATGTCCTGCATGTGGGCTGTCGTGTATCAATCGTAATACTTGGGGTATCATGTCATTAGGTACTACCAACTGGTTAGTATTTCTTTGGCGTTTTGGTTGTTTAGAGTTAATTTTGTATAATGTATTATTGACCATTGTGAATTGTTCAAGTGGGACATGCAGTTTGGGTAATTGTATGTCATCTCCACTTTCTAACTTGTATATTGCTAAATTTAGACCATATTGGGTCAAGTCTTTGTGCCTTTGCGATATCCTCGTGGTTTGGGATATTTCCTTTGAGATCTAACGCCGCGACCTGAATTGTGTTCGGGTTCCTAGATAATGCATCAGCTACTATGTTCATTTTACCTTGTATATAATGAATTTGTACATTGTAGTTTTCAACTGTACACTTCCATCTTGCTCTCCTCCCAGAAAGGAGTTTTTCTTTAAACATACCCACCAGTGGTTTATGGTCGGTGAATAAGTGGATTTCGTAACCATATACCAAATCTCGAAACTTTTGTGATGCAAAAACCACTGCAAGTGCCTCTAAGTCTGTAGTGCAATAATTTTTCTCCGCACCTCATGTTTGTCTGCTGGCAAATGCAATTGGTTGATTCTTTCCTCTTTTATCTTCCTGCATCAGTACAGCCCCTAATCCTTTAACTGATGCGTCTGTACAAATAAGAAATGTTTTAGTGTAATCCGGATATGCTAAACAAGGTGCATTTGTTAGTTTAATTTTTAGATTGTTAAATGCCCTTTTTTGTTCTTCCCATTGGAATACAGCATCTTTTTTGAGTAGTTGGAATAGAGGAAAGGCTATATGAGAGAACTGTGGTACGAATGACCTATAGTACCCAGCCAGACCTAAAAATTGTCTAACTTCGTCAGTCGTAGTGGGTTCAGGAAAATCTCTCACTGCCTGTATTTTGTCATCAGTGGTGTGAATACCATCAGAACTTAATTTGTGGCCTAAGAAATTTATTTCCTTAAAGCAAAATTTGCATTTAGAAAGTTATTTTTTATTCCAGCATCACTAAGCTTTTGTAAGAGTAAGTCTAATTTCCTGAGATGATCCTTAATATTCTTCGTTGCGATTATAATATCGTCAAGATAAACAAATATTCCTTGTCCTAAAATTCCGGACAATACGTAATTCATAAGACGCTGGAATGTGCCTGGGGCTGTCCTCAGTCCCACTGGCATTCTTGTATATTGATAATGGCCTCTGTTTGTTGAAAAGGCAGTGTATTTACGTGACTCCTTAGATACCGGAATCTGATAGTAGCCATTTAGGAGATCGATGGTCGAGAATATATTATTCTCAGGACCAATATTCTGTAGAACATCGCTTAGCAATGGCATGGGAAATCTGTCTGGGATTGTGTGATTATTTAGTTTACGGTAATCTACTAGCCTACCGCACGCATTTCTCCATTTCGTTTGGGCACGAAGAATAGGGGGGCATTCCACGGGGAGACTGAAGGCTCAATGATTCCAGGTTTTAACATTTCATCGACATACTGATTTGCAAGTGTACGTTGGGAGTGTGGTATGCGGTAAGCTGGTACGAAAATTGGTGGTGTTTCTGGGTGCACATTAATCATGTGATTAATCAAGTTAGTACACCCTAATTGTTCTTCGGGCAATGCTACGGTGTCCCTATGTGTTTCCAGCAGGATTAACAAATCATTTTCTTCATCAAATTCACCTGAGTGAATTAAATTCTCTTTTATTCTTTCTCTATCCGTAGATTTTATCTCACTTGTTACTCCAGCTATAACTATTTCCTTCACAGGGGCGGGACATTTTTCAATATTAACTATACAAGTTCCCTTTTTCAACTGAACTTCCCCATTCATGTGATTAATTATGAATATCTGAGTTTGCCCTTCGTCGTTCGTATGACATAATGCGTTTTCTACTGACAATCCCTTTACATAATTCTTCTAAGACAAGAACAGTACTATTCCGTAATTTGCTCTTTATGGTACCCTTCATGTATGAATTTGGTGGAATAACTAAATCATTAGTGAGATGGGCTGGAAATATTGATAAATCAGTACTGTTATCTGGGTCACTAATTCTGGAGGATGGGGTTGGTGGTGTAAGTGGATCTATACACTCATCTGTTTGTGTATGTTTGTTTAAGCCTTTAATATTACCAATTCTTTTTGGCTCTCTTCTACCAATCGGTGAGGGCTCTGAAGTTATTTCCTCTATGAATTCATTATCAAAGTCTATTCCATTCATTTGTGGGAGTATAGTTATGTGCTCAGCTCTCATGGATCTTAAGCCCAGTAACATATGAGCTTTAATTGCTAAGTTTTCAACGATATAGAAAAATGCAGAGAATGGTCTTGTAGTTTCTGTGAAACTGAGATTTAATCTTATCATACCCTTCACTGTAATCTCTTGTCCATCTACTGTGTATAACTCTAAATCAGCTTCATCCAGAAAGGTTACTTTCTTTTTATTTTTAAGAATTCTATTTAGTTCTTCATGTGTTATTTAGTTCACTGGAGAGCTTGTATCTAAAAATAAGGAAACGTTTTGATCCTCACATACAGCTGGTATCAAGATACACTCATTTCCCAACATGCCTCCTATGTGAAGTTTAGCCTTGTTCTTCTTTACGTTTGTTCGTTTTTTGTCATGACTTGGTCTTCCCCCGATTTGAACATAGACACAATTTTTTCTACTGTTTTGCAATCACTAGTCCAGTGCCCTTGGTATCTATGATGCCTACAGTAAGGACCAAATCCTTGTGTCTTTTGTTTGTCCTCTTTTGCCTTGATAAAGCATTCATACCTTGTGTGTCCTGGTTTTGCACAATAATGACATAGAATGGACCTATCCCTTGACTGTGACCTACGAGGTGATTTCCCATAAGAAGTGTTGTTTATGGCGGGAGACCTGCTCGGGCTGCGCGAAAACTTATGAAACTGCCTGTAGGAAGGCGTCTGGGAACGAGGCCTTGGCGCGTTTGCTTGTTTGGCCTGCCTGATTGCTGGTCGCGATCGATTTTGTTCTCTGTTTGGGGTCGGTGTAGATGTTTTCACAGCTGATACTGTCTCAGGTACCCTGATTCTACCAGAATGTGCATGTGTGTCGACCACACCTGCTTTACTGCACTGCATCTCTACCTCGTTCATTAAGTCTAGCAAGCACATTCCTGGGGTGTACGCGATCGTCTTGGCGATCTTAAAGGTCCTATCAGGTAATTTACACAAGGCAGCTACATAACCAATGATATCCACGACGAGGTCTGGGGACATCTTTCCATCATCTGTTATCCAATTAGAATTCTCCAATGTAGCTAATAAAGTTCTCTTGATTGTGGAGACAGCAGCAGTTATTTCACTGAGCACATGGTTTGTAGTATTCTCCCTTACAAGATCTACAATTTTATGTAATTCTGGAATTATACCTGGCAAGAAGTTCATACTTCCAGAAAATTTCTTCAGAAATTCAGTTTTAAATTCATCATATGTCCTAGCACGATAGAGCTTGTCGTACTAGAGTAGCAGACGAATGGAATAAGCTACCTAGTAAAGTTGTTGCTGCCTCTTCCATTGAGAGTTTCAAGCAAAGGCTAGATTAGCATATGACAGATAAGGGGTGGGTATAGAAAAAAGAAAATTTTATAACCAATACTAGTTCATAATTTTTCGCTTTCAGGTTACACTATGATAGTCTCTATTCTTCTTTCACACTTTCCTATAAATTCTCCAAGCCAGTTTTTCTATACTGCGTGGTGTTCTTTATGACTTTTTCCTGCCAGCCTCGGCTGGAGGATTTGGAGGGCGGGGGAGAGCCTTCTTCTTTGCTGTCCTTATCTCATTCTAGTACTGTAGTTTCTCTTCTAGGAGCTGCCTAGCAAGGGCCAACCGGCCTATTGCAGTTATCCTCTCTTCTTATGTTCTCTCTCTCTCTCTCTCTCTCTCTCTCTCTCTCTCTCTCGCTTTTGTTTGTCTGTCTGTCTGTCTGTCTGTGTCTCTCTCTCTCTCTCTCTCTCTCTCTCTCTGTCTGCCTCTCTTTTACTCTCTCTCTCTCTTGCTTTCTATTTGTCTGTCTGTCTGCGTGTGTGTGTGTGTGTGTGTGTGTCTCTTTCCCTCTCCAGATATATACCACACGTGCGATTACTCTTCTATTTTCATGTTCAGTATTTGCTACCTATGTGATTCTTTAGCCAAAGTCGTTTTGCATGAACACATTGTAATAACATAATATGTGACACACCATTCTCCTTCCCTTGCTCTTTCTATTCTTGTCCAATTTTACGTATATAAAACAAAAATATTGCTCAAGAAAGGCTCTTTCCTGGCATTTTCAGATAAGAAGGGGTCTATCCCTTGTGTCTACTTCTATTATGTGAAAAAAAAAAAAATGTGGCAGGGAATGCATTGTTAAAAGCGTTAATTGATTTCTTCACAATAAGTCTATGAAATGCAAATGGGTATCAGTGCAGTATGAATGAGTGAAATGGTAAATATATATCTGAATATCCCTCGCAAAGGCCATAGCTGTGGTCTATTATGTCACCATAATCACATTATCTTCACGCTGTGCTTCCAGGTGTAGGGTATGTTGTCCACCCCGTTACAAGCTACATCTGACTCATTTCGGTCAATCGTTTTCAGATGCATTGGTGATTGAGAAGTCTGCCGGATTTCCATAAAGTGAGAATTTCTGCAAAGAATATATAGTTATGTGTAACCAGTAGCAGGGATGAGAATAAACAGCTACCAACGTGGATGAACCCGCACATTCCTCATGTGGAATGACTGATGCAAACAGAGGTAAGGATTTTGTAACACTCATGTTGAATATAGGCCTGCATTATTAAATTCATCTCCATCATCTATCATCTATCTCATACTCGTATATGAACTATTAAATGTTCTAAAAATTACTCTTTTCATATCTTTTTCAGAAGATTCTACCCTCACGGCCACTCCTACGAAGTGTATAATACATACGATGCCATCGGACCAGTCAAGTCTTTTGGTATGGCAACAGGAGAAATGGAACGTTGTAAAGTAGCTGAAGCTAGGCGTGCAGCTAAGAATTTTATGAGCTCAAAGTATCGGGACATAATCGAAACATTACCAGAAAATCCTGCTGATTCAGATGGCTACTACAGCAAATGTTACAAAAATTTCACGGCTGTTCCTTTGAAATATGTTTCTCCGTCTGAAAAAAAAAAAAAAAAAAAAAAAAAGTATATGTGGAAAAGAAAACATTGCGTAGCCTCAACCCTTCATCAGTAACCCAGGGTAGTACAGCTGGTATTTTTTCTGACAAGTGCCTACTCTGTGAGAAAACCATCAAAACACGTGCAGATGGCACGAAAGAATATCTTGGTACAGTCCAGACGAAACAAGCGGAACAAAAAATTATAGATGTAAACACCTTAATGTTAACAAGTGTTCGAGTGATAATTTCAGGTGTTGATTTGATTGCAAAGGAGGCCAAATTTCACCACAGCTGTCGTGCACAGCTAACTCTTAAAGCTGAGAGGAGGAAGAAATCCCTGGCCCCTATTCCAGAAGAGCCTGTAAATGTTGCTTTTCCTCTTGAATGTGTATATGACTGTTGAGACAGAGGTGATTGAAGGTAAAAGACCAGAGCATCTAACCTCCATACATGATCGATATAATGACATATGCACAGAGCTAGAAATCGTGCCTTCTATTACCAAGGTGCAGTTTTTTGGTGAGGTATTAAAGAAACGTTTCCCAGATCGTATCATTCTACATTCTCCAGCATGTAAGAAGTCAGGAGTAATAGTCCATGGCAGTGATATTGACTACACCTCCATCAAGGTGGTATATGATTTCAAGTCATCTCCAGAAGGCCAAGTGACACATGCAGCGCTGTTACTTCGGCAGGCCCTAAAGAAAGTAGAAGAGGAACCTCTGACTTATCCACTGACAACTGATGTTTTGAAAAAAGGTGAAGGAACACCTCCAGATTTGCTAAAGACCTTCTTTGGTGTTCTACTTGGGGGACCAGATTCACGAATGCATTCAGAATCAGTAAAACGAAGAGTAGAGTCTATGAGTCATGACGCTCTGTTCACTGTGAAACATGGTGTGCTAGAGCCAGCTAAGCATATTTTGACAGCTATGTCTCTGAAGCCTCTCACAGGAAGGAGGAAAATCATTACAATGTTGAACAAGTTGGGTTCTTGCCTCAATCACCAAACTGTCGAAGAACTTGAAACAGAACTTGCCTATGCTATAGTTGAAAGACAGCTGAGTTGTCCTGCTGGTGCAACTCCTGGAATCCCTTGTGGATTAGCATATGATAACTATGATGAGCAAACACACACATTATCGGGAGCAGAGACACTTCATGACACAATGGAAATTTTTTATCATGCTTGTCACGCTGAGGTACAATCAACATCAGCAATACAGACAGACAAATCCCTTCCAAAGACAGTAGGACTGCCTATCGCATCAGAGCTGGGGAAGAAGAGGAGGGCACTGGATGTTCCAAGTACAGAGATTTCTCCATACAGGAAAAAAACTCGCATAGATTGTTTTTCCTACAATGACATAGATTTCAGACGCTTACCTGACCTGTCTGGGCGTGCTAGGAAACTTGATTTACTCTGGCTGGCTGCACATGCTTTTGAAATGGAGAATATTCCTATGTGGATTGGTTTCAACGCCAGATATTATGTTGATAATTTTCCAAAGCAAATTGTGCTCTATATGCCAAACATTGACGTCCCCCCCACTAGTGCTGACGTGGTTGCAGAAACTTTGAGGGTAACACAGAAATGTGCCAAAGAATGTGGCCAGATGTATGGAGTAGTCTCTTATGACCTTGATGTCGCCAAAACTGCTATCAAGATACAAGTAACAGAACAACCTCGGTATGATAATGTTTTCATCCTATTTGGACCCTTCCACTTGGAGATGAGCCTCTTCCGTGCAATTGGCAAGATCATCAGTGAGTCTGGACTGCCAGAGATGCTTGTTGAAGCTGGTGTTCTTGCAAGCGGTTTAGTAAGAGGCTTCATTGAATGCACAAACTTCAACCGTTGTAAACGCCTTCATCCAATGTTAGCACTTGCTCTTGAAATACTACACATCCGCAAATTCTGGGCCACCTATGAACATGCAGATGAAATGAAGACAATCATACATTCAGCAAGTCTTGAAGACAAACAATCAATTGACAGTCTTTTGGGGTCATCTGCCTTTGACAATCTGTTTGAAGACTACAGGTCATTCACTCTGCGGATGCGGGATGGCCATTTTGGTAAATCAGCAAGGTTCTGTATGATTTATGTTGCACGAGTCAACCTGTTCAATATTATGGATAGAGCAGTTCAAGAGAATGATGTTGATTTGTACACTTATGCTCTTACCTCAGTCACTGATCTATTTTTCGCCACAAATCGCCAGAACTACGCGAGATGGATGGCTAAATATTAATTGGACTTAATGAATCTGCCTGCAACTCACCCCGGCCTCAAGGAAATGCTTATTGCTGGATTTTTCAGCATCCGTCGCACAGATAATCAGTTCAGTAGGCTGCCTGTTGACCTTACATTGGAACAAACTTTTAACGCAGATACAGCCTCTCGTATGACTGGATATACTGCTGCCACAAACAACTACAGTGCCCGCCTCTGCCGGAGTGTCACCAAGGGTAATAGAGCAGCTATAATTAGTGCTGCACTTGAAATGATGCAAGGGAGCAATGATGCTGAGGCCGAGTTATCACGAAGTCGTATCCGGCGTGACAATGATGACCTCAGAAAAGTTATGAACGTCATCATGACTTCTGCTGATCCCTTCAGCTTTGAATCTGAAGTATTGATAAATAAACATACTGGGAAAAGTGCAACTATTGAGATATCCATGTCTCTACTTAGCATTGAAGAAGAGGAAATGAAACAGCACAATGCATTCGTTCAGGAATGTGCTGATGACCCAGCTCGCTTTGAGAAGGCTATTTCAAGAAACAGCCTGAAAACCTTCGTGGACCAAGGAGCAAAGAACACACGATCACATGATGCCATCATCAGACAGCTCCGAAGCACTAGAGATATGCTTGGGCGGATTGCAGTCATCGCCACAAAAAAGCAAGTTGATTTAGAGGTCCTACTTACATATCCGTTGACATCAGTGCCACTGTCACTATGTAGGTCTGATGGGACAATGGTACATACAGACAAAAGTGCACTGTTCTCTCTACTGGAAGAAAAGGTTCAAGAACACGGTAACCCCAAGGAAATCTACTCACATCTGATTGATGGTAACGTCCTGCTCTATTGCTGACCACCAATCACGTGTAGTATTGCATACTGTTTTGGCCCATCCATCAAAAAGGGTTGATACGTGTTCGATACCTATGAGGAGCCCTCAATAAAGGACTGTGAACGTGACTGTCGGGGTGTTGAAGAGACAATATACTTGATTACTGGTCCAGACCAAGTGCGACCTAAGGATATCGGAAAAGCTCTCAAATCACCATCATTCAAGCAATAGCTTCCTCGCTTCCTTATGAAGGATTGGGCCTCAGAACATCATGCATCAGTATTGTGTGACAGAGAGGTTTACCTACTGTAGGTGTTGATGGAGAATGCTTCAAGTACCGTATGGTGAATGGCAGAGTAGAGAGACAACCGATTGCACATTTAAACTGTAATCACCCAGAAGCAGATACAAGGCTGTCTTCATATGATCGATGCTGATGGTGACATGCCTAGTGGTGACATAGTTGTTAGGGCGGCTGATACTGATATTTTGTTCATACTAGTACACCACTTGCATAGAATCACATCAAATGTTTGGATGGATGTTGGAACATCAGGACGCGGAAATAGACATTATGTTAATGTCTCAGCAATTGCCTCAAGGATAGGTCCTGAGTGTTGCTCAGCACTTCCTGGTTTTCATGCGTACACCGGTTGTGACTACACTACAGCATTCATACGAAAAGGGAAGAAGCGCCCATTCGCTATACTTGAGAAAGATGAAAGATTCCTCCAAGCATTCTCTGCAGTAGCAACGGGACCTGTGGATGACATCACAAGCAGAGTAATTGAAGACTATACATGCACTGTGTATGGTGCACGGAAAACTGTTCCTATCAACCATCATCGGTTCAGAGTATTTGAGTAGGCATACGGACCAAGGGACGCAACAAAGTCATTCCAAAGATTGAAGGGGATAGATGCTAGTGGCATCCCACCTTGTGCGGCTGTTGTCAAGCAGAAAATTGCCAGAAAAAACTTTGTGGCAAGAATGTGGAATGCCGCCTGTACCAGCAGTTTGCCAAAGCACCCAGCCTTCGGATGGGAACTTGTAAACAATTCCTATAATATCATATGGTTTGATGGGCCACAGATGCCAGATTCTGTTGTTCCTGAAACAGTTCAAAATGCTGATGACAGTGAAGATGAGGATGATTTCTATACTGAAGAGGATAGTGAGGACAGTGATTAAGGTTAGCCTGACAGGATCAGCCTGAATGCAGTGGACATTGGATTCCCACCCATCACACATTCATTATCAAACCAGTACCTCTTATATGTTCATTATGACAAAAGTTTGCTTAGCTGTGTGTAACTGAGGATTCATTCACTGTAAAAGATACATTTTTTAGTTGAAACATAACTGTCTTTCAAACAATTTTTATTAGTCAATTATCATATGTTATCAATATTTTAAGATATTTCCTGTTGCAGATAAAAGGGCAGTACCTACTTGATTGGCAATAATTATGGCACTTTTTTTTCTTTAGTAGTAGCTACCAATTAAGTTCATGTATTTAGGTACATTTCATCAATATCCCCGAATTAACCATATTGATTTTTCGTCTAGCCTAATATTTATTCCTAAAAACAAAGAAAACTAATAAAATAGTATGTATTTCTTATGTGCAAGTGAATTCCATTTAGTTTGGTCATTTATCAATTGTCTGAGCAACTTCCCAAAGATGAAGTCGTTTTGTTAGTGAAATAAAAGTTAATCTTCATGTGCTCAGTAAAATAACTGCTGATGTCTCCACAATCAAGAGAACATTGTTAGTGACTTTGGAAAATTCTCATTGGATAACAGATGATGGAAAGATGTCCCCAGACCTCGTCGTGGACATCATTGGTTATGTAGCTGCCTTGTGTAAATTACCTGATAGGACCCTTAAGATCGCCAAGACGATCGCGTACACCCCAGGAATGTGCTTGCTAGACTTAATGAACGAGGTAGAAATGCAGTGCAGTAAAGCAGGTATGGTTGACACACATGCACATTCTGGTAGAATGAGGGTACCTGAGACAATATCAGCTGTGAAAACATCTACACCGACCCCAAGTTGCTAAGCCCTTCTCCCTGCGACCTGTCTGTTCTATGGCTAGCTTCCTTCTGAGCTCTCTTTCCTAAATTCTGGTGAAACAGGAGACGTATCACATGTGTTCCCTGTGGATGGAAAGTTCTAGAAGCCTGTGTGTGAGTATGTGTGTATGTGTGTTCACCTGGTGATCGCTGACAAACTAACTGCATCATCTCCTGACTCCTACTTCCTAGTCTGTCGTCAGCTTTTCCTCAGTGTAACTTGCAAGATCATTTCCCATTCCCAGGCTCGCATAGAGCTATCTATCTATTTATCTATCTATCTATCTATCTATTATGATTTGTAATTATAATATGGACTCATAACATTGATTTGTTCTATGTATCCTTAAATTTCATGTGTCAGTTCAAAGGACACCTTCTTATCTGAAAATTCCAGGAAAGAGCCTTTCTTAAGCATTATTATTTTTTTTTATATACGTATAATTGGACAAGAGTAGAAAAAGGGAATTTTTTTTACGCAAAAGTGTAATTGAACCCCTTTTATCCCTTTAAAAGGACCCTTCTTAAGTAAAAACGCCAGACAATTCCTTATATATATTTTGATTCACTGACAGTAACTAGTTTCATGAGAAAAATTTCAGACTTGTACACAAAAGTGTAATTGAAGGTGAAATTTTGGGGTTTTGGGGGGTGCCGCACCCCATAACGCCAGGAATGCGAAACTCAAGAAATAGGTTTTCTTTGTTACTCAGCTAATATCAATCAATTGCCGTCATCAGACCTTTTGTACTCAATTGTGTAATTAAACTTAAGCTAGCTCCCCGTCTATTCTTCTTTGCTGTCCTTATCTCATTCTAGTAGTTCAGTTACTCTTCTAGGAACTGCCTAGCATAGGCCAACCGGCCTACTGCAGTTATCCTCTTCTTATGTTCTTATGTAAATAATTACCCTGCCTGCAACCTATCCTGTCCTTGACCATTCAACCACACCTGTCCAGGTGAGTGTTGCCAACATTGCGTTCTTTATTTTATACGACAGACAGTGTATTCTTCATATGGTTAGGATTTTTTTTTTTTTTTTTTTTTTGAGAACGAAGTGTGCAAGTATATTATGCACAAGTCATTACTAACAGAAGTCGCTGCACAATGTGTTTGTGTGCATAAAAATTATTTCATCGGAAACTCAAGACCTCCTGATGCGGCGTTAGTGCCCGATCTAGCCTCAGCACATATGTTATCCTTCCCATTCCATGCGTTTCACTATCTCCTTCACATCAAATATGAGGGCAGATGGAGTAGGGGGAATGTTGCTTAGACTGTTACCAGTGGCAAATGCGGGCCTGTGGCTGTTGGAGGCCCACCAAGTCGGAGAGAAAAAAGAAGAGAGGCAAGGGAAGGTAGTTGTGGGATGGGAGGCTGTTGAAAATTCCTTTCCTTGAAAAAAAAATAACACGAATTCATAAAACAAAAATCATGATAGACACCGTGAAACTTTGCCTTTGGATCAGGAGAGATGAACAGTGGAGATTTTTTGCAAAAGCTGTTTTTGTTTTTTGTTTTAACCTTATGTCAATTTCCTCAGGTAAACATTCTCAGGGCGAAAATGACATGATCTTGTTTTTGTCTGGACCAGCAATCATGTATATTGTCTCTTCAGCACCCCGACAGTCACGTTCACAGTCCTTTATTGAGGGCTCCTCATAGAAATCGAACACGATATCCACCCTTTTTGATGGATGGGCCAAAACAGTATGCAATACTACACGTGATAACCCTCCATATGATGGAGGTAAATTTGGTGATAAGCAATAGAGCAGGAAGTTACCATCAATCAGATGTGAGCAGATATCCTTGGGGTTACCGTGTTCTTGAACCTTTTCTTCCAGTAGAGAGAACAGTGCACTTTTGTCTGTATGTACCTTTGTCCCATCAGACCTACATAGTGAGAGTGGCACTGATGTCAACGGATATGTAAGTAGGAACTCTAAATCAACTTGCTTTTTTGTGGCGATGACTGCAATCCGCCCAAGCATATCTCTAGTGCTTCGGAGCTGTCTGATGACGGCATCATGTGATCGTGTGTTCTTTGCTCCTTGGTCCACGAAGGTTTTCAGGCTGTTTCTTGAAATAGCCTTCTCAAAGCGAGCTGGGTCATCAGCACATTCCTGAACGAATGCACTGTGCCATTTCATTCCCTCTTTTTCAGTGCTAAGTAGAGACTTGGATATCTCAATAGTTGCACTTTTCCCAGTATGTTTATTTATCAATACTTCAGATTCCAAGCTGAAGGGATCAGCAGAAGTCATGATGACGTTCATAACTTTTCTGAGGTCATCATTGTCACGCCGGATACGACTTCGTGATAACTCGGCCTCAGCATCATTGCTCCCTTGCATCATTTCAAGTGCAGCACTAATTATAGCTGCTCTATTACCCTTGGTGACACTCCGGCAGAGGCGGGCACTGTAGTTGTTTGTGGCAGCAGTATATCCAGTCATACGAGAGGCTGTATCTGCGTTAAAAGTTTGTTCCAATGTAAGGTCAACAGGCAACTTACTGAACTGATAATCTATGCGCCGGATGCTGAAAAGTCCAGCAATAAGCATTTCCTTGAGGCCGGGGTGAGTTGCAGGCAGATTCATTAAGTCCAATTGATATTTAACCATCCATCTCGCGTAGTTCTGGCGATTTGTGGCGAAAAATAGATCAGTGACTGAGGTAAGAGCATAAGTGTACAAATCAACATCGTTCTCTCGAACTGCAATATCCATAATATGGAACAGGTTGACTCGTGCAACATAATCCATACAGAACCTTGCTGTTTTACCCAAATGGCCATCCCGCATCTGCAGAGTGAATGACCTGTAGTCTTCAAACAGACTGTCAAAGGCAGATAAACCCAAAAGACTGTCAATTGATTGTTTGTCTTCAAGACTTGCTGAATGTATGATTGTCTTCACTTCATCTGCATGTTCATAGGTGGCCCAGAATTTGCGGATGTGTAGTATTTCAAGAGCAAGTGCTAACATTGGATGAAGGCGTTTACAACGGTTGAAGTTTGTGCATTCGATGAAGCCTCTTACTGAACCGTTTGCAAGAACACCAGCTTCAACAAGCATCTCTGGCAGTCCAGACTCATTGATGATCTTGCCATTTGCACGGAAGAGGCACATCTCCAAGTGGAAGGGTCCAAATAGGATGAAAACATTATCATACCGAGGTTGTCCTGTTACTTGTATCTTGATAGCAGTTTTGGCGACATCAAGGTCATAAGAGACCACTCCATACATCTGGCCACATTCTTTGGCACATTTCTGTGTTACCCTCAAAGTTTCTGCAACCACGTCAGCACTAGTTGGGGGGACGTCAATGTTTGGCATATAGAGCACAATTTGCTTTGGAAAATTATCAACATAATATCTGGCGTTGAAACCAATCCACATAGGAATATTCTCCATTTCAAAAGCATGTGCAGCCAGCCAGAGTAAATCAAGTTTCCTAGCGCCCAGACAGGTCAGGTAAGCGTCTGAAATCTATGTCATTGTAGGAAAAACAATCCATGCGAGGTTTTTTCCTGTATGGAGAAATCTCTGTACTTGGAACATCAAGTGCCCTCCTCTTCTTCCCCAGCTCTGATGCGATAGGCAGTCCTACTGTCTCTGGAAGGGATTTGTCTGTCTGTATTGCTGATGTTGATTGTACCTCAGCGTGACAAGCCTGATAAAAAATTCCCATTGTGTCATGAAGTGTCTCTGCTCCCGATAATGTGTGTGTTTGCTCATCATAGTTATCATATGCTAATCCACAAGGGATTCCAGGAGTTGCACCAGCAGGACAACTCAGCTGTCTTTCAACTATAGCATAGGCAAGTTCTGTTCCAAGTTCTTCGACAACTTGGTAATTGAGGCAAGAACCCAACTTGTTCAACATTGTAATGATTTTCCTGCTTCCTGTGAGAGACTTCAGAGACATAGCTGTCAAAATATGCTTAGCTGGCTTTAGCACACCATGTTTCACAGTGAACAGAGCGTCATGACTCATAGAATCTGCTCTTCGTTTTACTGATTCTGAATGCATTCGTGAATCTGGTCCCCCAAGTAGAACACCAAAGAAGGTCTTTAGCAAATCTGGAGGTGTTCCTTCACCTTTTTTCAAAACATCAATTGTCAGTGGATAAATCAGAGGTTCCTTTTCTACTTTCTTTAGAGCCTGCCGAAGTAACAGCGCTGCATGTGTCACTTGGCCTTCTGGAAATGACTTGAAATCATATACCACCTTGATGGAGGTGTAGTCAATATCACTGCCATGGACTATTACTCTTGACTTCTTACATGCTGGAGAATGTAGAATGATACGTTCTGGGAAACGTTTCTTTAATACCTCACCAAAATACTGCACCTTGGTAACAGAAGGCACGATTTCTAGCTCTGTGCATATGTCATTATATTGACCATATATGGAGGCTAGATGCTCTGGTCTTTTACCTTCAATCACCTCTCTCTCAACATAGTCATATACACATTCAAGAGGAAAAGCAACATTTACAGGCTCTTCTGGAATAGGGGCCAGGGATTTCTTCCTCCTCTCAGCTTTACGAGTTAGCTGTGCACGACACCTGTGGTGAAATTTGGCCTCCTTTGCAATCTAATCAACACCTGAAATTTTCACTCGAACACTTGTTAACATTAAGGTGTTTACAACATCTATAATTTTTTGTTCTGCTTGTTTCGTGTGGATTGTACCAAGATATTCTTTCGTGCCATCTGCACGTGTTTTGATAGTTTTCTCACAGAGTAGGCACTTATCAGAAAAAAATACCAGCTGTACTACCCTGGGTTACTGATGAAGGGCTGGGGCTACGCATTATTTTCTTTTCCACATATACCGTTTTTTTTTTTTTTTTTTTTTTCAAACTGAGAAACATTTTTCAAAGGAACAGCCGTGAAATGTTTGTAACATTTACTGTGGTAGCCATCTGAATCAGCAGGATTTTCTGGTAATGTTTCGATTATGTCCCGATACTTTGAGCTCATAAAATTCTTAGCTGCACGCCTAGCTTCAGCTACTTTACAACGTTCCATTTCTCCTGTTGCCATACCAAAAGACTTGACTGGTCCGATGGCATCGTATGTATTATACACTTCGTAGGAGTGGCCGTGAGGGTAGAATCTTCTGAAAAAGATATGAAAAGAGTAATTTTTAAAACATTTAATAGTTCATATACGAGTATGAGATAGATGATAGATGATGGAGATGAATTTAATAATACAGGCCTATATTCAACATGAGTGTTACAAAATCCTTACCTCTGTTTGCATCAGTCATTCCACATGAGGAATGTGCGGGTTCATCCATGTTGGTAGCTGTTTATTCTCATCCCTGCTACTGGTTACACATGACTATATATTCTTTGCAGAAATTCTCACTTTATGGAAATCCGGCAGACCTCTCAATCACCAATGCATCTGAAAACGATTGACCGAAAGGAGTCAGATGTAGCTTGTAACGGGGTGGACAACATACCCTACACCTGGAAGCACAGCGTGAAGATAATGTGATTATGCTGACATAATAGACCACAGCTATGGCCTTTGCGAGGGATATTCAGATATATATTTACCATTTCACTCATTCATACTGCAGTGATACCCATTTGCATTTCATAGACTTATTGTGAAGAAATCAATTAACGCTTTTAACAATGCATTCCCTGCCACATTTTTTTTTTTTTTCACATAATAGAAGTAGACACAAGGGATAGACCCCTTCTTATCTGAAAATGCCAGGAAAGAGCCTTTCTTGAGCATTATTTTTGTTTTATATACCTATAATAGAAAGAGCAATGGAAGGAGAATGGAGTATCACATATTATGTTATTATAATGTGTACATGCAAAAAGACTTTGGCTAAAGAATCACATAGGTAGCAAACACTGAACATGAAAAAAGAATAGTAATCGCACGTGTGGTATATATCCGCAGAGAGAGAGAGAGAGAGAGAGAGAGAGAGAGAGAGAGAGAGACAGACAGAGACAGACAGACAGACAGACAAATAATAGCGAGAGAGAGAGAGAGAGAGAGAAAGAAAGCGAGTGAGACAGACAGACAGACAGACAAATAGAGAGAGAGAGAGAGAGAACATAAGAAGAGAGGATAACTGCAGTAGGCCGGTTGGCCCATGCTAGGTAGCTTCTAGAAGAGTAACTGAACTATTAGAATAAGATAAGGACAACAAAGAAGAAGGCTCTCCCCCGCCCTCCAAACCCTCCAGCCGAGGCTGGCAGGAAAAAGTCAGAAAGAACACCACGCAGTATAGAAAAACTGGCGTGGACATTTTATAGGAAAGTGTGAAAGGAGAATAGAGACTATCATAGTGTAACCTGAAAGCGAAAAATTATGAATTAGTATTGATTATAAAATTTTCTCTCTTCCATACCCACCCCTTATCTGTCATATGCTTATCTAGCCTATGCTTGAAACTCTCAATGGAAGAGGCAGCAACTGCTTTACAAGGTAGCTTATTCCATTCGTCTACTACTCTATTACCAAACCAATTTGTACCTATTTCCTTACTGAAAAGGAATTTTTCTAGTTTGAAACCATTACTTCTAGTTCTATCCTGTATGCTCACTTTAAGTACCTTGCTAATATCTTCCTTATTTATACCCTTCATCCACTTAAACACCTCCCCTTACTCTACGCCTCTCTAGCGAGTGCAGACTTAGTCTTTTCAGTCTGTCTTCATATGACAGGTTCCGAACATCATGTATCATTTTTGTCATTCTTCTCTGTACATTTCCTAACGAGTTAATATCCATTCTATAGTAAGGACACCAGAATTGTACTGCGTAGTCTAAGTGTGGCCTTACTAATGCTAGATAAAGTTGCAGTAGTACTTTTGATGACCTGTTGCTCACGCTACTCGAAATAAATCCTAGGACCCTATTTGCTTTATTTCTCGCATTAATACACTGTTGCCTTGGTTTA
Source organism: Coenobita brevimanus (assembly GCF_032717465.1). NCBI lineage: Eukaryota > Metazoa > Arthropoda > Malacostraca > Decapoda > Coenobitidae > Coenobita > Coenobita brevimanus. Next base: position 10,194,767 of record NC_137032.1, read on the forward strand.
AGATCGTTACTAACCATAACTCCTATATCTCTTTCGCCTTCCGATTTGCTAATTTCTTTGTTATCTAAGCTGTATTAAGTATCTCCAATAGTCTTGCCTACGTTAAGTACTTTACATTTCTCAACGTTAAAATCCATTTGCCAAATTTTAGACCATTTGGAGAAAGTATCGAGGTCCTTTTGTAAGTTACGGCAATCGTCATTCGAGTTAATGATACGCCCTATTTTCGTATCGTCGGCAAATTTGCTGATGTTGCTATTGACTCCTAAGTCTAGATCATTTATATATATAATAAATAATAAGGGACCGAGTACTGAACCCTGTGGTACACCACTAGTTACTAATTCCCAATCCGACTTAGTTCCATTTGTTAATACTCCTTTCAGCCAGAATTCTATCCATTTTAATATATCGCCGTCTATACCGTGTGCTTGAGCCTTCCTGACTAACCTATCGTGTGGGACCCTATCAAAAGACAGACAGACAGAGACAGACACAGACACGTAGACAGACAGGCAGACAGAAAATAGACAGGCAGACAGACAAACAGACAGACAGGCAGAAACAGACAGACAGACAGAGACAAAGACAAAATGAAGAAGAAATAAGAAAAAAAATAACCACACAATGAACTGGAATGAAAGTAAAATGTTGTACAGATGAAAAAATAAAAATAAATAAACATAAGAGAATCCATATATAAAGAGAATTGTAAAAATATTAATCTTAGTGCAGAACAGTACCAACCTGATCATTTGATGATGAAAGAATATATACCTAATCTGCCTGAATTGCGCGACCTCATGCCACCCTCCCCAACCCCTTGGTGATCGATAATTTCACTCGTCGTCTACACCAATATAAATACCCCCCCCCCTCTCTCTCTCTCTCTCTCTCTCTCTCTCTCTCTCTCTCTCTCTCTCTCTCTCTCTCTCTCTCTCTCTCTCTCTCTCTCTCTCTCTCATTGATCTTTATATGCAAGATATCAAAATGTCACAAAAACAAGACCATGTCATTTTCATCATAGGAATCTTTTCCTGAGGAAAGTGACATAAGATTGGAAAAAGAAAAAAAAGCCATTGCAACATAATCTCCATTGTTCATATCTCCTGACCAAAATGCAAACTTTCACGATGTTTATTTAGATTTTTTTTTTACGAGATCGTGTTTTTTTTTTTTTTTTTTCTAGAAAAGGAATTTTCAGACCCCCCCACCCCACCATCACCTTCGCCTCCCTTGCCTTCTTTGTCTATCCGATTTGGTGGGCCGCCAACAGGAAAAGACCTGCCTTAGCCACTGGTTAACATTCCTCCCATTCCATCTACCCTCACTTTTAATGTGAAAGAGGTAGTGAAATGCATGCAATGTGAAGAATAATATGAATGTGCTGAGGCATGATCGGGCACTAATGACGCATCTTGTGTTACCGATGAAATAATTTGTATGCACACAAACACATTGTGCAGCGACCTCTGCTAATAATGATTTTGTGCACAAAAACCTGCAGACCTCGTTCTCCCCACACACACACACACACACACACACACACACACACACACAAATCCTAACCATATGAAGAATACACTGTCTGTCTTATAAAATAAAGAATGTAATGTTGGCAATACTCACCTGGACAGGTGTGGTTGAAAGGTCAAGGACAGGATAGATCGCACGTGGGGCAATTATTTGTGAGTAGTTTTAGAGAGATAGAAAAAGCAAGGGAAAGAGAATGGAGTGTCACATATTATGTTATTATAATGTGTACATGCAAAAAGATATTAGTTAAAGAATCACATAGGTAGCAAATACTGAACATGAAAAGGGAATAGTAATCGCACGTGTGGTATATATCTGGAGAGAGAGAGAGAGAGAGAGAGAGAGAGAGAGAGAGAGAAGCAGACAGACAGACAGACAGAGACAGACAAACAGAGAGGGACAGAGCGTGAAGAAATAAGAAAAAAAAAAGGAATAACCACACAGTGAAATGGAATGAAATTAAAAAGTCGTACAAATGAAAAAAACTATAAAGGAATCGATCTATATAGAGAATTGTAAAAATATTAATTTTAGTGCAGGACAGTACCAGTTTGATCATTTGATGATGAACGAATATATACCTAATCTGCCTGAATTGCGTGACCTCATGTCACCCTCCCCAACCCCTTGGTGATCGATAATTTCATCCGTCGTCTACACCAATCTCTCTCTCTCTCTCTCTCTCTCTCTCTCTCTCTCTCTCTCTCACACACACACACACACACACACACACACACACACACACACACACACACACACACACACACATACACACGCATATTGATCTTTATATGGAAGATACCTGAATGTCACAAAAACAGGATCATGTCCTTTTCACCGTAAGAATATTTTCCTGAGGAAATTGATATGAGCTTGAAAAAGAAATAAACAACATAGCTATTCCGAAAAAAAAAAATCCCCACTGTTCATTTCTCCTTATCAAAAGGCAAACTTTCACGTTGTCAGTTAAGATTTTTGTTTTATAAATTCGTGTCATTTTCTTCGAGGAAAGGTATTTTCAGCCTCCCCCCATCCCACCATCACCTTCCCCTCCCTCGCTTCCTTTCTTTCTCCGTCTTGGTGGGCCGCAACAGGCAAAGGCCCGCATTAGCCACTGGCTAACAGTCTAAGCAACATTCCTCCCACTCCTTCTGCCCTCACTTTGATGTGAAAGAGGTAGTGAAATGCATGCAATTAGAAGGACAACATGAATGTTCTGAGGCAAGATCGGGCACTAACGCCGCATCAGTAGGCCTTGTGTTACCAGTGAAGTAATTTTTTATGCACAGAAACACATTGTGCAGCGACTTTTGTTAGTAATGATTTTGTGCACAAAAACTTACGCACCTCGTTCTCAAAAAAAAAAAAAAAAAAAAATCCTAATCATATGAAGAAAACAGTGTCCTTCGTATAAAATAAAGAACGCAATGTTGGCAACACCCACCTGGACAGGTGTGGTTGAATGGTCAAGGACAGGATAGGTCGCAGGCAGGGTAATTATTTGTGATTAGTTTTTGAAACAAAGAGAAAGCAAGGGAAGGAGACTGGAGTATCACATATTATGTTATTATAATGTGTACATGCAAAAAGACTTTGGCTAAAGAATCACATAGGTAGCAAACACTGGACATGAAAAGAGAATAGTAATCGCACGTGTGGTATATATCCGCAGAGAGAGAGAAAGAGAGAGAGAGAGAGAGAGAGACAGACAGACAGACAGACAGACAGACAGAGACAGAGTGAAGAAGTAATAAGGCAAAAAGGAATAATCACACAGTGAAATGGAACATAAGAAGGAACATAAGAAGAGAGGATAACTGCAGTAGGCCGGTTGGCCCATGCTAGGCAGCACCTAGAAGAGTAACTGAACTACTCAAATGAGATAAGGATAGCAGAGAAGAAGGCTCTCCTCCGCCCACCAAACCCTCCAGCCGACGCCGGCAGGAAAAAGTCAGAAAGAACACCACGCAGTATAGAAAAACTGGTGTGGACAATTTATAGGAAAGTGTGAAAAGAGAATAATGACTATCATAGTGTAACCTGAAAGGGAAAAATTATGAATTAGTATTGGTTATAAGATTTTCTTTGTTCTATACCCACCCCTTATTTGTCATATGCTTATCTAGCCTATGCTTGAAACTCTCAATGGAAGAGGCAGCAACTACTGTACTTTACTAGGTAGCTTATTCCATTCGCCTAATACTCTATTACCAAACCAATTTCTACCTATTTCCTTACTGAAACGGAATTTTTCTAGTTTGAAACAATTACTTCCAGTTCTATCCTGTATGCTCACTTTGAATACCTTGCTAATATCTCCTTTATTTATACCCTTCATCCACTTAAACACCTCAATCAAGACTCCCCTTACTCTACGCCTCTCTAGTAAGTGCAGACCTAGTCTTTTCAGTTTGTCTTCATATGATAGGTTCCGAACATCATGTATCATTTTTGTCTTTCTTCTCTGTACATTTTCTAACGAGTTTATATCCAATCTATAGTAAGGACACCAGAATTGTACCTAGTTGTGGCCTTACTAATGCTAGATAAAGTTGCAGTATTACTTTTGATGACCTATTGCTCACGCTTCTCGAAATAAATCCTAGGACCCTATTTGCTTTATTTCTCTCATTAATACACTGTTGTATTGGTTTCAGGTCGTTACTATCCATAACTCCTAGATCTCTTTCGCATTTGGACAATGTACCGATGTCCTTTTGTAAGTTACGGCAGTCGTCAGTCGAGTTAATGGTACGCCCTATTTTCTTATCGTCAGCAAATTTGCTGATGCTTCTATTGACTCCAAGGTCTAGATCATTTATATATATCATAATTAATAAGGGACCGAGTACTGAACCCTGTGGTACACCACTAGTTACTAATTCCCAATCCGACTTAGTTCCATTTATTAATACTCTCTGCTTTCGTCCTTTTAGCCAGGATTCTATCCATTTTAAGATATCGCCGTCTATACCGTGTGCTCGAACCTTTCTAACCAGCCTTTCGTGTGGTACCCTATCAAAAGCTTTACTAAAGTCCAGATAAATAACATCGTAAGCTTTATCGCTGTCTACTGCCTCATAGACCTCCGAGTAGAATGACAACAAGTTTGTGAGACAGGATAGTCCCTGCCTGAATCCGTGTTGACTTTCGTTTGTAAGATTAAATCTTTCTAAGTGTTCTCTAATCTTATTTGCCAAAATTGACTCTAAAATTTTTCCTACTATTGACGTTAGACTTATTGGACGATAATTCGACTCAGCTGATGTATCACCCTTTTTAAAGATGGGTACTACGTTTGCTGTCTTCCACGCCTCTGAAACTTCTCCTGAACTTAAAGAGTCATTAAATAGTATTAAAAGTGACTGACATAATTCTTCTCTGGTTTCTTTAATAATTTTTGCACATATTTTGTCCGGACCTGGCGATTTTTGAGGTTTTAACTGGTTAATTTATTTCAATACGTCCTCCTTACTAATGGTTATTTTACTAAGAATATTTTCCGTATTCTCATCGTAAATATTTGCTGCTTAAGGAACCAAGTTTTGATTTTCCTTGGTAAATACTAATATGAAATAATTATTTAGGATGGAGCACATTTCTTTATCTTCATTGGTAATGTCACCTGATTCTGTTCTGAGTGGTCCTATCCTATCTTTTTTATTCGTACGGTACATTTGATAAGAACCCTTAGGGTTTTCTTTCGAATCATTAGCAACCTTAATTTCATAACTTCTCTTTGCTTCTCTACGCAAAATCGCGTACCGGTTACGTAAGTGTTCCTCTCCACGTTTTATTTTTCTATGTATTCCTTTCCTTTGGCCTATGAGAGATTTTAATCTGTTGTTTAACCACCTTGGTTCTGAATTATTCGTTCTAAACGATTTTGAAGGGATATATCTATCTTGGTCTCAGTATATTATATTTACTATATATTTCTCACTGGGCGAATGTCTGCTTGGTACTGGAGCTAAGACCTCGACTACAATCCCATCTACCATCTCACCTTCCAAAGACACCTGGAGCACATTCTATGACCTGGGGATCCACACTGACCTGGCATTCCCTCAAATAGCTAATCTCCCTGTGGAATACTGTTCTAAAATAAGCTCTTAATCCATGGAAAGAGCCTAGACAAAAATTAGGAACGGTGGAGGTATTTTCGGTATAACAGACATCCTAAATAAATCTGAACTTACTTTCTTCATGATCGCCATTACCAAGTCGTCCACCAACCTCTATATCACTAATATTTTCTTTATTAGTTAAAATCAAATCTAGTATATTATTACCTCTGGTGGGCTCCCCGATATACTGATAAAGGAAATTATCCTGTACTACCTCTTGAAATTCCTCTGACTCTGCATCCCCTGTCTGATTTCTCCAATCTATCCTTGGCAGATTTAGGTCCCCTATAATTATTACTAAGCTGGACTGTGATGCTTTTCTAATTTCCTCCCAAAGGTATTTACCATCTGCTCTACTTAATTATGGAGATCTGTAAATTGCTCCTAAGACTAATTTCTCCCTATTGTTACTAATTTCAACCCAGACATTTTCTGTGTCCCTATTTATTTTTATGTCTGCTTTATTGTAACAGTTTAATGAATCCTATACATAAATAGCTACCCCTTCCCCCTTTCTTCCCTGAAGGTTTCATACAAAAATAATATAGCCCTTTATCTGATATTCTGCTAAAAATTCTCGAGTGTCTGAATTCATCCAAGTTTCACTGATAACGGCAATGTCTATTATTTCTGTACAAATTAAAGCCCTCAGTTCATCCATTTTATTACGTAAACTCCGGCTGTTTGTGTAGTACACTTTCAAGTTATTACGAGTAGTTATGCCTCTACCTTGGGACTTACTATTTCTTATTTTGTCACTAAGTAGGGAAGTCTTTACTTTACTAATAAAATTTTTTTTGTACTATCACTTATCGCCCTTCTATCATCGCTTGTTCTGTCCTCTATCATCGCCTGCTCATTTTGAGGTGCCTGAGTGGATGTATCTACACTATTGGTTAAACTGTTGTTCTTACTTTTGCAAGTCTTGATGGATCTATGCAAACATGATAATATTGTTTTCTGGGTGTAGTTGCTGCAACTTTCTGTACACCTACTACTCAACCGTGAAAAAAAAAACTCTAACTCCCTATTAATCATTCCAGTAACTCCCTGCCTGCTAAGATGAGTCCCATCCCAACTATACAAGGGACTCTGTCCATAAAACCGGTTGCAGCTGTCAATGAAAGGTATTGCATTATCTTTGCAATACCTTTCAAGGCGGCAATTAAAACCTATTGCTCTGCTCAACCACTCCCTCCCAGCTTGCCATCTGGGTAAAACACCAAGCACTACAGGGGTTTCTCCCCTCTCCCTTACCCTCTTTAACATCAACTTATTCTTCTGCCACAGTACCTCACTCTTACGGCTACTACTATCATTGCCTCCCAGAGTGAGGCACAAAGTGGGTTTGTCACCACTATCCTTCACTATATTTGATTTTTTTTTTATTACATTACCTTCCCTGGCCCCTGGAAGACACACATGTTTTTTGAGAAGACTGACCTCTCGTGAGGTCAGTCCGCTCAGACGTGCTAGAGACCTGTGGTAGTGTTGTGCTAGTGTGTTTTAGTGATCTGTGATAGCGATTGTGTTAGTGTGTTGTAGTGGTCAGCGATAGTGCTGTGCTAGTGATCCGTGAAAGTATTGTACTAGTGTGTTGTGGTTACCCTTAGTGACCCGTGATAGTGCTGTGCTAACTTGTGTGAATTTGTGCGTAAAGGCTTCCTCGGCAGAGAGCTGTGTCCCCACTGCAGGTATTGAAAAGGACTACCTTGAATTAAAGGAGGAACTTCTCGATCAGAAGCGGGAGGTACAAATTCTCAGGCAGGAGAAGTCACAAATGAGGGAATTGTTGGAGGAGATGTTGGAGGAGAAAGAGAAAAAGGCTGAAGGTTGGACACTAGTTAACAAGGGTGCAACGAAGTTCACTCTTAAGAAGCAAACGGAAGGTAAGACCACTAATGCCTTCGACGCACTACGGGACGAATGTAAAGGGAAGACAGAGAGAGAGGTAGAGGAAGAGGACGGTGAGAGAACTTCAAGTACAGGTAAGTATAATCAGACCAAGAAAGGTAAGAAAAATTTGCTGTTGTTAGAGACTACCAGGTGAGATATCTTAACAGAGCCATGTATACTCCACTCGCTAAACATGTGTGTCTTCCAGGGGTCAGGGTGGCTAATGTGATAGAAAAAATTTCAAATATCGTGAAAGATAGTGGTGACAAACCCACTGTGTGCCTCAGTGTAGGAGGCAATGATATTAGTAGCCGTAAGAGTGAGGTACTGTGACAGAATTATAAGTTGATGTTAGAGAAGGTTAGGGAGAGGGGAGGAACCCCTGTAGTACTTGGTGTTTTACCCTGGTGGCGGGTTGGAAGGGAGTGATTGAGCAGAGCAATAGGGTTTAATTGCCGCCTTGAAAGGTATTGCAAAGATAATGCAATACCTTTCATAGACAGCTGGGACCGGGTTTATGGACGGAGTGCCTTGTATAGTTGGGATGGGACTCATCTTAGCAGGCAGGGAGTTACTGTTTTAGCTGGAATGATAGATAGGGAGTTGGAGGGATTTTTTCGAGGTTGAGAAGAGGGTGTACAGGAAGTTGCAGCAACAACACTCAAAAATCATTATTACCATGGTTGGATAGATGCATCAAGACTTGCAAAATTAAGAACAAAAGTTCAACCATTAGTGTAGATACATCCACTCAGGCACCTCAAATTGAGCAGGCGATGATAGATGATAGAACAAGCGATGATAGAAGGGCGATAAGCGATAGTACAAAAAATGGTTATATTAGTAAAGCAAAGAGTTTCCCAGTTAGTAATAAAATAAATAACAGTAAATGCCAAGGTAGAGGCATAACTACTAGTAATAATCTGAAAGTGTACTACACAAAGAGCCGGAGTTTACATTATAAAATGGATGAACTGAGGGCTTTAATTTGTACAGAGAAAATAGATATTGCAGTTATTAGTGAAACTTGGATGAATACAGACACTCGAGAATTTTTAGCAGAATATCATATAATAATATTTTTGTGTCAAACCGTCAGGGAAGAAAGGGGGGCGGGGTAGCTATTTATGTAAGTGACTCATTAAACTGTTACAATAAAGCAGACATTAAAGTAAATAGGGACACAGAAAGTGTCTGGATTGAAATTAGTAGCAATAGTGAGAAATTAGCCTTAGGACCAATTTACAGATCTCCAAAATTAAGTAGAGCTGATAGTAAATACCTTTGGGAGGAAATTAGGAAAGCATCACAGTCCAGCTTAGTAATAATTGTAGGATACCTTAATCTGCCAAAGATAGATTGGAGAAATCAGACAGGAGATGCAGAGTCAGAGGAATTTCTAGGGGTAGTACAGGATAATTTCCTTTATCAGTATATCAGGAAGCCCATCAGAGGTAATGATATACTAGATTTGGTTTTAGCTAATAAAGAAAATATCATTAGTGATATAGAGGTTGGTGGACGACTTGGTAATAGCGATCATGAACAAATTAAGTTCAAATTTATTTGGGATGTCTGTTCCACTGAAAATACCTCCACCGCTCCTAATTCTCGTCTAGGAGATTTCGATGCATTAAGAGCTTGTTTTCGAACGGTATTCCACAGGGAGATTAGCTATTTGAGGGAATGCCAGGTCAGTGGGGAACCCCAGGTCATCGGTGTGGGGCAGGAAACACGTGGGAATATCCGTCAGTTGTCTGTGAGGGGGGAGGTGGTAGATGGGAATGTAGTCCAGGTGACGGGAATTAATTCAGCTCCAGTCCCAAGCAGACGTTCGACCAGTGAGAAGTATAACGAGTTAATAAATATATTACACGGAGGCCAAGATAGATATATCCCTTCAAAACCGTTTAGAATGAATAATTCAGAACCAAGATGGTTAAACAACAGATTAAAAACGCTCATAGGCCAAAGGAAAGGGATATAAAGAAAAATAAATTGCGGAGAGGAACACTTACGTAACCGGTACACGATTTAAAATAGAGAAGTAAAGAGGGAGATAAGAAAAGCAAAGAGAAGTTATGAAATTAAGGTTGCTAGTGAATCAAAAGAAAACCTCAAGGGTTTTTATCAAATGTACAGTACGAAAAATTAAGATAGGATAGGACCACTCAGAACAGAATCAGGTGGCATTCCCAGTGAAGATAAAGAAATGTGCTCCATCCTAAATAATTATTTCATATCAGTATTCACCGAAGAAAATCTAAACCTGGTCGCTCAAGCAGCAAACATTTACAATGAGAATACGGAGAATATTCTTAGTAAAATAACCATTAGTAAGGAGGACGTATTGAAAGAAATTAACAAGTTGAAACTTCAAAAATCGCCAGGTCCGGACGATTTATATGCAAAAAGTATAAAAGAAACCAAAGAAGATTATGTCAGCCACTTTTAATATTATTTAATGACTCTAAGTTCAGGAGAAGTTCCAGAGGCGTGGAAGACCGCAAACGTAGTGCCCATCTTTAAAAAGGGTGATAAATCAGCTGAGTCGAATTATCGTCCGATAAGTCTAACGTCTATCTATCTATCTATTGCCAGACGTCTCAATCCCGTTTGGGGTGGCCACAAACAAATCGCCTCCAAGTCGCCCTGTCCCCCGCCATTTCACTCCCCTGTTCCCAACTCACACCCCCCTCTCTCATATACCTCTCCACCCCATCTCTCCATCTCATCCTCGGCCTCCCCCTCCCTCTTTCCCCCTCCACCTCACTCACATACACTCTCTTCGTCAGTCTTTGACCCTCCATCCTCTCCACATGGCCAAACCACCTCAGTGTGTTCCTCATAACGCTTCCTATCACATCCACATCCACACCACAACGCTCCTTTATATCCTCATTCGTCAGCCTGTCTCTCCATGTGACTCCACAGGCTCCTCTTAAATAACTCATTTCCACGGCTCTCACTCTTGACTTGTGTCCTTCCAACAACGTCCAAGCTTCACTTCCGCACGTTAGAGTTGGTATCACAATACTGTTATGTAGTAACTTTTTCACTTCCATGCTCACTTCCCTGTTTCTTATCACTGCTTTCAAAGAACCAGCAACCTTTCTTCCCTGCTGTACCCTTTCAAGCACTTCACCCTCCAAACCTCCATCCTTACTCATCACACTACCCAAGTACTTAAACGTACTCACATTTTCCAATTCCTCACCATCCAACCTCGCTGTACATTCACTGACTTCACCTCTCTCAAAGACCATCACTTTACTCTTCCCTACATTCACCTTTAGATTCCGTTTCTTACACACTCTCTCAAACTCATCCACCAAGCCTTGCAGCTCCCCTTCGTCTTCACTCAACAACACGGTATCATCTGCAAACAACAGTACAGGGAGTTTCCAAACACTATCCTCTCTCACCAGGGCCACTCCAACATCCACTACCCTACCTTGTACCTCTCTAACGTCAATAGTAGGAAAAATGTTAGAGTCAGTTTTGGAAAATAAGATTAGAGAACACTTAGAAAGATTTAATCTTATAAACGAAAGTCAGCACGGATTCAGGCAAGGACGATCCTGTCTCACAAACTTGTTGTCATTCAACTCGGAGGTCTATGAGGCAGTAGATAGCGATAAAGCTTAAGATGTTATTTATCTGAACTTTAGTAAAGCTTTTGATAGGGTCCCACACGAAAGGTTATTTAGAAAGGTTCGAGCACACGGTATAGACGGCGATATCTTAAAATGGATAGAATCCTGGCTGAAAGGACGAAAGCAGAGAGTATTAATAAATGGAACTAAGTCGGATTGGGGTTTAGTAACTAGCGGTGTACCACAGGGTTCAGTACTCGGTCCCTTATTATTTATTATATATATAAAAAATCTAGACTTAGGAGTCAATAGCAGCATCAGCAAATTTGCTGACGATACAAAAATAGGGCGTATCATTACCTCGACTGACGATTGCCATAACTTACAAAAAGACCTCGATGCATTGTCCAAATGATCTAAAACTTGGCAAATGGATTTGAACGTTGAAAAATGTAAAGTACTTAACGTAGGCAAAACTATTTGAGACACTAAATACAGCTTAGATAACAAAGAAATTAGCAAATCGGAATGCGAGAGGGATCAAGGAGTTATGGTTAGTAACGACATTAAACCAAGGCAACAGTGTATTAAAGCCAGAAATAAAGCAAATAAGATCCTAGGATTTATTTCGAGAAGAGTGAGCATTAGATCATCAAAAGTAATACTGCAATTTTATCTAGCATTAGTAAGGCCACATTTAGACTACGCAGTACAATTTTGGTGTCCTTACTATAGAACGGATATTAACTCGTTAGAAAATGTACAGAGAATAATGACAAAAATGATGCATGACGTCCAGAACCTGTCATATGAAGACACACTGAAATGACTAAGTCTGCATTCGCTAGAGAGGCGTAGAGTAAGGGGAGACTTAATTGAGGTGTTGAAGTGGATGAAGGGTATAAATAAGGGAGATATTAGCAAGGTACCTAAAGTGAGCATACAGGATAGAACTAGAAATAATGGTTTCAAACTAGAAACATTCTGTTTCAATAATGAAATAGGTAGAAATTGGTTTGGCAATAGAGTGGTAGACGAATGGAATAAGCTACCTAGTAAAGTAGTTGCTGCCTCTTCCATTGCGAGTTTAAGCATAGGCTAGATAAGCATATGACAAATAAGGAGTGGATATATAAAAAAGAAAATCTTATAACCAATAGTAATTCATATTTTTTCCTTTTCAGATTACACTATGACAGTCCCTATTCTTCTTTCACACTTTCCTGTAAAATGTCCATGCCAGGTTTTCTGTACTGCATGGTGTTCTTTCTGACTTTTTCCTGCCGGCTTCAGCTGGAGGGTTTGGAGGGCGGGGGAGAGCCTTCTTGTTTGCTATCCTTATCTCATTCTAGTAGTTCAGTTACTCTTCTAGGAGCTGCCTAGCATGGGCCAACCGGCCTACTGCAGTTATCCTCTCTTCTTATGTTCTTATGTATACATGGCTCTGTTAAGATATCTCACTTGTGAGTCCCCAACAACGGCAACATTTTTCTTACCTTTCTTGATCTCACTATACTTACCTGCATGGGAAGGTCTCTCACCGTCCTTCCTCACAATTTCTCTCTCTGCCTTCCCTTCACATTTGTCCCGTAGTGCGTCGAATGTATTTGTGGTCTTAATTTCCAATTGTTTTTTAAGGGTGAGCTTCGTTGCACCCTTATGGACCAGTGTCCAACCTTCAGCCTTTTTCTCTCCTCCAACATCTCCTCCAACAATTTCCTCATTTGTGACTTCTCTTGCCTGAGAACCTGTACCTCCCGCTTCAATTCGAGAAGCTCTTCCTTTAACTGAAGGTATTCTTTCTCAAATCCTGGAGCGGAGACACAGCTATCCATAGAGGACGCCATCATGCACAAAATCATATGAGTATCACAGGTCACTACAGCACACTAGCACAACACTATCACAGGTCAGTAGCACAGTACTGTCACAGGTCACTAGCACATCACTATCACAGGTCACTATCGCAGTTCACTACAACACACTAGCACAACACTATCACAGATCACAGCTAGCTAAATCAGGTACCTTAGGAGACATTCGAAAAGACTGACCTCTCGAGAAAAAAACTATAAGAAGATACTCGATATATATATAGAATTGTAAAAATATTAATTTTAGTGCAGGACAGTATCAGTTTGATCATTTGATGATGAAAGAATGTATACCTAATCTGCCTGAATTGCGTGACCTCATGCCACCCTCCCGAATCCCTTGGTGATCGATAATTTCAACCGTCGTCAGAAACACCAATCTCTCTCTCTCTCTCTCTCTCTCTCTCTCTCTCTCTCTCTCTCTCACACACACACACACACACACACACACACACACACACACACACATTGATCTTTTTATGTAAGATACCTAAATGTCACAAAAACAAGATCATGTCATTTTTACCCTAAGAATGTTTTCCTGAGGAAACTGACATGAGCTTAAAAAAAAAAAAAAAAAAAAAACAGCTAATGGAAAAAATCTCCACTTTTCATCTCTCCTCATCAAAATTCACACTATCACGTTGTCTATCAAGATTTTTGTTTTATGAATTCGTGTCATTTTTTTTCAAGAAAAGGTATTTTCATCTGCCCCCCACCCCACCATCACCTTCCCTTCCCTCTCTTCCTTTCTCTCTCCAACTTGGTGGGCCGCCAACAGGAACAGGCCCGCATTAGCCAGTGGCTAATAGTCTAAGCAACATTCCTAGCACTCAACCTGCCCACACTTTTGATGTGAAACAGGTAGTGAAGTGCATGCAATTGGAAGAATAACATGAATGTGCTGAGGCAAGATCAGGCACTAACGCCGCATCAGTAAGTCTTGTGTTACCAGTGATGTAAATTTTTATGCACACAAACACATTGTACTTCAGCTAGTAATGATTTTGTGCACAATATCTTGTGCACCTTCATCTCCCCTCACCCCCCCCCAAAAAAAAAAAAAAAATAAATAAATAACCATATGAAGAATACACTCTTCGTCGTATGAAATAAAGAATGCAATGTTGGCAACACTGACCTGGACAGGTGTGGTTGAATAGTCAAGGACAGGATACGTCACAGGCAGGGCAATTATTTACATAAGAACATAAGAAGAGAGGATAACTGCAGTAGGCCGCTTGGTCCATGCTAGACAGCTCCTAGAAGAGTAACTGAACTACTACAATGAGATAAGGACAGCAAAGAAGAAGGCTCTCCCCCGCCCTCCAAACCCTCCAACCGAAGCCGGCAGGAAAAAGTCAGAAAGAACACCACGCAGTATAGAAAAACTGGTGTGGACAATTTATAGGAAAGTGTGAAAAGAGAATAAAGATTATCATAGTGTAACCTGAAAGGGAAAAATTATGAAGTAGTATTGGTTATAACATATTCTTTTTTCTATACCCACCTTATTTATCATATGCTTATCTAGCCTATGCTTGAAACTCTCAATGGAAGAGGCAGCAACTACTTTACTAGGTAGCTTATTCCATTCGTCTACTACTCTATTACCAAACCAATTTCTACCTATTTCCTTAATGAAACGGAATTTTTCTAGTTTGAAACCATTACTTTTTCGTTCTATCGTGCATGCTCACTTTAAGTACCTTGCTATTATCTCCCTTATTTATACCCTTCATCCACTTAAACACCTCAATCAAATCTTCCCTTTCTCTACGCCTCTCTATCGAGTGCAGACTTAGTCTTTTCAGTCTGTCTTCATATGACATTTTCAGAACATCATGTATCGTTTTTGTCATTCTTCTTTGTACATTTCCTAACGAGTTTATATCCATTGTATAGTAAGGACACCAGAATTGTAATGCGTAGTCTAAGTGTGGCCTTACTAATGCTAGATAAAGTGGCAGTATTACTTTTGATGACCCGTTGCTCACGCTTCTCGAAATAAATCCTAAGACCCTATTTGCTTTATTTCTCGCATTAATACACTGTTACCTTGGTTTCAGGTCTCTACCATCGATAACTCCTAGATCTCTTTCGCATTCCGGTTTGATAATTTCTTTGTTATCTAAGCTGTATTCAGTATCTCCAAAGGTCTTGCCTACGTTCAGTGCTTTACATTTCTCAATGTTAAAATCCATCTGCCAAATTTTAGCCCATTTGGTCAATGTATCGAGGTCCTTTTGTAAGTTACGGCAATCGTCAGTCGAGTTAATGATACGACCTATTTTCGTATCGTCGGCAAATTTGCTGATGCTTCTATTGACTTCTAGGTCTAGATGATTTATATATATCCTAAATATTAAGAGACTGATTACTGAACCCTGTGATATACCAATAGTAACTAATCCCCAATCCGACTTAGTTCCATTTATTAATACTCTCTGCTTTCGTCCTTTCAGCCAAGATTCTATCCATTTTAAGATATCGCCGTCTATACCGTGTGCTCGGACCTTTCTAACTAACCTTTCGTGTGGGACCCTGTTAAAAGCTTTACTAAAGTCCAGATAAATAACATCGTAAGCTTTATCGCTATCTACTGCCTCATAGACCTCCAAGTAGAATGACAAAAAGTTTGTGAGGCAGGATCATCCTTGCCTGAATCCGTGCTGACTTTCGTTTATAAGATTAAATCTTTCTAAGTGTTCTCTAATCTTATTTGCCAAAATTGACTAACATTTTTCCTACTATTGGCGTTAGACTTATCGGACAATAATTCGACGCAGCTGATTTATCACCATTTTTAAAGATGGGCACAGCGTTTGCTGTCTTCCACGCCTCTGGATCTTTTCCTGAACTTGAAGAGTCATGAAATAACGTTAAAAGTGGCTGGCATAAATTTTCTTTGGTTTCTTTTATAATTTTTGCATATATTTTGTCCGGACCGGGTGATTTTTGAGGTTATAACTTATTAATTTCTTTCAATAAATCCTCCTTAGTAATGGTAATTTTACTAGGAATATTTTCCGTAATCTCATCGTTAATATTTGCTGCTTAAGGGACTAGGTCTTGATTTTCCTTGATGAATACTGATATGAAATAATTATTTAGGATGGAGCACATTTCTTTATCCTCGCTGGTAATGTCACCTGATTCTGTTCTGAGAGGCTCTATCCTACCTTTTGTATTCGTACGGTACATTTGATAAAAACCCTTAGGGTTTTCTTTCGAATCATTAGCAAGCTTAGTTTCATAACTTCTCTTTGCTTTTCGTATCTCCCTCTTTACCTTTCTACTTAAAATCGCATCCCTGTTACGTAAGTGTTCCTCTCCACATTTTATTTTTCTATGTATTCCTTTCCTTTGGCCGATGAGAGATTTTAATCTGTTGTTTAACCATCTTGGTTCTGAATTATTCGTTCAAAAAAGGTTTTGAACGGATATATCTATCTTGGCCTCCGTGTATTATATTTACTATATATTTCTTACTGGTCGAACGTCTGCTTCGTACTGGAGCTAAGTAAATCACCGTCACCTCGACTACACTCCCATCTACCACCTCACCTTCCAAAGACACCTGAGCACATTCCAAAGTGTTTCGTGCCCCTCGCTTATGACCTGGGGTACCCCACTGACCTGGCATTCCCTCAAATAGCTAATCTGCCTGTGGAATACCGTTCGAAAATAAGCTCTTAATCCATCGAAATCTCCTAGACGAAAATTAAAAACGGTGGAGGTATTTTCAGTGGAACAGACATGCCAAATAAATCTGAACTTAATTTCATCATGATCGCTATTAACAAGTCGTCCAGCAACCTCTAAATCATTAATATTTTCTTTATTTCTTAAAACCAAATCTAGTACATTATTACATCTGGTGGGCTCCCTGATATACTGATAAAGGAAATTATCCTGTACTACCTCTTGAAATTCCTCTGACTCTGCATCCCCTGTCTGATTTCTCCAATCTTTCCTTGGCAGATTTAGGTCCCCTACAATTATTACTAAGCTGGACTGTGACTCTTTTCTAATTTCCTCCCAAAGATATTTACTATCTGCTCTACTTAATTTTGGAGATCTATAAATTGCTCCTAAGACTAATTTCTCCCTATTGTTACTAATTTCAACCAAGACACTTTCTGTGTCCCTATTTATTTTAATGTCTACTTTATTGTAACAGTTTAATGAATCCTTTACATAAATAGCTACCCCTCCCCCCCTTCTTCCCTAACGGTTTGACACAAAAATATTATAGCCCTTTATCTGATATTCTGCTAAAAATGCTCGAGTGTCTGTATTCATCCAAGTTTCACTGATAACGGCAATGTCTATTTTTTTTGTACAAATTAAAGCCTTCAGTTCATCCATTTTATTACGTAAAGTCCGGCTGCTTGTGTAGTACACTTTCAAGTTATTACGAGTAGTTATGCCTCTACCTTGGGACTTACTATTTTTTATTTGGTCACTAAGTGGGGAAGTCTTTACTTTACTAATAAAACAAATTTTTATACTATCACTTATCGCCCTTCTATCATCGCTTGTTCTGTCCTCTATCATCGCCTGCTCATTTTGAGGTGCCTGAGTGGATGTATCTACACTATTGGTTAAATTGTTGTTCTTACTTTTGCAAGTCTTGATGGATATATGCAAACTTGATAATATTGATTGTTGAGTGTAGTTGCTGCAACTTTCTGTACACCTACTTCTCAACCTCGAAAAAAACCCTCTAACTCCCTATCTATCATTCCAGTAACTCCCTGCCCGCTAAGATGAGTCCCATCCCAACTATACAAGGCGCTCCGTCCATAAAACCGGTCCCAGCTGTCAATGAAAGGTATTGCATTATCTTTGCAATACCTTTCAAGGCGTCAATTAAAACCAATTGCTCTGCTCAACCACTCCCTCCCAGCTCGCCACCTTGGTAAAACACCAAGCACTACAGGGGTTCCTCCCCTCTCCCTAACCTTCTGTAACATCAACTTATACTTCTGCCACAGTACCTCACTCTTACTGCTACTAATATCATTGCCTCCTACAGTGAGGCACACAGTGTGTTTGTCACCACTATCCTTCAGTATATTTGAAATTTTTTCTATTACATTAGCTTCCCTGGCCCCTGGAAGACACACATGTTTTGTGAGTGGCGTATACATGGCTCTGTTAAGATATCTCACCTGTGAGTCCCCAACAAAGGCAACATTTTTCTTACCTTTCTTGATCTCACTATACTTACCTGCATGGGAATGTCTCTCACCGTCCTTCCTCACAATTTCTCTCTCTGCCTTCCCTTCTCATTCGTCCCGTAGTGCGCCGAATGCATTTGTGGCCTTAATTTCCAATTGTTTTATAAGGGTGATCTTCGTTGCACCCTTATGGACCAGTGTCCAACTTTCAGCCTTTTTCTCTCTCTCCTCCAACAATTTCCTCATTTGTGACTACTCTTGCCTAAGAACCTGTACTTCCCGCTTCAATTCGAGAAGCTCTTCCTTTAACTGATGGTATTCTTTCTCAAATCCTGCAGCTGAGACATTTGAATATAAATCCGATAATATCATCCTTACGAAGTACTTTGTATAATTCCTTAGTACACCCGCACTTGGAGTATTGCGTTCAGTTTTTGTCACCGTATTATAAAAAGGATATGGAAAAGCTTGAAAGAGTGCAGCAAAGGATGACAAAGATGATACCTAGATTGAGAAATAAACCGTACAAGGAACGTTTAGTAGCCCTGAATCTCTTTACCCTAACAAAACGGAGGATACGAGGAGATTTAATTCAAGTATTCAAGATATTCAAAGGACATGATAACATGGCTGTCGATAAATACTTCACAGTTGATCACTCGAACTACACTATAGGCAATGGGCATAAAATAATTGGCAAACGATTCTAGTCGCATGAAGCTAAGCATTTCTTCTTCAGTAGAGTTGTAAATATATGGAATAAATTGCCCTCCAACGTATTAGATTGTATTACAGTACAAGCCTTAAAAGGTCGCCTGGATAAGTATTTGGCATCCAACCCCCAGCTTAATATGTTTGCTTCTGAATAAAACACTTGTGTATGTATAATTTTCTGTTTTATTTTATTTTAGTATTTTAGACCCTGGATCAATTTATTAAATGCAAATATAGTATATGCACAGATAGCCCTGAGGTAATGGTCACTACTCATACTTTTGACCTGTGATGAGCTGTGGATCACTGAGGGTCCCTGTTAGTTTCGTGGCCACCATCGGGATTTTTTTAATGTACCAGGGGTCACTGCTTCAGGAGGTGACTTGTTTGCTTGTCCCGCATGGGAAATTTCCTAGTCTCAGTGGCATGAATGGAGCTGGGGCCTGATGGACTGCTGCCTACCTTAATAGCGCCAGGCAAGGCTGCCACACCACCCCTGAATATCCATACTGTGCACTGTGCAATTTGCACACTGTGTCCGCACACGTTTCATCAACTCAGTGTACCCGTACAGTGACATACATTAGTTATTTATTTAGTAGATTACTCATTGTACTTTACTACTTTTTCTTTCAGGTTATTCATACTGGTAGCTTATTGATAATGTATCTATTAGCTTTTCCTTTTCAGTCTTTCCTATGAAATTTCCATGTCAGTTTTTCCATGCTGCGTGGTGGTTTTTCTCACTTTCTCTTGCCAGTTTTGGCTGGAGGGTTTGGAGGCGGGGGGAGCCTTCTTGCTTTACTATCCTTATCCTTCAGCATGTAGAGTTAGATCTTGTAGTCATATTCTTCTCTGTACCAAACAGCCTCGAAAGGACCATAAGGTCTGCTGCTGTTTGCTTTCCTTTGTACTCCTTTGTATAGAGGACGCCATCACGCACAAAATCACAGGGGTATCATAGGTCACTACAGCACACTAGCACAACTCTACCACAGGTCAGTAGCACAGTACTGTCACAGGTCACTAGCACATCACTATCACAGGTCACTATCGCAGTTCACTACAACACACTAGCACAACACTATCACAGATCACAGCTAGCTAAATTAGATACGTGAAGAGACATCCGAACAGACTGACCTCACGAGAAAAAATCTATAAGATGAGAATCCATATATATATATATATATATATATATATATATATATATATATATATATATATATATATATATATATATATATATATATATATATATATAGAATTGTAAAAATATTAATTTTAGTGCAGGGCAGTACCAGTCTGATCATTTGATGATGGAAGAATGTATACCTAATCTGCCTGATTTACGTGACCTCATGCCACCCTCCCCAATCCCTTGGTGATAGATAATTTCAACCGTCGTCAAAAACACCAATAAATATCTCTCTTTCTCTCTCTCTCTCTCTCTCTCTCTCTCTCTCTCTCTCTCTCTCTCTCTCTCTCTCTCTCACATTGATCTTTTTATGTAAGATACCTAAATGTCACAAAAACAAGATCATGTCATTTTCATCCTAAGAATGTTTTCCTGAGGAAAGTGATATTAGCTTAAAAAAAAAAAAAAAACTATTGCAAAAAATCTTCACTGTTTATCTCTCCTGATCAAAAGGCACACTTTCACGTTGTCTATCAAGATTTTTGCTTTATGAATTCGTGTCATTTTTTTTCAAGAAAAGGTATTTTCATCTGCCCCCCACCCCACCATCACCTTCCCCTCCCTCTCTTCCTTTCTCTCTCCAACTTGGTGGGCCGCCAAGAGGCACAAGCCCGCATTAGTCAGTGGCTAATAGTCTAAGAAACATTCCTCGCACTTATTCTGCCCACACTTTTGATGTGAAACAGGTAGTGAAATGCATGCAATTGGAAAGATAACATGTATGTGCTGAGGCAAGATCAGGCACTAAAGCCGCACCAGTAAGTCGTGTGTTACCAGTGATGTACTTTTTTATGCACAGAAACACATTGTTCACCGACTTCTGCTAGTAATGATGTTGTGCAGAAAAACTCGCGCACCTCGTTCCCCCCCCCAAAAAAAAAAAAAAAAAAAATTAGCATATGAAGAATACACTATCCATCGTTTAAAATAAAGAACGCAATGTTGGCAACACTCACCTGGACAGGTGTGGTTGAATGGTCAAGGACAGGATAGGTCGCAGGCAGGGCAATTATTTACATAAGAACATAAGAAGAGAGGATCACTGCAGTAGGCCGGTTGGTCCATGCTAGACAGCTCCTAGAAGAGTATCTGAACTACTAGAATGTGATTAGGACAGCAAAGAAGAATGCTCTCCCCCGCCTTCCAGACCCTGCAGCCGAAGCTGGCAGGAAAAAGTCAGAAAGAACACCTCACAGTATAGAAAAACTGGCGTGGACATTTTTTTGGAAAGTGTGAAAGGATAATAGAGAGTATGGTAGTGTAACTTGAAAAGGAAAAAGTATGAATTAGTACTGGTTATATTTTTTTTTTCTATACCCACTCCTTATTTATCATATGCTTATCTAGCCTATGCTTGAAACTCTCAATGGAAGAGGCAGCAACTACTTTACTAGGTAGCTTATTCCGTTCGTCTGCTACTCTATTGCCAAACCAATTTCTACCTATTTCCTTACTGAAATGGAATTTTTCTAGTTTGAAACCATTACTTCTAGTTCTATCCTGTATGCTCACTTTAAGTACCTTCCTAATATCTTCCTTATTTATACCCTTCATCCACTTAAACACCTCAGTTAAGTCTACCCGTTTTCTATGCCTCTCTAACGAGTGCAGACTTAGTCTTTTCAGTCTGTCTTCATATGACAGGTTCCGAACATCATGTATCCTTTTTGTTATTCTTCTCTGTACATTTTCTAACGAGTTAATATCCATTCTATAGTAAGGACACCAGAATTATACTGCATAGTCTAGGTGTGGCCTTACTAATGGTAGGTAAAGTTGCAGTATTACTTTTGATGACCTGTTGCTCACGCTTCTCGAAATAAATCCTAGGGCCTTATTTGCTTTACTTCTCGCATTAATACACTGTTGCCTTGGTTTCAGGTTGTTTCTAACCATAACTCCTAGATCACCTTCGCATTCCCATTTGACAAATTCTTTGTTATCTAAGCTGTATTTAGTATCTCAAATGGTCTTGCCTACGTTAGGTACTTTACATTTTTCAATGTTAAAATTCATTTGCCAAGTTTTAGACCATTTGGACAATGTATCGAGGTCCTTTTGTAAGTTCCGGCAAGCGTTAGTCGAGTTTATGATACGCCCTATTTTCGTATTGTTGACAAATTTGCTAATGCTTCTAATGACTCCAAGTCTAGATCATTTATATATATAATAAATAATATGGGACCGAGTACTGAACCCTGTGGTATACTACTAGTTACTAATCCCCAATCCGACTAAGGTCCATTTATTAATACTCTCTGCTTTCGTCCTTTCAGCCAGGATTCTATCCATTTTAAGATATCGCCGTCTATACCATGTGCTCGGACGTTTCTAACTAACCTTTCGTGTGGGACCCTATCAAAAGCTTTATTAAAGTCCAGATAAATAACATCGTAAGCTTTATCGCTATCTACTGCCTCATAGACCTCCGAGTAGAATGACAATAAGTTTGTGTGGCAGGGTCGTCCTTGCCTGAATCCGTGCTGACTTTCGTTTATAAGATTAAATCTTTCCAAATGTTCTCTAATCTTATTTGCCAAAATTGACTGACATTTTTTCTGCTATTGACATTAGACTTATCGGACGATAATTCGATGCAGCTGACTTATCACCCGATTTAAAGATGGGCACTACATTTGCCTTCTTCCACGCCTCTGGAACTTCTGAACTTAAAGAGTCATTAAAGAATGTTGAAAGTGGGTGACATAATTCTTCTTTGGATTCTTTTAAAATTTTTACATATATTTCGTCCGGACCTTGCGATATTTGAGGTTTTAACTCATTTATTTCTTTCAATACGTCCTCATTACTAATGGTTATTTTACTAAGAATATTTTCCGTATTCTCATCGTAAATATTTGCTGCTTGAGGTACCAGGTCTAGATTTTCCTTGGTGAATACTGATATGAAATAATTTTTTTAGGATAGAGCACATTTCTTTATCTTCACTGGTAATGTCACCTGATTCTGTTCTAAGTGGTCCTATCCTATCATTATTTTTCGTACGGTACATATGATTAAAACCCTTAGGGTTTTCTTTCGATTCATTAGTAACCTTAATTTCGAACTTCTCTTTGCTTTTCTTACGAGTATTTCCCTCGTTACCTCTCTATTTATAATCGCGTACTGGTTATGCTAGTGTTCCTCTCCACGATTTATTTTTCTATATAGTCCTTTCCTTTGGCCTATGAGAGATTTTAATCTGTTGGTTAACCATCTTGGTTCTGAATGATTCGTTCTAAACGGTTTTGAAGGGATATATCTATCTTGGCCTCCGTGTATTATATTTACTAACTCGTTATATTTCTCACTGATCGAACGTCTTCTTGGTACTGGAACTAAGTTAATCCCTGTCACCTCGACTACACTCCCATCTACCACCTCACCTTCCAAAGACACCTGGAGTACATTCCCACATGTTTTCTGTCCCTCGCCTATGACCTGGGGTTCCCCATTGACCTGGCATTCCCTCAAATAGCTAATCTCCCTATGGAATACTATTAAAAAATAAGCTCTTAACCCGTGGCGTCCCATTAATGATGAATTAACGTCCACATGTTTTGTCACTGCCAATTCCTTTGACGGACTTTAATGCGCCTCAATTGCAAAGTCCATAATTTGCACAATTTTCAAAATTCGCGCGAGATTTTCGATTCGCCCACCCAGGAAAGCCTCCTCTAACTGCCACCAGGCTCCCAGACCCTGCGTGACCCGTGCACACCCTTGTCTCGGTCACTCACATGTTAACAGTGACCCAGGTCAGACATGGTGTGTAAAGGTCTCTCTGAGGACGAAATACAATCCACCCTGGATGCCTTCACTGGAGATAGTGATTCTCCACTGGATGACGATGTGGAGGATAGGGATTATGTGCAGCCTGAGGAGGAAACAAGCAGCAGTGATGAGGAGGTCCCTTCGCCGAGGAAAAAGTGGTATGTTATGTACCGTAAAGCGAGGGAAGGCCAGCCTGGACCCCATACACATGCACGGACCTCTCTCCAGCCCCTAGAGAGAGGTTCAGATGAGGACGAGGACGAGGACGGCGGCGTAGGACGTGATGTAACCTCGTGGTTGGGGAGGGAGAAAATTTCACCACGAGGATCAGAAGGTGCGGCTAGAAGGCAAACCAGGTATGGTCCTTCTTTATTGTCTGGGGAAGGAGAAAGAGGTGTGGCAGGAGTGAGAGGTGAAAGGGAAGGTGGTGTGGTGGGAATGAGGGGTGAAAGGGAAAGTGGTGTGGTGGGAGTGAGTGGTGAAAGGGAAAGTGGTGTGAGGGAGGAAGCACGAGCGCGTGGTGTACGTAGGCATCGGGGAAGAGAGGTGAAACCGTTCCCTTGCAAGTATTTTGCCCCACAATATTCCCTCACTTCCTCCCCACAGCCCCATGATGTGGGGAAAGGAAGGAAAGGGAAGGGAAAGGGGAAAGGAAAAGGGAGAGGGAAGAGAAGTGCGGGTGAGGAAGGTTGCCGCTCTCCACCTCCCCAACCTCCTCCACCACCCTCCCCTCCCCACCCTGATGAAGGCGACGATGGGGACTAGGCTGGAGACGGTAGTGTGTCTTGGAACTGGGAAGATGGGAGTAATTTTACTTCCATCATTCACCCTTTCACTGAGGAGTGGAGGTCTGGTTGCACGGCTCGATGTATGCACGTGGGCTCCACTAGGGTGGTTTTCTTCCACCTGTTCTTTGGGGAGGAGTTTGTGGGCCGCATAGTGGAGCAGACGAACCTATTTGCAAGAAGCCAGCGCCGTGAAAGTGAATGTCTAGGTACAACAAGCAGGCACTCCCAGCAATATGACTATCCCATAACCGTTGCTGAGATGTTCCTATTTTTTGCCCTGGTTCTCTTGATGGGTGTTGTAAGAAAAACTCAAATTCCTGCATACTGGACCACGGACCCAATGACCAGCACACCTTTCTTGGGAAAGGTAATGGGTCCTAATTGATTCCAGCAGATTCTCAGCCGCCTCCACTTTTATGATGTAGACGACCCTGCTAATGCCAATAACACAGATAAAATGAGGAGAATTAGGCTTGTCTTTGATCACCTACGGGAAATGTTCCGCTCGTCATTTTATCCTTACAGAGACCTCGTCATATACGAGAGTCTTGTGTTGTGGAGAGGCAATATTTCCTTTCGCCAGTACACATCCAGGAAGAGACACCTTTTCAGGTTCAAGATCTTTGTTTTGTGTGACTGTAAGACTGGTTATGTGCAAGACATAGTCTTGTACATGGGCGCACAGACAGACATAAAAGAACATCGTAGTCTTGGACTCTCAGGGGCCGTGGTGAAGACAGTGATAGAGGAGTACCTTCATCGTGGTCATGTGTTGTACCTGGACAACTGGTACACTAGCCCTCTTCTCACTTAGTTCCTCCACCAACATGACACCGGAGTCTGTGGTACAGTAAAGAGAAACAGTCACCATATGGTCAAGGTAGGGAGGAAACTTGACAAGAACGAGGTGGTTTTCTTCCAGGCAAATAACATCCTTGCCATCCTGTGGAACCACAACAGGGAAGTTTGCCTCCTGTCTACTGTACACAGCCCCCTGATGCACCGCACAGACTCCGTTGATCACCGCAGCGATGGGAGGCGCCACGTCTGGAAACCTGAGTCGGTACTGGACTACAATCTCAACATGAGGCAAGTGGATCAGTCAGAATCCATGATTTCCAGTGTGGACTGTGCCAGGACCACGATGAAGTGGTACAAAAAGCTCTTCTTTCACTTGCTCGACATCACAGTCCTCAACTCACACTACCTCCACGCCATGACAACGGGAATCTCCAAGACCTTTGAGGGGTTTGTGAGGGAGCTGTCGCGTGAATTATCACCAGGTACGCACAGGACAGGCCCCCAAACCGCACCCACACCCCCATGGCTGCCCTGACTCCCCTACGCCTCGCAGGACGCCACTATCCGAGCACTATCCCTTCCCAACCAAACCGTTGTAAACCCCAGCACCGCTGCCATGTATGCAAGCACTCGACAGTAAGACCAGCCACTCAGAGAAAAGACACAAGCTACGAGTGTGCAGACTGCAATATTGCGTTGTTTCCTTTAGCCCTGTTTCAAAGAATATCACAACTACCTACACTACTGATACTGTGTGTTATGGCAATAATATGATGCTCACTGTAGAAGTAAGGCTTGTACATAGTGTATGTGATAATATGACACTCAGTATAATGGTAAGGCCAGTAAGTATGTGATAAGAATTATATAAAGGTGAAACGTGTGTAATGTTAGTGGTAAAATATTATATAAGTTGAGAAATAGTGTAAGTTGAAACAAGTGATATCACGAGTACACCCACTGTGTAAATCTGCGAAAATATGACGCTCAGTAGAACAGTCGGGTCTGTAAATATGTGATAGCAATGATATAAGGTGGGGACGGGTGTAATGTTAGTAGGAAAGTAATTTATAAGTTGAGAAGTAGTGTAAGCTGAAACAAGTGATATCACGAGTACACCCACTGTGTAAATCTAGGATAATATGACGCTCAGTAGAACAGTCGGGTGTGTAAATATGTGATAGCAATGACATAAAGTGGAAATGGGTGTAATGTTAGTGGGAAAGTAATTTATAAGTTGAAAAATAGTGAAAGTTGAAAAAACAATATCGTGATTACACTAACTGTGTAAATATGCGATTATATGAAGCTCAGTTGAATAGTAAGGTCTCAAAATATGTGATAGCAATTATATAAAGTGGAAACATGTGTAATGTTAGTGGAGAAGTATTATATAAGTAGAAAAATAGGTTGTAAGTTGAAACAATAGTCATAGCGACTTCACCCGCTGTGTAATAATGCGAAAATATTACACTAAATATTATCGTAAGGCCTGTAACTATCTAAAAACAGTTCTCTAAAGTGGAAAAGGATATAATGTTATTGGAAAAGTACTATGTAGGTTGAAAAAAAAGAATGAGAGTTGAAACAACAGTCACAGCAAGTTCACTCGCTACATAAATATGCGCTAACATTATGATAAATATTATCGAAAGGCCTGTAAATATGTAAAAACTGTTCTCTATAGTGGAAAAGGGTATAATGTTATTGGAGATGTATTATGTAAGTTGAAATAATGATATGTATGATGAACCAGCAATGTTAGCAATTCATCTGTGAACAGTTTGGGCGATTTCGCTAGGTTCGCCCAATGGAACAATGCTTATTTCACCTATATTTTTGTATAAAATCCAATTTACTCTTGTACCACATGTTTTTTGTTTGTAATAAATACATATCTACCTACTTTTATTGGTTTCCCAGACTTATAATACCATAGAAAACGTAAGAGCCACAGACCACCTCCACAGAAAACAGTACCAGGTGTAACGAAGGTATACCTGTTTAGGCCACTTATGGACCCCGGTGAACACTTTCTTTGTGATTGGCCATTATTTCTCGCCAAAAGCGGAGGTTTGAACCAAAAAAATTTTTGTCCAAAAAAGGTCAGGATTGGGGGGAGTAAGTGGTGGAAAAGTGGTCAGGACGGGGAGGGTTAATCCATCGAAATCTCCTGGACGAAAATTAGGAACGGTGGAGGTATTTTCGGTGAAACAAACATCCCAAATAAATCTGAACTTAATTTCTTCATGATTGCTATTACCAAGTCGTCCACCAACCTCTATATCACTAATGATATTTTTTTTGTTAGCTAAAACCAAATCTAGTATATTATTACCTCTGGTGGGCTCCCTGATATACTGATAAAGGAAATTACCCTGTACTACCTCTAGAAATTCCTGACTCTGCATCCCCTGTCTGATTTCTCCAATCTATCATTTGCAGATTTAGGTCCCCTACAATTATTACTAAGCTGGACTGTGATGCTTTCCTAATTTCCTCCCAAAGGTATTTACTATCAGCTCTACTTAATTTCGGAGATCTGTAAATTGCTCCTAAGACTAATTTCTCCCTACTGTTACTAATTTCAACCCAGACAGTTTCTGTGTCCCTATTTACTTTAATGTCTGCTTTGCTGCAACAGTTTAATGAATCCTTTACATAAATAGCTACCCCGCCTCCCTTTCTTCCCTGACGGTTTGACACAAAATTAATATAGCCTTTTATCTCGAGTGTCTGTATTCATCCAAGTTTCACTGATAACGGCAGTCTTTTTTTTTTTTTTTTTTTTTTTTACAAATTAAAGCCCTCACTTAATCCATTTTATTACGTAAACTCCGGCTGTTTGTGTAGTACACTTTCAGATTATTATGAGTAGTTATGCTTCTACCTTGGGATTTACTGTTTTTTATTTCATTACTAACTGGGAAACTCTTTACTAATAAAAAAAAATTGTACTATCACTTATCACCATTCTATCATCACTTGTTCTGTCATCTATCATCGCCTGATCAATTTGAGGTGCCTGAGTGGATGTATCTACAGTAATGGTTGAACTTTTGTTCTTAATTTTGCAAGTCTTGATGCATCTATCCAAACATGATAATACTGATTGTTGAGTGTAGTTGCTGTAACTTCCTGTACGTCTACTTCTCAACCTCGAAAAAGTTCCTCTAACTCCCTATCTATCATTCCAACTAAAACAGTAACTCCCTGCCTGCTAAGTTCCTTCCCAACTATATAAGGCACTCCATCCATAAAACCGGTCCCAGCTGTCTATAAAAGGTATTGCATTATCTTTGCAATACCTTTCAGGGCGGCAATTGAAACCTATTGCTATGCTCAATCACTCCCTCCCAACTCGCCACCTGGGTAAAACACCAAGCACTATAGGGGTTCCTCCCCTCTCCCTAACCTTCTCTAACATAAACTTATACTTCTGCCACAGTACCTCACTAGCTACTCTTACGACTATTACTATCATTGCCTCCTACACTGAAGCACACAGTGGGTTTGTCACCACTATCCATCACTATATTTTTAATTTTCTCTATCACATTAGCCACCCTGGCCCCTGGAACACACACATGTTTATTGAGTGGCTTATACATGGCTCTGTTAAGATGTCTCACCTGTGAGTCCCCAACAACGGCAACATTTTTCTTACCTTTCCTGTTCTCACTGTACTTTCCTGCATCGAAGGTCTCTCACCATCCTTCTTCTCAACTTCCCTCTCTGCCTTCCCTTGACATTCGTCCCGTAGTTCGTCGAATGTATTTGTGGTCTTAATGTCCGATTGTTTTTTAAGGGTGAACTTCGTTGCACCCTTATGGACCAGTGTCCAACCTTCAGCCTTTTTCTCTCTCTCCTCCAACAATTCCCTCATTTGTGACTTCTCTTGCCAGTGAACCTGTACCTCCCGCTTCAATTCGAGAAGCTCTTCCTTTAACTGAAGGTATTCTTTCTCAAATCCTGCAGTGGAGACACAGCTTTCCATAGAGGACGCTATGACGCACAAATTCACAAGTGTTTTACCCAGGTGGGAAACTGGGAGGGAGTGGTTGAGCAGAGCAATAGGTTTTAATTGCCGCCTTGAAAGGTATTCCAAAGATAATGCAATACTTTTCATTGACAGCTGGGACCGGTTTTATGGACGGAGTTCCTTGTATAGTTGGGATGGGACTCATCTTAGCAGGTAGGGAGTTACTGTTCTAGCTGGAATAATAGATAGGGAATCAGTTTTTTTTTTTTTTTTTTTTTTTTTCGAGGTTGAGAAGTAGGTGTACAGAAAGTTGCAGCAACTACACACAGAAATCAGTATTATCATGTTTGTATAGATGCATCAAGACTTGCAGAAGTAAAAACAACAGTTTAACCATTAGTGTAGATACATCCACTCAGGCACCTCAAAATGAGCAGGCGATGATAGAGGACAGAACAAGCGATGATAGAAGGGCGATAAGTGATAGTATAAAAAATTGTTTCATTAGTAAAGTAAAGATTTCCCCACTTAGTAACAAAATAAAAAATAGTAAGTCCCAAGGTAGCGGTATAACTACTCGTAATAATCTGAAAGTGTATTACAAAAACAGCCGAAGTTTAAGTAATAAATTGGATGAATTGAGGTCTTTGATTTGTACAGAAAAAATAGACATTGCCATTATCAGTGAAACTTGGATGAATACAGACACTCGAGAATTTTTAGCAGAATATCAGATAAATGGCGATATAATTTTTGAGTCAGACCGTCAGGGAAGAAAGGGGGGCGGGGTAGCTATTTATGTAAAGGATTCATTAAGCTGTTACAATAAAGCAGACATTAAAGTAAATAGGGACACAGAAAGTGTCTGAGTTGAAATTAGTAACAATAGGGAGAAAATAGTCTTAGAAGGAATTTATAGATCTCCAAAATTAAGCAGAGCAGATGATAAATACCTTTGGGAGGAAATTAGAAAAGCATCACAGTCCAGCTTAGTAATAATTGTAGGGGACCTAAATCTGCCAAGGATAGATTGGAGAAATCAGACAGAGGATGCAGAGTCAGAGGAATTTCTAGAGGTAGTACAAGATAATTTTCTTTATCAGTATATCAGGGAGCCCACCAGACGTAATAATATACTAGATTTGGTTTTAGCTAATAAAGAAAATATCATTAGTGATATAGAGGTTGGTGGACGACTTGGTAATAGCGATCATGAAGAAATTAAGTTCAGATTTATTTGGGATGTCTGTTCCACTGAAAACACCTCCACCATTCCTAATTTTCATCTAGGAGATTTCGATGGATTAAGAGCTTATTTTCGAACGGTATTCCACAGGGAGATTAGCTATTTGAGGGAATGCCAGGTCAGTGGAGATCCCCAGGTCATAGGTGAGGGACAGGAAACACGTGGGAATGTACTCCAGGTGTCTATGGAAGGTGAGGTGGTAGATGGGAGTGTAGTCGAGGTAACAGGGATTAACTTAGCTCCAGTACCAAGCAGACGTTCGACCTGTGAGAAATATAACGATTTAGTAAATATAATACACAGAGGCCAAGATAGATATAGCCCTTCAAAACCGTTTAGAACGAATAATTCAGAACCAAGATGGTTAAACAACAGATTAAAATCTCTCATAGGCCAAAGGAAAGGAATATATAGATAAATAAAACTTGTAGAGGAACAGTTATGTAACCGGTACGCGATATTAAATAAACAGGTAAAGAGGGAAATATGAAAAGCAAAGAGAAGTTTGAAATCATGGTTGCTAATGAATCGACAGAAAACCCTAAGGGTTTTTATCAAATGTACCGTACGAAAAATAAAGATTGGATAGGACCACTTAGAACAGAATCAGGTGACATTATCAGTGAAGATAAAGAAATGTGTTCCATCCTAAATAAATATTTTATATTAGTATTCGCTAAGGAAAATCAAGGTCTGGTTCCTCAAGCAGCAAATATTTACGAAGAGAATACGGAAAATATTCTAAGTAAAATAACCATTAGTAACGAGGACGTATTGAAAGAAATTAATGAGTTAAAACCCCCCAAATCACCAGGTCCTGACGAAATATATGCAAAAATTATAAAAGAAACCAAAGGAGAATTATGCCAGCCACTTTTAACGTTATTTCATGACCCTTTAAATTCAGGAGAAGTTCCAGACACTTGGAAGACCGCAATCGTAGTGCCAGTCTTTAAAAAGAATGATAAATCACCTGAGTCGAATTTTCGTCCGATAAGTCCAACGTCAATAGCAGAAAAAATTTTAGAGTCAATTTTGGCCAAAAAGATTAGATAACATTTAGAAAGATTTATTCTTATAAACGAAAGTCAGCACGGATTCAGGCAGGGACGATCCTGTCTCACAAACTTGTTGTCATACTACTCGGAGGTCTATGAAGTAGTAGATAGCGATAAAGCTTACGATGTTATTTATCTGGACTTTAGTAAAGCTTTTGATAGGGTCCCACACGAAAGTTTAGTTAGAAAGGTTCGAGCACACGGTATAGACGGCGATATCTTAAAATGGATAGAATCCTGGCTGAAAGGACGAAAGCAGAGAGTATTAATAAATGGAACTAAGTCGGATTGGGGATTAGTAACTAGTGGTGTACCACAGGGTTCAGTACTCGGTCCTTTATTATTCATTATATATATATAAATGATCTAGACAGGAGTCAATAGCATCATCAGCAAATTTGCCGACGATGCGAAAATTGGGCGTATCATTAACTCGACTAACGAAAGCCTTAGCTTACAAAAGGACCTCAATACATTGTCCAAATGGTCTAAAACTTGGCAAATAGATTTTAACGTTGAAAATGTAAAGTACTTAACGTAGGCAAGACCACTGGAGATACTAAATACAGCTTGGATAACAAAGAAATTAGCAAATGGGAATGCGAAGGAAATCTAGGAGTTATGGATAGTAATGACCTTAAACCAGTGCAACACTGTATTAATGCGATAAATAAAGCAAATAGAGTCCTAGGATTTATTTCGAGAAGCGTGAGCAACAGGTTATCAAAAGTAATACTGCAACTTTATCTAGCATTAGTAGGGCCACACTTAGACTACGCAGTACAATTCTGGTGTCTATACTCTAAATTCGATATAGACTCGTTAGAAAATGTACAGAGAAGAATGACAAAAATGATACATGATGTTCGGAACCTGTCATATGAAGACAGACTGAAAAGACTAAGTCTGCACTCGCTAGAGAGGCGTAGAGTCAGGGGAGACTTAATTGAGGTGTTGAAGTTGACGAAGGGAGATATTAGCAAGGTACTTAGAGTGAGCATACAGGATAGAACTAGAAGTAAAGGGTTTCAAACTAGAAAAATTCCGTTTCAGTAAGGAAATAGATAGAAACTGGTTTGGTAATAGAGTAGTAGACGAATGGAATAAGCTACCTAGTAAAGTAGCTGCTGCCTCTTCCATTGAGAGTTTCAAGTATAGGCTAGATAAGCATATGATAAAAAAAGGGGTGGGTATGGAAGAAAGAAAATCATATAACCAATACTAATTCATAATTTTTCCTTTTCAGTATACACTATGATAGTCTCTATTCTCCTTTCACACATCCCTATAAAATGTCCACGCCAGTTTTTCTATACTGTGTGGTGTTCTTTCTGACTTTTTCCTGCCGGCCTCAGCTGGAGGGTTTGGAGGGCGGGGGAGAGCCTTCTTCTTTGCTGTCCTTATCTCATTCTAGTAGTTCACTTACTCTTCTAGGAGCTGCCTAGCATGGGCCAACCGGCCTACTGCAGTTATCCTCTCTTCTTATGTTCTTAGGTTCTTATCACAGGTCACTACAGCATACTGGTACAACACTGTAACAGGTCAGTAGCACAACACTGTCACAGGTCACTAGTTCATCACTATCACAGGTTCACTACATCACACTAGCACAACACTATCACAGATCACAGCTAGCTAAATCAGGTACGCCAGGAGACGTCCAAACAGACTGACCTCACAAGTTTTTGAGACAAAGAGAATGCAAGGGAAGGAGAATGGTGTGTCACATATTATGTTATTATAATGTGTACATGCAAAACGACTTTGGCTAAAGAACCACATAGGTAGCAAACACTGGACATGAAAGGAGAATAGTAATCTCACGTGTGGTATATATCAGAAGAGAGAGAGAGAGAGAGAGAGAGAGAGAGAGAGAGAGAGAGAGAGAGACAGACTGACAGACAGACAGAGACAGAGACAGAGACAGCGAGACAGAGACAGAGAGAGAAACAGAGAGAGAGAAAGAGACAGACAGACAGACAGACAGACAGACAGGCAGACAGACAGACAAACAAACAAACAGACAGACAGAGACAGCATGAAGAAGAAATAAGAATAAAATAGAATAACCATACAGTGAACTTGAATGAAAGTAAAATGTTGTACAAATGGAAAAAACATAAGAGAATCCATATATATATATATATATATATGGAATCGTAAAAATAGTAATCTTAGTGCAGGACAGTATATACTAGTTTGATCATTTGATGATGAAAGAATATATAGCCTACCTAATCTGCCTGAATTGCGTGACCTCATGCCACCCTCCCCAATCCCTTGGTGATCGATAATTTCAACCGTCGTCTACACTAATAAAAATCTCTTTCTGTCTGTCTGTCTGTTTGTCTGTCTGTCTGTCTGTCTGTCTGTCTGTTCTCTCTCTCTCTCTCTCTCTCTCTCTCTCTCTCTCTCTCTCTCCTCAAGCATACAGCTGGTCCCTCTTGGGAGAGGCGAGTCCCAAGAGAGAACATCTCCCATCCTTTCCCCAAAGTCTACCACC
Organism: Coenobita brevimanus; assembly: GCF_032717465.1. Classification (NCBI taxonomy): domain Eukaryota; kingdom Metazoa; phylum Arthropoda; class Malacostraca; order Decapoda; family Coenobitidae; genus Coenobita; species Coenobita brevimanus. The sequence goes on from NC_137032.1 coordinate 10,229,046, forward strand.
TCACCGTCCCCCGTCGCTCACTGTCTGTCTGTCATATGCGTACTCTGCCTTTCAGTCATAAATAAAATTAAATAATGAACCTAACCGAGTAAAAAGACAAATAAATAAATAAAGTAAAGCAATGGTGCGAAAATATCCTTACTACAATATAATGTAACGTCCGTGACTTGAACACACACCCCTATCATGCATAATATATTCGTGTGTATATCCACACATGTACCTAATTTTTCACGCTCTACATCATCCACGTATATCATCACGAAAACCCACTTTTTTTTTCCTCCATCTACCCCTGCTGCCACCAGACGACACCACTGTACAGTGGTATTGGCTTATCTGTTTATTTTAGGTATCCCTCAAAACACCTACACCTGCCCTAGTTTTCTCTGAAGTGAGCAACCAGATCGATGCTATATGCCACAACCCTCGCACTCTTGTAAGTATAATCATGTAATAACCATAAATTTTAACGAAAAAAAAAGTACTTTTAGTGGTTGCACAGATATGAGGCGAATACCTTGGTGTATATTTTATGCTGTGTTGCTACATTAAATTTATGGCCAGAAATCCGCGGGCACAGGAATTTTTCCACTCCAATACCCTCGGCTAACGGGTTAAGGCTGATTCTGCTGGAGTTAATTCAGCCACATCCGCAGAGGATGCTACCTCTCTCCTTTTCCTTTCCTCTCTCTGCTCTACTTGTCATTCTTGCATCCGATCCTTTCTTGCCTTCCTTTTCTTCATGATGTCGGTCACCTCACAGTCTGCTCCACCGATCTGCATATTCACTGTTGTTCTCTGGGCGATTAGAAAGGCATGACTTCGTTGTGGAACTTTCATCTCCTTTTCTCAGCGACATGCACAGTGGCGTCACCAGGGAGGGGCTAGGGGGGGCTTAGCCCCCCCAAATCGAGGACTCAGCCCCCCCAAAATTGCAGCCCCCCAAAATAATAATAATAAAAGATCACCAGCTTACATAGTATGCTTGCAGCTCGGCATTGACCCACCTAGCTTTCTCCCAACCCCCTACCGCCAATCCACTTTTATTTATGCATCCATATTAGTTTAATACAATATTATCTATACCTATATAATGTGATTAGTTGTTCACAATTTACGTAAACCTATGACTCAAATCATAATAGTATAATATATTAGTTTCCCATATACTTTTTCCAAGCTTGGTTTTCTTTGAAATATATTTATTGCACAAAGAATGCAAGATTGTATTACATTTATCAGACTTATTATATATATTGACAATACATAATATGGTATATATTAATCACAGAGCTTTAAAATTGGATTATGCAGTCTAAAATATCTGATCTATGCAATTTTTCACAAATTCGAATGTTCAGAGTATCGGAACTCGGAATGTTTGTTTACATTGAGAAGTGTGTGTGAACTATGGCTAAATCCTGTGTTGTTTTCGGTTTTATTTGAAAGTATTGGTTTCAGTGGCTGTATAGACGTTACTACGTTCCGGTATATTGCTAGCCACCTCACTTTACCTGTTCATTTTTGTTTTTACAGATATGAGATCTAGCCTATACTCTATACAAAGAGTCAGCAGTACTAAGTTGGTTCAGTCGACACTCGACTGTCAGAACTGAATGTCATTTCCCTTTTATAGGCTATTCTACAATAATACATTTGCGGATATCAGGCAGCAGCCACTCAAGTGATGAAAAGGTCATTTAAAAATTTCAGGGACAGGGTGACATAAGGAAATTCTTTCGCACCCGCACCTCCAAAGATGACTCAGATGAGTGCTAAGAAAAAGTGGCTGTTATTGGGAATGAGGTGCCAGAAGCTTTATACAGTTACCTTGTACACATTATATCATAAGGCTTACTGATACCTGGTATTAGGCCCATCAATATTCATGTGTCCTATAAGTTTCTTATTAATAGCCTGTGAGACCTTATTTTATGTTTTCTTCATCTATAGGCCTCAAAAATGCCCCTAAAACTGCTCAATTTCCGAAAAATTTTCCTGGGGGGCTTACAGCGCCCTCCCCGTACCCCCCAGTTGGATAGGCACGCTTCGCTCGCCCCCCTCTTCTACCTACACCAGGGCTACAGCCCCTTCAAAATCTGACCCCTGGTGACGCCACTGGACATGCAGACAGATCTTCACATTGGCACGCAATTATATAAGACAAATGACTAAAAAAAAAAAAAAATCTTGGTTTATTCGGCCTGGAAAAGCCTCCTTCCATCTCACGAAGGAGCTTCGTCTCGCATTTTTGAGTTTGCACGTTTCCAAAAGCCAGTAGGAGTCTGGGTTAAGTCTGGAATATCATTCCTGTTGTTGGTATATTTGTTCTCCCTCAAGAAGAGGAAATGTATTGCAATTTGTAGACGGATTGGAAGTTCATAGATAGAGAGATCTAACATAGAAAAACCAGAGACAATGTTTGGCAGTTGCTCGTGTTCTTTGTTTGCTCTTAATATCACATTACAAACCTGAAAAATAAATAAATTTTCAGCACGAAAGCTAACAAAAAAGCATGAGCACAGACTTATGAATGTCAAAAGAAACTGAATTTCATTTACTTTTGTATGCCCAAGGAAAAGGCTGAAAAATAATAATACACTGCGTTATCACAGGTTTATTTTTGTGAACATCAAATATATTGTAGTTCTAGACACTTCCAAAAGTTCATTTTATTCTGTTTCATTGTTTCCTGTTCAGATGGATTACGTATGCGTCCCATGTCTCCTCATATTTCAGTGTGTAAAGCACTCCGAAGTAATGGCTGCAGTGTGATATACAGTGACGAGCAAAAGTTTCTTTACTTCCTTGAGGAGTGTGAAGTTGAAGACAGGTTGGAGAAAGGTCAGGCGAACAAACACTGGGTGGATCAGTAATCTGAGACTGCTTCATGAAGCAAAGGATCACACACCTGAATCCGAACACATCTCACGCCATTAGGAACAGATATGAAAAAGAAAATTTAAAGCAAATCCATTTGTTATTATTGTTTTTTTCTCTTCCCTGCATTCTTCCATTTTCCGTTCTTTTTCTTTTTGTCATTTTGTCTTTCTCTTTGCCTTATTATTATTATTATTTTTTTTTTGGTATGATTTTCTGTTTGCCATCCTTTTTGTCTTTCTGTAAATGTCTGTCTCTGCTTGTCCGTTTGTCTGTCTTTCCTAATCTTTGTCTTTCTTTCTGTCTTAATCTTTGCCTGTCTGTCTTAATTTTCTTCTGTCTGTCTCTTTGTCTCTCTGTTTCTGCCTGTTAATCATTGTGTTTGACTGTGATTTTTTCTTACCACTTGGCTGTTCTTTTATCTTGCCTTTGTTTGTCTATCATTTTTTCGGCTTCTCTTTCCGCTTGTCTTTTTGTGTGTTCCTTCGTTTTCCCGTCTATGTATGTTTTTTTTTTTTTTTAACTGTTTTTCTGTCTGTCTTTGTCCTGCATTTATCTCTCTTGCTATGCTTCAGTTTGTCGCTTTGTCAGTCTGTGTATCTGCCCGTCTTTGTATATTTGCTTGTGAATCTGCCTGCCTGTGTTTCTGCTAGGGTTCTGTCTGCATATGTTTGTCTGTTTTCTTTTATATATCTTTGTATTTGAGTCGCTGGCTCTATTTCTTTCTCTGTCCTCTTCTCTGTATGTCTTTGTTCCTTTCTTTCCTTTCTGCCTTTGCTCCCTTCTTTATCCACCAAGTTTGGCCCATACCATATCAAAACTGTTGTTACTATTTTGCTCTTACATTGAAAAACGTGTCAAACGTTGGCCTTGTCCTGTTACCTTGACCTTTGACTGATCGTTCTCAAAAGTGAATCCTTTTGTTCTTGCCTGACTCATAACCCATCCCCCAAATTTAGCTCAGATTAGATTAGAACTGTGTGAGTTGTCCCTGTCTTATAACCTTGGCCTCAGATCTTTCCCTGTAGTCTTGACCTGGGACTCAATGTTCTCAAAAATAGAGCCTTCCTATTGTTCCCATACCCCGAATGCCTCCTCAAAGTTTGGCATAAATCGGATAAACACTTTTTGAGCTGACCTTGACCTGTGACCTCGACCTTTGACCTATTGTTCTAAAAAAAACAATAGGACTGCTCGTTGGTTGATCCTCAATGCTTCCATAAAGACTGGATAAAATCGGATCGAAAGTTTTTGATTTGTTAATGTACACACACACACACACACACACACACACACACACACACACACACAGGTGTGACCTTAACTTTTGGCTGATTGTTATTCACATTGAATAACCTCTTTTTTGCTATACGATTAATCATTCCCCCATGATTGCTCGAAATTGGATGAAAACTTTTCAAGCTGATCTTGCTTAGTCAAAAGTTTGACCTACCCGTGTGACCTTGACCTTTGTTCTAAAAATAACTTCAACCCCTTCACCAAGTTTTGTTAAAAATCAGATGAATAAATATCACTTATTTTGTTAACACAAGGAGAGATAATCAGACAGAACTCCCCCTCAACCACACACGCACACACAACTCCCCTTCTTGCTCTGCTAGAGTGGGTGTGATAAATTACACTTTCATAGTTTCTATATTTTGCTGTAGCTACCGCTTACATATAGTGCGACTAACACCTTACATACCCTGTGCAACCGACAGGAAAACACTGTGAAAATATTAATGTAAACAGTGAAAAAAAAAAAGTCCATCCATCACCCACACATTTATTTCCTCATCAGTAGTGTAGAGTCCGTTTGTCTGTCCCGATGTCTCTCTCTTGAGTGGTATTATGTGAGTAAAAAAGAAAACTAATTACACTTTGGATTCAACCCTGTCTGCTCAGACGTGCTAGAGACCTGTGGTAGTGTTGTGCTAGTGTGCTTTAGTGATCTGTGTTAGTGTGTTGTAGTGACCAGCGATAGTGCTGTGCTAGTAATCCGTGAAAGTGTTGTCCTAGTGTGTTGTGGTGACCCGTAGTGACCCGTGATAGTGCTGTGCTACCTTGCGTGAATTTGTGCGTAAAGGCTTCCTCGGCAGAGAGCAGTGTCCCCACTGCAGGTATTGAAAAGGACTACTTTGAATTAAAGGAGGAACTTCTCGAACTGAAGCGGGAGGTACCAGTTAACAAGGGTGCAACGAAGTTCACTCTTAAGAAGCAAACGGAAGTTAAGACTGCCTTCGACGCACTACGGGACGAATGTGAAGGGAAGGCAGAGAGGGAAGTAGAGGAGAAGGACGGTGAGAGAACTTCCAGTACAGGTAAGTATAATCAGAACAAGAAAGGTAAGAAAAATATCGCTGTTGTTGGAGACTCCCAGGTGAGATATCTGAACAGGGCAATGTACTCATATACTCCACTCGCTACACATGTGTGTCTTCCAGGGGCCAGGGTGGCTAATGTGATAGAAAAAATTTCAATTATCGTAAAGGATAGTGTTGACAAACCCACTGTGTGCCTCAGTGTAGGAGGCAATGATATCAGTAGCCGTAAGAGTGAGGTACTGTGGCAAAGGTACAAGCTGATGTTAGAAAAGGTTAGGGAGAGGGGAGGAACCCCTGTAGTGCTCAGTGTTTTACCCAGGTGGCGGCGTGGAAGAGAGTGGTTGAGCAGGGCAATAGGGTTTAATTGCCGCCTTGAAAGGTATTGCAAAGATAATGCAATACCTTTCATAGACAGCTGGGACCGGTTTTATGGACGGAGTGCCTTGTATAGTTGGGATGGGACTCATCTTAGCAGGCAGGGAGTTACTGTTTTAGCTGGAATGATAGATAGGGAGTTGGAGGGATTTTTTCGAGGTTGAGAAGTAGGTGTACAGGAAGTTGCAGCAACTACACTCAGAAATCAGTATTACCATGTTTGGATAGATGCATCAATACTTGCAAAATTAAGAACAAAAGTTCAACCATTAGTGTAGATACATCCACTCAGGCACGTGAAATTGAGCAGGCGATGATAGATGATAGAACAAGCGATGATAGAAGGACGATAAACGATAGTACAAAAAAATGTTATATTAGTAAAGTAAAGATATTCCCAGTTAGTAATAAAATAACAAGGTAAAGGCATAACTACTAGTAATAATCTGAAAGTGTACTACACAAACAGCCGGAGTTTACGTAATAAAATGGATGAACTGAGGGCTTTAATTTGTACAGAGAAAATAGACATTCCCGTTATTAGTGAAACTTGGATGAATACAGACACTCGAGAATTTTTAGCAGAATATCAGATAAAAGGCTATAATATTTTTATGTCACACCGTCAGGGAAGAAAGGGGGGAGGGGTAGCTATTTATGTAAAGGATTCATTAAACTGTTACAATAAAGTAGACATTAAAGTAAATAGGGACACAGAAAGTGTCTGGGTCGAAATTAGTAACAATAGGGAGAAATTAGTTTTAGGAGCAATTTACAGATCTCCTAAATTAAGTAGAGCTGATAGTAAATACCTTTAGGAGGAAATTAGGAAAGCATCACAGTCCAGCTTAGTAATAATTGTAGGGGACCTTAATCTACCAAGGACAGAGTGGAGAAATCAGACAGGGGATGCAGAGTCAGAGGAATTTCTAGAAGTAGTACAAGATAATTTTCTTTATCAGTATATCAGGGAACCCACCAGAGATAATAATATACTAGATTTGGTTTTAGCTAATAAAGAAAATATCATTAGTGATATAGAGGTTGCTGGACGACTTGGTAATAGCGATCATGAAGAAATTAAGTTCAGATTTATTTGGGATGTCTGTTCCACCGAAAATACCTCCACCGTTCCTAATTCTCGTCTAGGAGATTTCGATGGCTTAAGAGCTTATTTTCGAACGGTATTCCACAGGGAGATTAGCTATTTGAGGGAATGTCAGGTCAGTGGGGAACCCCAAGTCATAGGTGAGAGGCAGGAAACACGTGGGAATGTCCGTCAGGTGTCTGTGAGGGGGGAGGTGCTAGATAGGAATGTATTCCAGGTGACGGGAATTAACTCAGCTCCAGTACCAAACAGACGTTCGACCAATGAGAAGTATAACGAGTTAATAAATATAATACACGGAGGCCAAGATAGATATATCCCTTCAAAACCGTTTAGAACGAATAATTCGGAACCAAGATGGTTAAACAACAGATTAAAATCTCTCATAGGCCAAAGGAAAGGAATAATATAGAAAAATAAAACGTGGAGAGGAACACTTACGTAACCGGTACACGATTTTAAATAGAGAAGTAAAGAAGGAGATAAGAAAAGCAAAGAGAAGTTATGAAATTAAGGTTGCTAGTGAATCAGAAAAAAACCCCAAGGGTTTTTATCAAATGTACCGTACGAAAAATAGAGATAGGATAGGACCACTCAGAACAGAATCAGGTGACATTACCAGTGAAGATAAAGAAATGTGCTCCATCCTAAATAATTATTTCATGTCAGTATTCACCAAGGAAAATCTAGACCTGGTCCCTCAAGCAGCAAATATTTACGATGAGAGTACGGAAAATATCTTAGTAAAATAACCATTAGTAAGGAGGACATATTGAAAGAAATTAATAAGTTAAAACCTCAAAAATCGCCAGGTCCGGACGATATATATGCAAAAATTATAAAAGAAACCAAAGAAGAATTATGTCAGCCACTTTTAACGTTATTTAATGACTCTTTAAGTTCAGGAGAAGTTCCCGGGGCGTGGAAGACCGCAAACATAGTGCCCATCTTTAAAAAGGGTGATAAATCAGCTGCGTCGAATTATCGTCACATAAGTCTAACGTTAATAGTAGGAAAAATGTTAGTCAATTTTGGCAAATAAGATTAGAGAACACTTAGAAAGATTTAATCTTATAAACGAAAGTCAGCACGGATTCAGGCAAGGACGATCCTTCCTCACAAACTTGTTGTCATTCTACTCGGAGGTCTATGAGGCAGTAGATAGCGATAAAGCTTACGATGTTATTTATCTGGACTTTAGTAAAGCTTTTGATAGGGTCCCACACGAAAGGTTAGTTAGAAAGGTTCGAGCACATGGTATAGACGGCGATATCTTAAACTGGATAGAATCCTGGCTGAAAGGACGAAAGCAGAGAGTATTAATAAATGGAACTAAGTCGGACTGGGGATTAGTAACTAGCGGTGTACCACAGGGTTCAGTACTCGGTCCCTTATTATTTATTATCTATATAAATGATCTAGACTTAGGAGTCAATAGCAGCATCAGCAAATTTGCTGACGATACAAAAATAGGACGTATCATTAACTCGACTGACGATTGCCATAACTTACAAAAAGACCTCGATACATTGTCCAAATGGTCTAAAACTTGGCAAATGGAATTTAACGTTGAAAAATGTAAAGTACTTAACGTAGGCAAGACCATTGGAGATACTAAATACAGCTTAGATAACAAAGAAATTAGCAAATCGGAATGCGAGAGAGATCTAGGAGTTATGATTAGTAACTACCCTAAACCAAGGCAACAGTGTAGAAATGCGAGAAATAAAGCAAATAGGGTCCTAGGATTTATTTCGAGAAGCGTGAGTAATAGATCATCTAAAGTAATACTGAAACTTTATTTAGCATTAGTAAGGCCACATTTAGACTACGCAGTACAATTTTGGTGTCCTTACTATAGAATGGATATTAATTCGTTAGAGAATGTACAGAGAAGAATGACAAAAATGATACATGACATCCGGAACCTGTCATATGAAGACAGACTGAAAAGACTAAGTCTGCATTCGCTAGAGAGGCGTAGAGTAAGGGGAGACTTAATTGAGGTATTTAAGTGGATGAAGGGTATAATTAAGGGAGATATTAGCAAGGTACTTAAAATGAGCATATAGGATAGAACTAGAAATAATGGTTTCAAACTAGAAACATTCCGTTTCAGTAAGGAAATCGGTAGAAATTGGTTTGGTAATAGAGTAGTAGACGAATGGAATACGCTACCTAGTAAAGTAGTTGCTGCCTCTTCCATTGAGAGTTTCAAGCATAGGCTAGATAAGCATATGACTAATAAGGGGTGGATATAGAAAAAAAAAATCTTATAACCAATAGTAATTCATAATTTTTCCTTTTCAGGTTACACTATGATAGTCTCTATTCTCCTTTCACACTTTCCTGTAAAATGTCCACGCCAGTTTTTCTATACGGCGTGGTGTTCTTTCTGACTTTTTCCTGCCGGCTTCGGCTGGCCTTCTTCTTTGTTATCCTTATCTCATTCTAGTAGTTCAGTTACTCTTCTAGGAGCTGCCTAGCATGGGCCAACCGGCCTACTGCAGTTATTCTCTCTTCTTATGTTCTTATGTTCTTCTTATGTTAGTTAGCCCACGAGATGAACATACGTGTTTTTGATAGGTGGTTCCCACCGAGCGGAGTAAATGGATCTGTGGGGTATAGGATAGCTTTCGATTTGTTATGCAGTGTTAAGTCAACAGAGGGTAACTCTATATCAAGTGACTGGGTAATGGGTGCACCCACATACTACAAAACCCATATCCTTAATCTAGATAACATATTATCAGTACCCTATTAATATTCTGCTCTCCTATCATTCAGTACGTTTCTTTCATATTCCTAGTTTGTCTTTTCAATAAAATCATATATTTTTCCACAAAATAATGGGGATAAAACACACACACACACACACACACACACACACTCACACATATATATATATATATATATATATATATATATATATATATATACGGTTAAAACCTTCATAACCGTTCATACTGGCGTGAGGTGTGTTCGGGTTCGGGTGTGTAAACCTCTTCCACATGAAGACTCAACGACTTCTGTACCGGCCAGCATCCGTTCTCCTGGTCTTCCTGCGGCCTTGTCTTCGACTTCCCTCACGCCAAGGGAGTAAAGACACTTTTGCTCGTGACTGTACATGCAGAAAAAGAGGTGTTCCGCGTGTGGCAGATAATTTTGAGGTTCATATTCGAACTCAAGCCGGTCAGTTGCGCAAAACCTGAAATGTGCCTCCTGATCGGTCACGACACTACACCCTACTGTAGAGCAGGTATTTTAATGGACTTCTAGGCGTCTGCCCAGCTGGTATAGCGTCATTCATAGTGCACTGGTTTAACGTTTCAGAAGTCTATTCACCTTACTTTCATGCCCGTCCGTCATTGTTTACCACTAGAACAAGAAGCTGCAGTTGAAAGTTTTCATTTACCAGTACTTAGAGTATTTATTAACAGACTGAATAATTTGCTCTATGAGGGCTTCAGGTGTAGGTATATCTCTAAGTGTTTATTTTGTTGGCGATGGAAACTGCTATGCTAGAGCTGCTGGGTCCAGACCAGATTATCACAAAGAAATCTACCTAAATAATCGTACCGGACAGAGGGATCGGGAGGCTATTAACGAAATTTTCCAGGAAGTCATTATTTTCACTTTTCTGTCATTTTTTCCTTTTCAGTTGCCGGCATATGAAAACACTTCACAAAATTAACTGAGCGAAATGGATTATCAGCTGTTATCCTGGAATCAGCCTACTGTACATCAGGACTATTCAAGTACTTTAGGAATACGGCCGGATTATGAAACTCAGATTGATAAAAGGGCCATACATTTATTTTTGCTCCATTTTTCCTCTGTCTAAACACTTATATCTAGGACAAAACGAATAATTCGTATAGAATATGCTTTTACATTTTCCGCAAAGTACATAAATGAAAAGAAAAATTAAAAAAAAATATCTGTTATGTTTAGTTATTTGTTTATTTGCTTTCTTCCGAGTCTGTCAAAGGGCCAGCGAAAACGACTCAAGGGCCTGACTTGGCCCGCAGGCCGCCAGTTGAATAGCCCTGGCCTACATGTTCGATCAATTGAAACCTGAGTGGACCAGACTTTTCATTAACACACGAACCAAGTCACTGGAATCAGTTAAAAGGATATTTTCACTACCGGATCCCAGTCCTAGACGCTACCCACCAGTACAAGTTACGCATCCTACGATCGTATATGGTATGCTCTCTCCTGGTTTTGTCGAAACCAAGTATTACACTTGCTGGACGAGTCTAGTGTAACTCCTTAGGTAAGCTATGCATTTTTAGGAGAGTCAGTTTGTTCACATCTTAATCTTGCCAACAGTGTGATGTGATCCAACTTGCTGTGCACACGACATATCCCCATTCTTTTTAACAATCTTTTGCTTGTTACAGTTTGAAAAGCTTGAAATTGTAGGAAAGGATTTGAGAAAAATTTCTCATCGGCGTGTATATTTCATTACCATCATCATCATCATCATCATCATCATCATCATTAGCTCGCTTCTTTTTACCCTCCACTTGACAAAGCCAGAGGAGGGTGTTGTCATTACTGGAATTAATAGGTGTCCGTCAGTAGAGTTAGGTGGGAGGCCGGCTGGCCGTGTGTAGAGATTTCTTTTCCAGGCCAGAACTTGGAAAGTATTCACTAGAGAGTCATGAAATTTCACACTGTTATGTATGTGTCTTATAGTGAATTGGTGCCTTTTGATAGGTAGACTGCTGTGTCTTAAGTAGCTTTTTTTTTTATGATGACAAAGTGTGTGTGTGTGTGTGTGTATATATATATATATATATATATATATATATATATATATATATATATATATATATATATATATATTATGCAAGAAAGAAGAAACCAAAGGCCAGGAGCCCCGCAAACCGTTCCTTCGAAGAAAAAAAAAAATACAGAACAGCCAAATTCAAGATCCGTTCATTTCGAGATGCCTGGACACACTGCGTTTAAAAGACTAGAGATCATAGGAAGTAGGAAATACAGAAAGAGGAAGACAGTTCCAGAGCTGACCTGTTGCATAAATGAAAGACTGGGAGTAACGGTTAACTCTTGCATTAGAGAGTTGGACAGAAAAGAGATGAGAATTTGTTGCTAGACGGGTACTACGCACCTGTCGTACAGGTGGAGGGATGCAAACAGACAGTTCAGAGGAGCAGTGATCACTGAAGTAGCGATAGAAAAAGAGATAAAGGGGCAACAGTGCGGCGAAGAGACAGAGGTTGAAAGGGCCAATAAGAGGAAAGTTGAAGAGACGAAAAGCCTTTGACACCACGCTATTGAGAAAAGCTGAATGCGGGGAGCCTGCCCACACATGAGAGCTGTACTCTAAACAGGGGCGAATAAAACTCGTGTATAAAGTCAACAACTGTGCAGGGGTAAAGAATGTACGGAGTCGGCTTAGCACACATAATCTCTTGGTAGCAGATTTTATAAGAGATGCAATATGATTTTTCCAAGAAAAGTCCCGAGTGAATGAAGCCCCAAGCATTTTCAAGGATGATGCAGGATTGAGCTGGATGTTATTAAACCTTAGAGGGTATTGGAAGATTGTGTCGTGTTGATAGGTGTAAAGACTGAGTTTTTGAGGCATTAAAACAAAAATATTATTTTTACCCCAGTCAGAGATACGAGCCAAGTCAGACATTAGGTGTGTCATTGCCTCGTCCCTTATTTGTTGAAGTAACTGCTGAGATGGACTTTGCGGGAACGAAATGGAAAGATGAAGGGTGGAAACATCAGCTTACGAGTGGATAGGGTTAGATGTACAGCTCAAAAGGTCACTGATGAATAAAAGGAAGAGAGTTGGTGATAGGACAGTACCCTGAGGAACACCACTGTTGACAGATCTAGGAGAAGAACGATGGCCGTCTACAACAGCGGCTATAGAACGACCAGAAAGGAAGCTAGAGATGAAGGCACAGATAGAAGGACAGAAACCGTAAGAAGGCAGTTTGGAAATTAAAGATTTATGCCAGACTCGATCGAAAGCCTTTGAGATGTCAAGTGCAATGGCAAAGCTTTCGCCAAAGTCCCGAAAGAAGGATGACCAGAAGTCTTAAAAGTAGGTGAGAAGATCGCCAGTGGAGCGTCCCTGACAGAACCCATGCTGGCGATCAGAAAGAAGGTTGTAATAGGAAAGATGCTTTAAGTGTTTTCTGTTAACAATTGACTCGAAAACTTTTGAGATACAGGATGTTGAAGCAATTGGACTATAGTTAGAGGGTTAGGAATGGTCACCCTTCTCCGGGACTGGCTGAATGAGGGCAAACTTCCAGCAAGAAGGAAAGGAACAAGTTGAAAGACAAAGGAGAAACAGTTTACCTAGGCAGGGTGTAAGTACAGAAGCACAGTTCTTGAGGACAACAGGAGGTACTCCATGAGGCCCATATGCCTTGTTAGTATTAAGGCCTGTGATGGCTGAAAATACATCAGCTGAAGAAATTTTAATGTCAACCATGAGGAAGTCAGAGGGGGGAAGTGATGGAGGAACAGCACCGGAATCGTCTGAGGTGGAATTGGAGGAGAAAGTCTGAGTGAAGAGATCTGCTTTATCAGTAGAAGACAAGCTACCGAGCCAACAGAGTAGAAAAAAGGAGGGAAGGATGATGAGGTAAAGTTGTTAGAAAGGTTTCTGGCACGATACCGGGCAGAAACATAAAAAAGATGTGATTCAGGGGTGGGTTGGCTCTTGTACTTATAGGCCTCCTTCTTGTTGCGGACAGCATCAGAACAAGCGTGATTAAACCAGGGCTTTCTTGCATTAGTCAAAGGATATGAGAAGGGAATGTATGCTTTCGTGCCCGAGAGAATAACCTCCGTAATGTGCAAGACACACTCAGGTGGCTCCCGGCCATGGAGGCAATAATCATTCCACGGAAAATAAAAGACGTACTGCCTGAGGGCCTCCCAATCCGCAGCTCCGAAGTGCCACAGTCGACGTTTCTTATGAGGGTCCATAGGCCGTACCGGAGCGATCGGACAGGTCAAGATATATATAATATAATATATATATATATATATATATATATATATATATATATATATATATATATATATATATATATATATATATATATATATATATATATATATTGATTATATTATTCCAGATATTGATGTAGCAGAAAGGGCCGGTGAATAGAATATAGTGAGGAAAAGGGAAGAAGATAAAGATACTGGAATATGGATTGGATGAGAAGTATCTTCAAAAGGAGCAGAAGAATGACGTAATATTCCAAGAAAATGGACGATACTATTTCCTCTAGACTACGACGATTTCTTCATTTTATTTTTACCCTCTCAAATCGGTATTATTCAGCTCGGGGTGGATTGTTGTTGAACTGGGTTGAATAGATATTTACCCATTTACAATTGTGGGCTGCTTCCAAGTGATAAAAAATTATTTGGTGTTAGTAAGAACGAAATACACAAGACGTCACCTGACTGACGGCGGTAAGAAATGACTATACCTAAAGAGAGGATACTGCAAAGAAATTTATCAGAGAGATTGGCTTTTTTTTTTTTTTTGAAAAACAAAAGCTGTATTGGAAGATGGAATGACAGAAAACAAGAAGTGGCCACAAAGCTACCGTAATTAGTAGCCGGGTTAGACTCTGTCCATTTTATTACACTTTGTGGTGGGGCCTTTGGTGGTTGGGTCGATAGCGTGTGCAGTTTCCAATCCTTCCGACGTGGGGTATCAGTACACCAGTGTTCCCAAACTTTTCAAGCTGCCTCCCCGTGGCTCCTAGGCCACATCCTTAGCCCTCACCCCCCCACAAACACAAACTCGCACACGAACACACACATCTTCTTAGTATTAAGTCTACTACAAATTCAAAACAAAACCTAATCCAACACCATAAACAAGCTTATGTATTTCACAGATAAAACCTATACTAGTATATCAAAATAATTGGCAATTTAAAAGGGTAAATTTCCATCTCACCTGTAACTACATTGTTGTCACAGTTTTAATGGGATGGATGTGTTTGGTGCAGAGATATCAGCTTCTCAACATCAGGCTGGAGGACAATAAGAAGTCTTAGATCCCCGCGTTCAGTAATTTTCAGTCTGTTTCTTCGCTTGTAAAGAAGCTGGGCGACTGTCCTGAAGCCTCGCTCTACTAATATGATATTGCGAGAGCAATAAAGTACATCTTGACTTCGCTGCACAGTGCAGGGTACCGATCAGAAATGTTTTTGGTAAACAAAAATCTTGATATCATTTTCTGGACTTAAGCTTCAGCTCAGTTTCATTTTGGAGTGAGATCAGTTCTTCCTCCACCATTCCTGATTCTTCATTGCTGATATCTAGGAATGGATTTATCACCAAGTCTGGTATTTTAAGCAAAACAAGATCCTGAAATCTGTCAGACATGTCTCTATGAAGCTCATCCTGGTGTTCACAATACACTTGAAGGTCATCGTCTGGTATGTTTTTCTCCTCCAGTTCAGAGAGGCTTGGAAACTGGAAGGGCTTACGACAGGCTATGTTACGCTTGAAAAGCTGTACTTGGACAGAAACGCGGAGAGCATCTGATTTGACTCTGGTAAGGTTTAACCTCATTTCCTTGCAGTTCGCTGAACTTTGGAAATACATCTGACAAGTAAGCAATATCATGCTTAATGTTTCTTAGTTCATCATGGAGAACAGAACTGAAGTCTTGGGAGAATTCAGCAACTGTTTTCAAATGATAATAGAAACGTCTTAAGCAGCTTCCCTTTGACAGCCATCTACCTTCTGTGTGCAACAACAAACGTTCAAAATCTTCATCATTCTCAGTGCAGACAGTCGAAACAGACGGGAATGGTGAGCATGTGCCATGATTTTATTTACTGCTGTTATAACAAAGCATAATGATTTGTGAAGTCGACCACTTAGGTTTTTTGGGGGCCAGATGTTGCCTGTGGATTACGCAGAGCACCGTAAAGACACCAGGTACTGCTTTTTTCAAGAAACTGTTGAAGCCACGATGACGACCTATCATTGATGGTGCCCCATCTGTTGCACTAGCAAGAATGTTGGTAACCGGGATGTCTTTCTCTTTAAAAAATTATCAACAACACGAAATACCGACTCCACTTTTGTATCTGTTTTTAGTTGTCTTGCTAACAACATTTCTTGAACCAAACTTTTATCTCTGACGAAACAAACATAAGCAAGAACCAAAGGTTCATTGTCTGGCATAGAGGACTGATCTAACTGTAAGACAAATTCTGTTGTCCTAAGCATGTTGCACAGTGTGTCTTCAGTGTTTTCAGATATTTCGTCCACGCACCTTTGAACAGAGTTTTCACTGAGAGGAACAGCTTTAAGATATTGTTCAGGTGACTTGTGTAAATCTGTGAGCAGAATCTCACTTACTGCTGGCAGAATACTGTCTTCTCCAGTTGTATGAGGTTTACCTGATCTAGCAATCAGCAATAAGATGTATGATGCATGCAAAGCATCACTGGATTGTTGTGAAGTTCTTGCAAACATATTTCCGATGGCTTTCTGTTTCTGTAAGTTTTCTCGGAGTGAAAATATGCCAAGTTTTTGTTTGCTTATCAGAGTGTATTTTCTCCAAATGTTCAAGAAGCCTGGAAGGTTTCATGGCATCATTTGAAAAGACTATTTCACACAGTAGGCACATTGGTTGTCGTTGGTTATTTGGTGGTGATATAAATCCATATTTCAGATATTCCTCACTATAGTGTCTACACTTCTTTTTTGTTTGCTGTGCTTCAAACATATTTTATTTTGGAACAAAAAATTTTATAAGTTGTTTTGTAAAAATCATGCCAAGAACAACAAAATGCAGCAGAGAAGATGAGAAGTAATTATAATAGCAATGCTGTTACTGAGAAAAGTACATGACACAATAATCTGTATTACAATGATCATCTTCTGTATGTCTGTTGGTGTGTTCCTTTGTTACCGTAACACAGCAAAACTGGCGCACTGTAGAACAATTTTTGGAAGAACAAGGTACCGCTAAACTTGAGGAATAAAACAATTTCCGGTCCAATCGGGCCACTGGTTCCCGAGTAATGACTCATTTCTACCCTTTTGACATCGAGCGACGACCTCCTGCAGGCGACCTTTAGGCGGGTCACTTTTTTTGTGGGCACTGAAGTTACTGTAATACAGCCTTTTTGATATCGAGCAGAAAATCCTTTAAGTGAGTACAAGTAGGAATGAGAAACCAAAAAATCAAATATTAAAGAAATAATTAATATTAGAAGTTACAGTTAGACGTAAATACATAACGAAAACTAAGACGTGTAGCCGGTAACACAACATAGCCTATATATGTATAACGTGTGTAGGTACATTCACAAAATATAATTTACGCTGCCTTATGTTACATATCAATAAATGATTATATCGTGTGCCACTACAGAGAAGAACGACAAAACAAAGCATTTCTAATGAAAAAAAAATGTAAAGAAAACATGTACAGTAAATCACAGCAAAACACACCAGAAAAACATAAGGAAATAGTGTGGGGTTTCCCAACAAGCCTGGGGACAAGGGGGAATGCGGGGTTTTGTATGAGAGAGAACAGCAACACAAAACATTTCTAGCATATAAAGCTAATGTAAAAAGCATGCAAACCACAACACAATATACCAGAAAAACATAAGATACTGTGGGAGTGCTGCTTTATTGCCAAAATGAGTGTCACAACTAACAACGAAAGCAGTCCAAATCACATCCTTAGCACAGCAACACTTCCACACACTTTGGCGTCCCTCCATCAATATACTACCAATCATATCTTTACTATAGTATAATTTAAATGTACATTACACGACTAAAGATAACTAGCAATGCTTACAAACCAAGAGCCTTGGCCCTTGCAGACCTGAAAATGTCATGATCACCAGTCTCCGCAGCGTCTGTTGACTGATCAGGCTGATGTGTGGCACGTGTCCTGTCCAGACCATGTCACAAAGATGTAAACAAACGTTCGGACTTACAACTCCGACCTCGCACCACAGAATATAATAAAACCATGTTTTCGTGTATAAGTCTGTTAATCTTAGTCTTTGGAAAGTATGTGTATCACTTTACTGTTCATGTCTTAGGTTTTGTCACATAGCTTTTGTAAAAAAAAAAAAAAAAAAAAAAAAAACGATCACTTGCTTCTGATGCCATCCTACTGCCCCCCTACAGTCACTTCTTTTTCCTCACCGCCTCCCTGGATCTTCCTACCTCACCCAGGGGGACGGTACCCCTCACTTTGGGAATGAGTGCATTACACCCTTGACGGACGTTTATCACGGAGGAATAGCATGTCTTTTCCAGTGCCGTTCTACTTGTTCACACACTGGTGGAGATAGTCAGGTGTTACACAGGCTTTTAAATTTACTAACAGCCACTCCGGCACAAACTTTCCACGCATCTTTCACTCAAAACTCCCAAAACTTTTCACACTTCATTTTTCCGTGAAAGTTTGGGTAGGAGCAGTTCAAAGTGTGATCTCACTCTGCCCTACCGACCATTTGCCATTCAGGACACGTTATACACGGCTTGAACGTGCATAGTTGTGCTGCCGGCCATGTCCAGCGTGTGCAAGCCGGGTGTTATAATGCATACATAACCTGTTTGACCCATCATCACACTCCCTCCCCAGTCCTCATCTCCACATCCCTATAAACCACTTGAACCAGAATGGTCTTTTTCAGGTTGAATAAATTTGTCTGGTGTTAGCAAAACAACAATTAGTAAAGCCTTTAGATGAGCTGGTAATTTAAGATTCGAAACCATTTTAGATGGTCATTTCCCTTCCTCAGAAATTCATTTATTTTGTCAACTGATATTGGTAAATATTGTTATTTAAATTCATAAATAATTAGTAAGTAACGATTCTCTTGGTAAAAAAAAAAAAAAAAAATAGCGGTCATGTGTTTTATGTATAAAACAAACAATTCACATCTCTGACATCACACAGTATAACAGATCGCACGTACAAGACATTATGGTGCTTTAACAGTACGAATAATATGCGAATAAAACTGCCCCATACGAGTATAGAATCAGTAACTGTGCAAGTGTTAACGCTTATTTAATTCAGCCAGGAATATATATATATATATATATATATATATATATATATATATATATATTTTTAGATATATATATATATACAGAGAGAGAGAGAGAGAGAAATAGATTTAGATAGGTAGATTATAGATAGAGAGAGAGGGAGATAGATAAGCCCGGGATGAACTAAACAAAAAAAGCACGAAGTATTCAACATATCTCAGACAAGCTTAGTTTCAAAGAGAAGAAAAGCTGTCTTTTTAAGATGTCTCAAGAATAAAAGAGACTGTCAGAGTATTAAGAGGTATTAAAAGATTGAACAGTGCCTGGATTAAAGAAAAAAAAAGAAAAAATAGAAACTTTAGCCAGCAGTAAATTGCACTGACTTTTGAAGAAACGATTTGAGAAGCAGGTGGAAAGAGTAAGGGTATTACCAACAATATATGCGAGAATAAAGCTGAAGAGGTTAAATTGTCACTGACGAATAAAAGAAAAGTAATTGAAGTAGCAAAACCTTGAGAAGCATCACTATTTACAACGCTAGAAAAATAATGACCGTTTGCAAAAGTAGCTTTTGAGTAACCCTGGAATATTAAGATGACATACAGAGAACAACAATAACAGTAAGAAAACAGTTTGAAAATTGAGAGAAGCGTCAAGCTCCTTCGAAGTCATGTTAGATGCCCAAAGCAACAACAAAGTTTTATTGGTATCAAAACATTAGAATGACTAGGAAATTAAAAGTGGTGTACATGATAAACCTCTTCAAGAAATTAAACACAGTAAAGACTATGGACGCTGCACAGTATTTTTAGAGTCAGAAGCTCTTACGCTTCATTGGGTCAGGGTGAGAGTAGATTCCAGCAAGAATGAAAACTGCAAATCTACAAAGACAAAAAAAAAAAATTATAATAATAAAATAAATAAATAAAAGGGTACAATGGGCATTGTTAACACCGGATTCCATATTAGTATTTCGACCAGACAGGGCAGAAATTAATTTGAAAAAAAAAAAAGTACTCTCAGGCACAAGGAAGTCAGACGAAGGAGAAGATGGAGGAAAAGCACTGACAACTTTGAGAGTAGAATTAAAGGTTAAAATCAGATCAAAAACTTCATATCAGTGAGGGATGAATATCCTTAAAAGCCATGTAAAGAGAATGGAAAAGTGGAGGAGGTGAACTTGTAAGAGAGAATTCCCGGTAATATGTGTGATGAGACGTGTGAATTTTCTTTGGACAACTTACCGCTAATGTGCGTACATCAGGTGATTTTTTTTTTTTTTCACAAGATGAAGTATACATTTACCATGAAAAACAAGTGCACGTCTAACAAGAGAGAGAGAGAGAGAGAGAGAGCTAACTAACCTCTCACCGAGTACAACAGGCAGCACTAACAACTCTGGGTCGTGTCGTTAACTGTAATGCCTGCGTGTCGCTTTACGAGGGTTTACTTACGGTACAACTGGCCCCATGACACTTACAGACTTGCACATTCCCTCCCCTTCTTCCTTCTCTCTCTCTCTCTCTCTCTCTCTCTCTCTTAGTTGATTCTCCGGTCTAGTAGGGCTAACTTTCAACTGAATAAAAATTATCTGAGGTTAGCTGTAACAAAATGCTAAATTTGTTCAGACCGTGGGAGAGTTAAAGGTAACAGTAAGAACATCCCCCGTCCCCTCTGCTACAAGTATACTCATTTTACTCTGAATTAACCTAAACTTGCCATCTCTCCATATTGAATACTGCATTGTAACCATAGTTTTATATTAGAAAATGATGTTATTCATGAAGGAGTGCTATGGAAAGGATGTAAAGCCATAATATAGTCTTTTTCTGCTACTGAGCTATCTGAAATATAGTCCTCAATTATGAAAACTGGACCAAGTTAATGAGGACGGAGTGTAACTGTCGCCTAAATAATATCATATGATGTTATTTGGAGCACAATGCTTGAATTACCCTGATCATATATATATATATATATATATATATATATATATATATATATATATATATATTTTTCCAGATTTCATAATTACATTTCTCAGTGAGAACTTTTTTTTTTTTTCTTGGTGTTGGTGTCCGTGATTTGTGTATTTCTTACTATCCTCTTAGGAACGGCTTATCTGGAATGATTGGCTTGAAAATTTCTATCCAGTGTTTGGAATCGTGTAATCCATTCCTCAGATTTCCGAACAACAGAGTTTCAAAAAACTAAAAAGGTGGTCAGCTCACACCCACCCCACATACAGAATTCAAAACCTCTAGACACCAAAACAATACAGATATGCTGTATTTGGCTTAGAGCTCAGTGAAGGTATGGACGAATTCAATTCGAACAGACCCTTTAGTCTAACCTCTTTGTTTCGTGGCTCTTTTGTTACATACGCGTTATGAGGAAAAGTCAACGTATTTCCTGGCAAGTTTTGCTTCGTTATTTTTCGCTACAATTTTTTCCACACGTTTGTACCTTTTTAGTCCCTGTGTTTGTCTCGTTATCTGCCTCTTTTGCTAGCTCGGCTGTACCTACAAATTCTCTCTTTCAAAATTATTTCCTTTTTAAAAGGTATACGTTTTCCTCCGCTTCTTGTATTTCATGCCACAGATTTTATTTATTTATTTATTTTTTTTATTGTTGATAATTCCTCTCTTTATCTGTCCTTTTTGTCAGCTGGTGTCTCCTTTTTTTCCCTTGTTTCACCCTCGTTTTCTTTTTAGCTTCATCCTCCTTTTTTACCTCCCGGACATCGTCATTTCAACTTTTCCTTACTCGTTCCTTTCTTCTCCTCCCCTGCCCACTGTGTCACCTTTATATCTTTTGTCCTTCCTGTCTCCATTTTTCCTTCCACTCCTTTGTTCCATTTTTCCTCTCTTTTTCTTCCCCTTCAAGAGCTTCTCCCTTCCATGATTTTTTTCTTTTTATATTCAAGATGGTTGTGTAATTCCGTGGGAAATGTGTGTAACAAAAAATAAGCATTGAACTTTATGAATCACATGCGAAGAAACGAAAAGAAAAAGGTTTGATATGTTGCTAATTTATTGGTCTAAATTTTAAACCATAGTGACTTAATCTCGCGAGATGCGACCAAACAGAAGAACGAAGTAGTGAAGTCCTCACCCCCCCCCATATATATATATATATATATATATATATATATATATATATATATATATATATATATATATATATATCATCGTCAATGTTTCCTGCTTCTCGAGCGCTTAAATGAGATCTAAAAACAAGAAACGAAATGCAGTGAAATGGACCAGCCACACATAATATAATCCCATTACTGCTTTCAATAGCCTCGGAAACTGATCCACAAAGAAACATGCTTTAAAATCCAAATGGTACAAGATGGTTCCGTCAGTTATCAATTTGAAAATACAGTCCTTGTAATGTCCGTAACCATACGTTATTAGTATACGGTATTTCACTCTTTTGTCATTTCCTTTACTTCTTTTGCTTTCAGATCTCATTTGTTTACATATTCCCTTTGACATTCATGGACTGTATTTGCGTTATATGACTCCTTCTAACGTCATGAATGACCATACCATCTATGAACACACTTTCCATTCCTTTAATCAGTTGAATTTCGTAATCCCCATCTTTTAAGTTCCTCATTGCGTTTTTTATCGAGGAAAAAAACCGCATACACTCTTTACTAGCCTCATTACTATGGCATTCAATTTTGATCTTCTACTACCCTGCCATATCAAAGCCTTACATTTATTTAATTCAGTCTTCTCACAGCCTCTGTACTTATCATTTCCGTAAAAAGGTCTCCATAACACTTTAGTGGGTCAGTCAGCCCGCCAATGACTTTCAGTATTTATCAATATTTCCTAACAGTAAAACAAGCCACATATCATCTCACTAGTCCGTGTATTTCTGCTAACAAACATGAAATTGTGTCTCAATTTTTGGCCTCCTCAACTTTTAGACCTGGCTGTTTGCACACATTCACAATCTCCTTTTGTATTTGCGAGCAGTACATCGCCCGCATTGCTTTTAACGAGGAGGGCAGTACACAAACATTAGATGATGATTGCCAACCAGCACTGAGTACCGTACTCATCAGACAAGGCATTTCCCGGCATGATTTCACGTACTCCTGTCTGATGTGACTGTTTTTGAATTCCATATATGCTTAATGCTGAGGGGACGAGATTTTTTTTTTTCACTCACTTTGTGTCCATCGTAATGGTAAGAGGCCGTCCTTTGCTCCCCGGGAGGGCAGAAGAGAGGCGGCCCCTCAGGTGGGGCCGCCCCTAAATCCCCACCAGGGACGGCGCCCCCCCTGGGGAGGACGGAGGGTGAGGCCCCGGATGGCGGCACCCCACCCCCGGGAGGCCGGGGGGCGCCACCCACGGGGTGACCGAGGGGCCACACCACCCCCAGAGTAGAGGCCAGATTTTGGCCATATCTTGATACCCGGAAGGTTTCATGTTGATAGGTGAAACCATTCGTGAGATATAATGGTGCTAAAGGCGGGCGATAAAAACTAGTTGACATTTGGCAGCCATTTTGGTGACCTTGACCTTGACCTCGATAGCCCATTTTCGATATCGTCCAAGATATGAACCCTATCTGGATACCCTGAAGGTTTCATGTTGATAGCTCAAGCCATTAGTGAGATAAAATGGAGACAGACAGACAGACACACGAGCACACACACACGCACACACACACACACACACACACACACACACACACACACACACACACACACACACACAGACGAGGGCAAAAAATTATCGCTCCACCTTGGTAAAGGCGGCCGATAACAATAGGTCAAATGTGGAGATCACCTGACATGGTTAACTTAAAGTTCCAATATGATTTAAAAGAAACTTGATGGAAGGGTTAAAGGAAGGACAAGGTTAAAACGATCTGACCTTGAGAACATTCAGACAAACGTCAAGATCACAGAACAAAGATTTGGACTCCAAGCAAGGATGAAAAGATGTGTTTTTAGGAACGTCTCGAAGATCACGGTCACAGGACGAGGTCAATTCAAGCAGTTTTGATCCAGTATTGACTAAACATGGCAGAAGTACTAAGGGTTTTCAAGGATGAGGTAATTACAGTTTGAGGACAATGTGTCCGTCAGTAATGTCACAGGGTTAAGACCAGAGTTCAGCCCTTCGACCAGCACTAGGATGTGGACATTGCGCTCTGTGAGTGCCCCTTCTTGACAGTGTTTCAGTCGTGTAGGCAATTCATTTGCATTGCAGGTAGTCGGAAACAGACAATGAAGCGCCTAGAGGCACACTGGTTCAGGGTGACTAGTATTAATGATGCATTATTTCCACTATCTCCATGCCTCTCTATCGTTCTATGAAGGAAGGCATATGCTTGTTAGTTGTTGTGATATTTATTATTATTTTTCCAGAATAGTTGGTGAAAAAGTTAAGACAATGATGATTTTCACTTATTTTTTATGCAAGGAAGAAGAGACCAAAGACCAGAAGCCTGCAAGAGTGTTTCCTCCAAGAAAAAGAAAATGATAATAGAGAGCCAATTCAAGATCCGTTGGTTTGAAGATGCCTGGACGCACTGTTTTTGAAAGACGGGAGGTCACACGCCAGAGGAAAAACAATGGAAGACAGTTCCAGAGCTGACCTGTTGCAAACATGAAGGACGGGAAGTAATGGTTAACTTTTGCATTTGAGAGATGGACAGAAAAGCAATGAGAATTTGTTGCTAGACGGGTGTTACACGCCCGTCATAGTGGTGAAGGAATGCAAGCAGACAGTTCAGAGGAGAAGTGACCATTGAAGCAGTAATAGAAGATTTAAAGATGCAAACGTGAGGCAAAAAGACAGAGGTTGAAGGGAGTCAGTAAGAAGAGGAGAGTTAATGAGACGAAATGCCTTTGACTCCACCTTGTTGAGAAGAGCTGTATGTGGGGAGCATCTTCCCAAATGAGAGTTATACTCTACACAAGAGCGAGTAAAACCCATGTATAAAGTCAACAACCTGCAGGGGCAGGGTAACAGGACGTAGAATGAGCACACCTAATCTCATGGAAGCAGATTTTACAAAAGAGGTAATATGACCTTTCCAAGATTAAATCACCTGAGAATAAAACCCCATGTATGTTTAGCGATGATGCAGGACTGAGTTCGATATTGTTGAAACGCATAGAATACTCGTGCAGAATATTTTGCCAGGTTGAAAGATGTAAGAACTGAGTTTTTGATGCATTAAAGACAAATAGATTATTTTTACCCCAATCAGCAATATGAGCCTAGTCAGACATTAGGTGCGCCATAGCCTCATTCCTTGTTTGTTGAAGTGATTGCTGAGATGAATGCTGCAAGAAGCGAATTGAAAGGTGAAGAGTGGAGTCATCAGAGTATGAGTGGATAGGGTTAGATGTACAGCTTAGGAGGTAATTGATGAATAGAAGGAAAAGAGTTGGTGATTGACCAGATCCTTGAGGAACACCACCATTGACAGGACTAGAAGAATGGTTGCTGTGTACAATAGCAGCTATATAACGACCAGAAAGGAAGCTAAGAAATGAAGGCACAGATAGGAGGATAGACACTGTAAGAGGGCAGTTTGAAAAAAAAAAAAAATGCTGGACTCGATCGAAAGCCTTTGAGATGTTCAGTGCAATGGCAAAGCTTTTGCCAAAATCCCGAAATGAGGAATACCGGTACCAGAAGTCTGACAGCTAGGTGAGGAGACCGCCAGTGGTGCGTCTCTGACGGAACACATGTTGACGATCCAAAAGATTATGATAATAAAGTTTTTTTTCTTTGAAAACAGATTTTAAAACTTTTAAAATAAAGGAAGCCATAGCAGCTGGGCGATAGCCGGAGGACTTTGAACTGTCATCCTTCTTTGGGACAGGTTGAATGACAGTAAACATCCAGCGAGAAGGAAAGGTATAAGTTAAAAGGCAGCGGCAAAAGACTTTACCTAAGCAGGGTGTAAGAACAGAAGCATAGTTCTTGAGGACAATAGAAGCGACCCCATCAAGCTCATATGCCTTGTTAGTACTTTAGCCAGTGATAGCAGAAATACATCAATTGAAGGAAGTTTAATGTCAGCCATGAGGAAGACAGAGGGGGAGGGGGGTGAGATGGATGAACAGCACTGGAATCGTCTAAGGTGGGATTAGAGCAGAAAGGGTGAGCAATAGTTCTGTTTTTTCAGTAGGAAAAAACAGCTATGGAGTCGTCAGAGTGGAAAAGAGGAGGGAAGGATAATCAGGTAAAGCTTATAGAAAGGTTTTCTAACAATGTAATACATAACACAAATAAAAATAGTCATTTAACGTTAAAGTTTTTATACTATGTCAAGAGCACACTTTAAATTTTTGAATAAAACAACATCTAAAGCAATGGGACTAGAGACACTTCACAGTAAAGAGGGGATCTTTCCTCCAGGAGATGGCGATGCATCACGCTTGTATGACCGATTGGTTGGCTGGTCATGGCAACTTCCAAGTGATGGGGCAGGACTATATAAGTCCATGAACCCAATACCACCATCACCTCCCTAGCCTGCCTGAAACAGAAATTGTATCCCATGCATGCTGCCAGGAGGTGTCGACAGCAGCATTAACCACAGGGAAGTAATCCCTCTAGCGGAGAGGTCTGAAAGAGGCAACAAGGATAGCAGCTGCCCTTGCTGCCTGATATGCACATTCATTTTCCAGCAGTCCAACGTGGGTTGCCATCCAGCAAAACTAAATTCGGTGACCATAATGGTCCACGAGGAAGAGTTATTCTAAAATTTCCCACACCAAGGGATGGAAAGAGTTAAAGTGATCAAGGGCAAACACAGCTGCCCTGGTGTCGCTACAAATAGTAAACCTAATTGCATCACAGGTAAAGATAAGCTGAAGAATCATCAGAATAGCTGACAGCTCACCAGTAAAAACTGAGGGTGAGAAAGGTAGGGTGTCACTCTGGCTAAAAACAGAGAAGACAACCCCAAATCCAATGCTATAGACATTGTATGGAGGGCAACATGACCTTAGAACTAGGTATGAATCACCACATCTGACTTCAGCCTTAGAGGCCGTGACATGCCGGCAAAATCTGACCTCAGGTAACACCCAAGGTAGAAAAACAGATTTCTCCAAGCCTCAGAGAGGAGTATGTGGGCGACTGAGATAAGTCATGACTTCCTTTTCCATATAACTAAAGGGGCGAGGAATCGTGAATGAAGATCACAGAGAAGTTTTATGGGAAGAACAAAAAACATGGTTAAGTGTTTGGGTCTCATAAAGCCTCTGAACTCTACACCAGCACCTCGCTATAGGGGAACAACATAGCTCCAGCCTCAGGACCCCTGCATCCACGAGTAGTCTTGGTACAAAGGAGGTAAACAAAGGCCTGCCTGATGTACATAGTCCAGGATCCGTAACTGGGCAGGGGTAACTAAGAAATAAACCTCACAACCATACTCCAGCTTGGATGACACCAAAGATTCATGGAACAGGAGGAGGATACGTCTTTCAGTGTCCAATGCAGTATGAGCCAGTATCCTTAAAAAGATTCAAAACTTCAGCAAGGAAACCTTTATCTGCTTTAAATGTGAGAGACAAGTAAGACAAGGGCCAAAAGTGAGGCCTAAAAAGCTCACTTCTTCCTTACAAGCAATCATGTGGCCATTTAAAAGCAAATCTGGGTCAGGATGCACCTTATGTAATTGACTCAGCAACAATTTTAGATGAGGAGAATCTAAAGCAGTCCTTCTAGACTAGGCAAAAGCTCAACATATGGGATGTGGCATACGATATCGGGCGGTCATCCATAAAGAGGGAGCTTTTACCCCCAGCAGGTCCTCCACTTCAAAAGCAAATATTGCCATGGTCAGAACACTTCCCTCTGGTACTCCCTCCTCTTGAGTGTACAGGTGAGAGAGTTCACCTCCCACACACAGCTGAAACTTCTACTCAAGACAGGAAGCTCTGTATAAAAATGGGTAAGTGACACCGAAGACCAAAGTAATGGAGACTAGATAAATGTTGTGATGCCAGACTGCCATAAACCCTCCGCAAAAAAAAAAAAAAAAAAAAAAAAAAAAAAACGTTACATGGTGCTGTCTGGTAGCATATGCAGTGCAGATGAATGACACAAGGAAGGGATGATTATCCATAGTGGATCTCATCTACCTAAACTAACAATGGGATTTGGAAAAAAGCCACCCTTGTCTAAAAAACAAACATGGCATACATTCACTATCTCCTCAAATAGTTTACAAATGCCAGACTCAAAATGACTAGGGAGAAATTGGACACAATCGACTGGTTCTTCCCTGATTAAGGGACTGGGAGGATTATGGCCAGCCGCCAGCTATCTGGCCCCTTCTCACACACCCTGTTGAACAAGGCCAATAGAGAGGCCAGGGACGTTCTTCTCTAAATGACGAATCATGGCATACTGAATAACTATATGTCCTGGAGCTGTATCTTTGCAGAAGGCAGGAGTAGCTTTAATTTCTCTTATAGTAAAGAGGGTGTTGTAAGTCCCCCCTATCCGATACTGAAAATTTAGCGTCAGTCTTTCCTGAAGCAAGCACTGGGCAAAGTATGGCACTGAAGGCCCTCCCCAGGAAACAGTATAAATTTTTTAGCTTAAGGAGTAGCAACTTCCTAAGTCTTAAATAAAATATCCCCTGTGATCCTCACTATTGGTAGGCTTGATGAATGTTTCCCTTGTTGATTCAGCATCCGCTTCCAAACCTAGGCTACATGAGTTTAGGAATGAATGGAAGAACATAGACTACCCAAGCGCTATCGCCTGCATTATTTATTATTTTGCAAGGGCATGAAAGAACTGCATCCTTATAAACTCTTTCTGCCTGTGTGCAAGAAAATGAGAGTATGTAGTGCTGTAGGCTTTGTGACCCACTGCACACTCACTGTTCCACCATGGCACAGGCCTACGAGCAAAATAGCTAATTGCTCTCACACCTGCCTGGCAAAGAGTAAAGGTGAAACAGCAAAGATTTTATGAAACTCCTCCAACCGCGATTGAAGATCAATTTAAGTCTCGAAAAAGGTCCCAGTTAGCCAGGTCCAGATATGAACGAAGAACCCGTGGTGTTGGTGGGCTGCCAGCTGTGTGTAGTAAAACCGAGGGGTGGTCACTGCCATGGACCTCATCAAAGATACTGCACATAAAATTAGTGCATAGTCAGGTGAAAATAGAGAAAGGTCAATAGCTGAAAGGGTACCAGTCTGTAGCTGTGAATGTATTCGATCCCCTGTATTGAAGACACAGAGGTCCCAGTCTTTCACCACTGACACCAGCAAGTCCTCTCGTGGATTGGATATCACATACCTCAAGAAAGGATGCCGTCTATTAAAATTCCCAAGGAGAATGAACTGCAAGGGGAGCTGGTGAACCAATCCATAAAGGTCCTCTCGAAGAACAATGATATTTGATGTCAGACAGGTGTTACACACTTTATATCTCCTCCCCAGATGCAACTGAATTGCCACTGCATGGAGGGAAGACTGCAGATGAATGATGTGAAAGGCACATCACAAGAGCAGATGACACAGCCTTCCTGATGACCACCTGCAGGGTGCAGGGTTAAAAATATACTAGCATATCCTGTAGGTGTGGAAAATATCTGGTGCCCCAGCAGTCTCCTGCAAACAGCCACAGACTGGATGAGTCTTAGCTAAAAGAGGTTGAAGCTGCTCCAAGTTATCTCTTAAACCTCTACAGTTCCACTGCAGGATTAGGAACGTTTTGCATTAGGTCTGGGGCAACCTTTTGGGGCAGCCCCATTCCTCGCTGGATAGAGGACCCTCTGTTTGGCGCTACAGTCAATGCACATCGATGGCGACCCAGATGTCTCAACAGCTGGCTTCTTTTTGGCTGATGTGGTCTGTGAAGCAGCTGCTTTTCCTCTCACTCCCAAATGGCCGCCACCTCTAATCACGAGGTGACAAAACAGAAGTTGTCCTCTCACTCGCAAATAGCTGCCACCTTTCATCATGACGTGACAAAGCAGAGGTGACCGGTGGTGGTGCAGTCAGTTTGGCCTCGGTAGCCTGCATGGTGGTAGCCTTAAATATACACTTTGCAATGACATTACACAAATAATTATGTACCCGGGGAAGCCATTTATTGAATGACTCAAATGGTAGCGGAAGATATTTAAAAAAAACTGAAAATGTATGAAAGAAAATGGAAAATTAAACAAACCAAAGTAAGTTCACAATTATACCAATGGCTGTACAAAAGACAGAGGAAGTAGTTGTCGAAGGCGAAAATTATCATACGAAAATAATAGAAAAGTCTTAGGCTAACGTTAACAAACAGAGGCACCAATCAACACCTAAACGAAATTGTTGGGAAAGGACGTCAGTCATTAAAAGGTTTTAAGAAAACTCCATAACATACCAGAAAAACTGAAGCTGCATTTAATTAAAACTCTAATAATACCTGTCACTGAATATCCAACTATACCACCATAGTAAAACCAACATGCGTAAATTACAAGAGTGCAAAATGACGCACTGAGATTTAAAGACAATAAAAGATACAATACCCATATGATGAAGCAGTCGAGAGTTAAATGAGAATGCTAAATTAAGACCATTAAACGTCAGACTATATAATCGAGCTAAAATAGTATGGCATAAACTGGCACAAATACATGACCCAAATTTTGAAGATGCTACTAATGAACAAACCGAAAGGGACCATGGCTGGTTCCCATCGTCACTTCAAGTGACCGATGGGGACCCTCCAGATGGATTTTACCTAGCTTAATATAGCTAAGAATGATCAAGAATGTAAGTGTGATTTGAGAGTCACAAAGATGAAGGAGTCAGAATGGATTATATTGTTGAATTCATATTCTGAGAGAACGTTATTATGAATGTGAGAATGATGAGCACGATAGATACAGTGTGAAGACTGAGTGAGAGTACAGTATTAAGAGTGTGGAAGCGAGTGTGTATGACTGGGAAGACAGTATAAATGAAGTATGCATGTCAGGTAAAATAATTATTGTATATAACGTTACATACAAACGGTGTGGCTGTGAGTAGTCATAGAACTGGTACAA
Organism: Coenobita brevimanus; assembly: GCF_032717465.1. NCBI lineage: Eukaryota > Metazoa > Arthropoda > Malacostraca > Decapoda > Coenobitidae > Coenobita > Coenobita brevimanus. The sequence goes on from NC_137032.1 coordinate 10,259,859, forward strand.
TCTTGTATGCTAGGCCATTAAAGAATGAAAGTGCAAACTGGGAGGGTTTATAAAAAATAATAAATAAATAAATACATATACAAATTATGTACCAGTCAGGCCTTCAGTTACGAAGCATCAAATGCTTTACCATCAAGAAGCTAAGCCTCCTAAAGACAATAGTACCATGGTGAACGGGTGCATTTGGAGAGTAAAATTCATTAAAATAAATAAATAAATATAGCAAGATGGAGAGCCCACCATCTTTTAACCTACCCCATCCCGACCACTTTTCCACCACTGACTCCCCCCAATCCAGACCATTTTTGGATTTTTTTTTTTTTTTTTTTTTGGCTCAAACCTCCGCTTTTGGTGAGAAACATCGAAAATTCATAGAGAAATCGCTCACCTGAGGTTTAAAATACTCGATACAGGTAGGAGTACCTCCTTACCTTACTGGGTTTTCTAACAGGCTGGCACCAAAGAAAACGAGTTCTATGGGAAGATAACTATTTCACACCACTCATAAACGGTATTTATTTATTTACTTGGTACAAATTTATATGTGGTATGAGAGTATATTGGTTTTCAAGCAGTAATATAGGCATTATAAGCATTGTTTCACTCACTAACTCATCACCATACCTGACCTTTTTTTGCCACATTACCTGATCATCATTTCTGACTGTTTCTTTCTCTAATGTTATGTAAAGTTTGTCCTCCACATTGTCATTGATTGGGGAATCACTCTGGCCCTGAATTTCGTACCGTGGCATGACATGGCTTTACTGGCCAGGTCACTGATAACAGGTGAATTGCTGAGACAATGGCATGCAGGGGGGGGGGGAGGAGGTCATGCTGGGTAAGGCATTGTCCCTGCCTGGCATCTTGTAGAGGAAGGTGTCACGTGTATATGTGCCAAAAATCACTTGCGAAAATTGAAAATTGTGCAAATTAGGGACCTTGCAATTGATTCGCGTTTATGTACGTCGACAGGATTGGCAGTGACAAAACGTGTGGATGTTAAAGAACGTCGACGGGATGCTGCGGGTTAAATCTCTAACTCTCCTTATTTCTTACTGATTCTTCTAGTAAAACCCTTCTTTCTAACTTGTGAGTGAAGGCTAATGCACTCACTCACCCAACATCCCCACTGTCATACTCTCAGTCACTTGATAATGTCCATCCATCCATCCATCGCCAGATGCCATGTATCCCAAACGGGGTGGTCAAGGGCTTAGAGTTAATTGTTTTACAGGGAGGGGCACTAATCCTCCACCAACCTCACTTATAATGTACATAGTGTAAAAATCATCGAAAATACAAAAACTAATCTTCTCTACTTGGTTTACTAATGCCTTTTAGTAAAAGTAAAGTACCTTTTGTATGTTCTCTCCTTGCTTCTGGACATTAAAACAAGCGTGATTGAACTGTTTTTTTTTTTCTTTCTTTTTCTTTTTCCTTTTCTTCTTTTTTGCATAAGTCACAGGATAAGAGAAAGGAATGTATTTTTTTAATGCATAGAAGAAGGAACCAAAGGTCAGAAGCCCATACGATTATTCTCTCCAAGAAAAAAAAACAAAAAAAACAAGATATCAGAGAGCTCAATTCATGATCTGTTCATTTTGAGATGCCTGGACACACTGTTTGAAAGACTTGAGGTCACAGACAGTAGGGAATACAGACAAAGGAAGACAGTTCCGGAGTTGACCTGCTGCATACGTGAAGAACTGGGAGTAAATATTAAAGATTTGCAGTGAAAGGGGATGGAAGTTTGTTGCTAAACAGGAGCTATGTGCCCACATTAGTGGTGGAGGGATGGAGGCAGACAGTTCAGAGGAGCAGTGACCATTTAAGTAACAACTGAAAAAAGCATAAAAATGCAACAGTGCAGCGAAGAGACAGAGGTTGAAAGGAGCCAATATATAAAAGGAGAGTTAATAAGGCAACAAGCCTTTGATTCCACTTTGTTGAGAAGAGCTTTACGTCCCCTCCCCCCCCCACACACACACGAGCGTTTTACTCTACACAAGGGTGAATAAAACTCGTGTATAAAGTCAACAACTGTGAAGGAGTAAAGAAGGCACGGCCTAACTTCTTGGGAGCAGATTTTACAAGTGAGGTAATATGATCTTTTCAAGATAAATCCCAAGAGAATGAAATCCCAAGTATGTTTAAATATGATGCAGGATTGAGCTAAATTTTGTTAAAATTTAGAGGATACTTCCGCAGAAGATTCAGATGAATTGAAAGCTGTAAGAACTAAATTTTTGAAGCATTACAAACAAGATAATTGTACTCCATTCAGAGATATAAGCCAAGTCAACCATTAGGTGTGCTATAGCCTCATCCCTTGTCTGTTGAAATAACTGCTGAGATGGATGCTGTGGGAAGCAAATTGAAAGGGGAAGGGTGAAGTCATCTGACTATGAGTGGATGGTATTAAATGTACAGCTTAGAAGGTCATTGATGAATAAAAAGAAGAGAGTTGGTGATAGGACAGAACCCTGAGGAACATCAGTATTGATAGCTCTGAGAGAAAAATGGTGCCTGTCTACAACATCAGCTATACTTTAGAACGACAAGAAATGATGCTAGAGATGAGGGCACAGATACAAGTATAGAAATAAAAGAGTGCAGTTTGGAAAATAAAGATTTATGCCAGACTTGATCGAATGGCTTTAAGATGTCAAGTGCAATGGCAAAGCTTTCACCGAAGTCCCAAAAAGAGGATGACCAGGAATCTGAAATGTAGGTGAGATCACCAGTGGAATGTGCCTGTCGGTAACTATCTTGATGATCAGAAAGAAGGTTGTGATAGGAGAGACGCTTTTAATTTTTTTTTGTGAAGAATTGATTCCAAAATATTTTAAATACAGCATGTTAAAGCAATTGGTGATAGTTAGAGGGCAAGAAATGGTCACCCTTCTTCAGGACAGGCTAAAAGAGAGCAAACTTCCACAAGAGGGAAAGGTGCAAGTTAACAGACAAAGGCGAAACAGTTTGCCTAAGCAGGGTATAAGCACACAAGCACAGTTCTTGAGGACTTCAGCCTGAGGGATCCCATCATGCCCATATGCATTGTTATTATTGAGGTCAGTGATGGCAGAAAATAGGTCAGTTGAAGAAATTTTAATGTCAACCATGAGGAGGTCAGAAGGGAGAAGTGATGGAAGAACAGCACCGGAACTGTCTAAGGTGGAATAAGATGAGAAAGTCTGAGTGACGAGTTCTGCTTTATCAGAAGAAGAAACAGCCACAGAACCATCAGAGTGGAAAAGAGGAGGGAAGAATGATGAGGTAAAATTGTTAGAAAGATTTTTGGCAAGGTGCCAGAAAGAGTGGGAAGAATTGAGTTGGAGACTTCAGAGCATATAGTATGAATGAAATTATTTTTAGCACAGAGAAGAATAGACTTAGCATGTCTGGGCAGAAACAAAAGAGATGAGGTTCAGGGGTGAGTTGGCAATGGTACCTTTTGTAGGCTGTTTCCCTGTTGTGGACATCATTAAAACAAGTGTGATTAAACCAAGTTTTTTTTTTTGCATTAGTCACAGGATGTGAGAAAGGAATGTATGTTTCCATGCCTGAGAGAATAACCCCCGAGGCATACTCAGATGACTCTCAGTCATGGAAGCAATAATCATTCCAGAGAAAATCAGAGAAGTGCTGCCTGAAGGTCTTCAGTTCAGCAGCTCCAAAGTGCCGCAGTCACTGCTTCTTGGGAGGATCTGCAAACCTTACTTGAGCAATAGAACAGGTTAAGGCGATAAGGTTATGATCGGAGGAGCCCAGAGGAGAGAAAAGATTAACAGCAAATGCAGAAGGATTAATTGTAAGGAAAAGGTCAAGTAAGTTGGAGCTCTCCAAGGTAGTCAGGGATATGGGTAGGGTACTGTAAAAGCTGCTCTAGGTCATTAAGAATAGAAAAGATGTAGACTTGTTCACCAGGTGAAACAATGAGAGGAGAGGAGAGCCAAAGGAATTGGTGAACATTGAAATCACCTTGAATGGAGATTTCAGAGAAAGGAGAAATTGATAGGATGTGTTTCATCTTAGAAGTAAGATAGTTGAAGAATTTTTCATAGTCAGTTGAATAAGGGGATAAGTAAACAGCACAGATATATTTAGTCAGAGAATGACAAGATAGCTTAAGCCCGAGAGCAGAGAATTCAGAAGATTCAAGTTCAGGAGCATGAGAGTCAGAAATGTTTTTGCGTACATATACACAACAGCCACTTTTGGGTTTGATATGAGTATAAAGAAAGCAGGAGGGTACAGAGAAGGGAATGCTATCTGTTGCTTCAGACAGCTGAGTGTCTGAGAAAGAGAAGGTGAAGTTTAGAGGAGAAGAGGTGATGTGCAAGAGAGAGAAAGTTAGAGGAAAGGCTGTGAATGTTGCAGAGATGAGGAAGAAGTTAGTCAGACACTGGTTCCATGCATCTTACTTTGTTGTCACAGGATAGGGGCTGGTGGTGGGGGTTTTGCTGGTTCCCCCCCCCCCTTTCCACTGGCGATTCCGAGGCTTGGTGATAGAAGGCCATTTATAGTAAAATTTTGAAAAGGAGTTGTAGTATGTAATGTGCATGTAGTTCAGTGTTTACAGTAAGAGGAATTTGTACTGGATAGCATGCTGGCTTACTCTCTGTTTTACTGAAACACTGAAAAAGTTCAACAAAGCGGGATGGTCAGTTGTTAGTCCTGAGGGCTGATGAAACGGGAGCTCCATCTCGCCCTGTCATCAGTTTTCCATCCAGCTTGGGAGTATCGCCCTGTTCGACTTGTGCTACAGTCTACTCCCTATAGAGCATGCTTCCATGCCCAAGAGTATAACCCCTGAAATGTGCGAGGCACATTCAAATGGCTCTCTGCCATGGGGGCAAAATCATTCCAGGGAAAATTAAAGTACTGCCTGCGGGCCTCTCTGTCAGCAGCTCCAAAGTGAAACAGCTGAAGTTTCTTGGGAGGGTGCACAGGCCATATTGGAGTGAAAGGACAGATTAAGGTAATAAGATGGTGATCAGAGGAGCCCAACAGAGAGAAATGATTAACAGTGTAAGCAGAAGAATTAGTTCTAAGGAAGTTGTCAAGTATGTTGGAGCTCTCTCCAAGGCGGTCAGGGATACAGGTACGGTGCTGTACAAGCTGCTGTAAGCCATTAAGGATAGAAAACATGTAAACTTATTCACCAGGTGAATCAGTGAATGGAAAGTAGAGCCAAAGGTGGTGGTGAACACTGAAATAACCTAGAAAAATTTCAGAGAAAGGAGAAATTGATAAGATGTGTTCCATCTTAGAAGTACGGTAGTTGAAGCATTTTTCATAGCCAGTAGAATTCGGTGATGTGTTAAGAGCACAGGTATAGTTAGTCAGAGAACTGCAGAACAGCCGAAGCCAGAGAGTAAACAATTTATAAAATTCAAGTTCAGGAACACGAGAGGTGGATGTGTACATATACACAACAGCCACTTTTGGCTTTGAAATGAGTATAGAGAAAGTAGGGCGATGCAGAGAAGGGTTGGCTCTCAGTTTCCTCAGGCAGTTTAGCCTCTGTGAGGGAGAGCAGGTAAGGTTTAGAGGATGAGAGATGGTGGTCAACATAAAGAAAGTTAGAGGAAAGATCGCAAATGTCGCAAAAAAGAAGACGTGAGTCAGACACTGGTTCCAGGCATCATATTTGGTCAGTACCGGGAGAGGGGCGGATGATGAGGGCTTTTTATGTCCTCACTCCCCTCCTGGGGACTCCAAGACTTGATATTGAGATGCCATTTTTGTTAATACCAATTGTAGTGTGTACTGTGCATGAAGTTTGGCGCTGACAGATAGAGGAGCTTGTATCGGAGAGCATACTTGCCTACTCTCTGTGTTGCTAAAACACTGTAAGAGTTAAGCAAAGGGGGATGATCAGAAGCTAGTCCTGAGGGCTTTCCATTCACCCTGGGAGTACTGCCATGTTCGACTGGTGCTACAGTCTACTCCCTGTGGTAGGGACACAAAACCATCGGATGTAAGGGTTAATCTGAAAATATTCTGTTCCTGTTCATTCACTCTCTCTCCAGCTTTGGTCCCATTCTGACAGTGTTTGCATTGACATCTCTCTGCTATTGACATGGATAGCATTGACATGGATAGCACCAAAATACTGTGGAACGCACTTCTCTCATCTTCGGAACAGGCATGAGTACAATATTTTCTGCCCTTACTGATTTCATATAAAGACAGGATTCCCGCTGTTGTTTTCAAGAACTGTGTTTTTACATTGACACCTTGCCCAGGCAACTTTTTAATCTCTCATGCACAACTGGCGTCTATCAGTATTACTGTAACTTTGCTGTTTGTTAGTCTGTCCCAAAGAAGTACTAATCGTTTTCAGCCTTCTCAGTAGCGCCAAGTGGTGTTAATCTCTTGTCTTTCTAAAATCTTTGAGTGCTACACCTCAACGGGAATATGTTAGAAGAGCTTTCTTCATGCAATGTTTCTCATCGCCAACAAGGCCTCTGTCACTGGTGCTCCACTGGCGGCCAACTTACATTCTTCCCAGACTCCTAGTCAAACTGTGTCGGGTTTTTGGTGAAACGTTTGCTGTTGCATAAAGTATGTCAGAGGTCTTCAACTGCAGTGACACAAATCTGTAAACTAAAAAAAAATAGTGTGTGTGTGTGTGTGTGTGTGTGTGTGTGTGTGTGTGTGTGTGTGTGTGTGTGTGTGTACCCCCTCCACAATATGTTTACCCCCGATGTATATATGTCCCCCCTCCAATGCATACATGCCCCCACTAAACTTGCTAGGTCAGCACGCTTTCCCAGGGCCCAAGCCTGGGCAGAAGGCATTACTGCTTCAGTTGATAGCAGGCAGCCAAGACGGGCAGACTATTTTACTGTGAGCTTGTAATAAACTCCTTATCTAGCTGTTTGTACACGGAGTTTCTATCACCAAAGTATTGCAAGTTACATTTGGTAGCAGCGGTGTTTCGAACCATCAGATTGTGACCGCCTCCACCGATTTAGTGACATCACAAGATACACGACGTCTCACATCTGCCAGTCTCGCCCCTCCTCAGTGCCTCTAGTGCTGTAATACCTGGCTGTGCTTTCCGAGTGTCCAATTTTTCTCACCAGTGCTCACCTCTCAAACAACCCCACCCACATGCCTTGTTCCTGACTGCAAGTGTCACCGTCGACGACCTACGCACCTGTTGCACCTGTTCCCAGCACCTGTTCCCAGCACCTGTTCCGAACTCATCATAACTCCTGCCCCCACAGTGCCACTTATCACTGTCTGCCCACTGCCTGCCCACCACCATTCTTTGCATTTGCAACTCAACAGCTCTACACCTGCCTTGAACCAACATCTGCCCTCACCACCCACCACCGGCCTCTGCTGCTGCCATATCTGGTCCGCATTACGTGAGCCTCCTAAGACCGCCACTCCCTGCCGGTGATTCATCGCAGCGTCTCTTCTCCTCTCCGCCCAGCTGTCTCTCCACCGCCGCCCCGCCTCGCCCCGCCCCGCCCCGCCCCGCCCCGCCCCAGCCCAGCTACGCCCAGCCACCCCTGCACGTCATCCATCTCAACACTCCCATCTCTACTATGGAACTATAGTATATCTTTCCTTTCTATAGAGATTATCCTCGATTTTCTCTAGAGATTGGTTATTGTAAATATTCTATCTCATTTCCATTACCCTGTTTTCATCTTCACCTACGTTATTTATACTCCATCTCATCCTTCGCCTTTTATTTCAACCATCCATCCCCGCACCTTCATTTATTTTCACACCTCGTGTATTCCATTCTCTCATTGTTATATTATACATTTCCACCTACGTATCCATCTTCATCCTTTCATCTTCCATTGCCGCATTAAATGCCATACTTTCCACGTCAACCGCTTACCACCAGCCCTCTCGACCCGGAAACATCACCTGCTCATACCCCGTCTGCCGACTCTAACACAATCACTCATTTACGCAGTGGCAAAGAGTACCACCGCCCTGTACCTGAGCCTCCCGTTTCACTTCCCGCAGAATCACTTACTACCCATCCTACACTCGTAAATCCAGATACCTCCTCCTCTACTCCTGCCTCTACTCTCCCTTCTTCTTCCTCTACTCCTTCCCCTGTCGTTCCCTCTCCTGCCTCCCTTCATACCCCGTCTTGCTCGCCCTTAACTGCCACTACCTTCTCTCTCTCCCACACCTCTCCTGCCGCCACTTCTGCTTTTCCAGTCATGGCCAACCCTCCACAGTCTATCGATCTCGACGATGCCAATCGTCCCAAATTTACCGGCCAGGACCCAACTTGGTCTGTCTATGATTTCCTCAGAGAAGTCGAAACAGAAATACACAATAGACAAATAACTGATGAATCGCTCAAAGTAGCCTACCTCCTAGGTCGCTTGCACCACAGTAAATCGGACATCGGATCCGCGATCCGTGCAGGACATTTCGATAGCATTCGTACCTTTGCTGATTTTCGTACGGAACTCATCAGCCTTTGTTGCCAGCATTCAAATACCGCGTCATTCATGGGATTCATTAATCTCCTAAACCAACTAGATGAGGACTTGCGCGTCCCAGCGCAATATGCCAAGCTCCGTGAAGCTGTCGCCGCCATGAAAGCAACTAGTAGCGAGATGCTCCAATTACTGGTAGGCACGAAATGGTTAGAAGACAAGAATGGCGTTCCAGTGTTTTCACTCACCAACTTTGCTGACTTAATTGGTTACCTGAGATTCCTTCACTGGCTTACTCCTAAACAGCGAGAGCTAGCCTTGGAAATCGGTTTCAGTCCAGGAGATAAAATTATTCAGGTCACTAAAGCCATTCATGAAAGAACAGGTTCGAACTACACGCATCAGGGCACCACCCAACCCTTGGCCTCCTCAGTCTGTCACACCTCCACTACCCCAGACCAATCTCGCTCCCGTCCCACCACACACGGCAGACCTGCCACACATCCTTCTCCTACTGCAGGTCGTGATCAATCTAGCGCCCGACGGAACAGACAATCTTCGATTCTTTGCTGGTACTGTGGTCATCCTGGACATCGAGAATCCAGTTGCGACCGTACATACAGACGTCCCCACTCCCAAACCAGACAGCGTACGCCTCCTGCTCACGTAGTCCACACTGCAAATACCACAAATCAAGCATGACTCACACCACTGAGGAATGTCGTTACCTCAACCGCCAACAGTCGGGGGAAGCGCCGCGCCCGTATCGAACCAATATCACGTAGAACCAGAAACCCAACTCCCCATCCTCCATGTAGGTCCCATAACATCCTCGGGTTTAGTCATTCTCGGATGCAGTCATGACATACCAATGTCATTCTTCTTGGACACAGGATCTATAGTAAATCTCATCTCCGAAAATTCTTTACAAATTATTCATCGACATCACAACCATGTCAGTTTCCTAGAACCACCAGACATTCGCCTATGTGGTGTCAACGACTCAGAGTTTAAGGTTAAGGGAAGAGTCACCCTTGAAGTCAAACTCCACAGAGATTTGCCCCCTATCCCCATTGAATTTCATGTCACTAATGACTTGCAGTATCCCGCAGATGCCCTTATTGGTTTCTCCACCATGGCACAACACTCCATTGCATTATTACCTGCTTGTGGTAGTATAGACATTTCTGGATTCCCTGTTTACACTATGGAATGTCCCCGTCCTGTTCTTGCGATCAAATCAGTCCTTCAATTACCTCTGTCCCTATCACTACCAAAAAGTCCAACCCAGCCCAAACCACCACTATCATCATCTGAGAATACAGAGATCATTCCTTTACTGACTGCGAGCAAGGACATAAATTCCTCAATGTCTCCTGATACATCATCTCAGCCCTCGAACATGGCTCTTACCTCCTCTCCCAACAACACTATTGCTGACTCAGACATGTCTCAGTTACCTACCTCACACAGTCTGAATGATCTTCTCCAACACGCAGAGACGAAATGTGCAGTAACGAATACGTGCACAATTTTGTTCCCGCATGAGTTCACCAAAGTCTCTCTTTGTGTTGCTGGTGCGAAAGAAGGAGTGGATGTACTAACACTACCTGAGACGTGTTGTGTGAATGGCTTGACTTATGAGTCAGCGTGGTGTACAGTCTTAGAGGACAGATTATGCTACCTGTACTTGCTCAATGTCACAAATGCTCCACTAAAACTTAAAAGTGGTGTAAAGATTGGAAACTTCCTAGTATACCCAGCGGCCATAAAGGTGTGCCAGGATTCCTCAATTCCTACTATTCAGACTGATTATACGCCAATCGGTGTATGTACTATTAACTCTATGGGATCTGCGCCGACATATTCGCCCGATATGCTCTCACATCTCACTTGCACAGATTTCCCAGAAAATACGCCTCAACTCCTCGACCTTCTGACCTCATACAGAAACGTGGTTGCCTTACCCGGTGAACCGATGGGTAGAACAGACCTTGTCAAACATACTATTGAACTACTACCAGGAACTTAGCCGATTTACATACCAGCGTATCGATTTCCTCACAGCCTGAGAAAGCAGACAGATCAAATGGTACAGAACATGTTAGACCAGGACATTATTGAACCCTCCGTTAGTCCATGGAATAGCCCACTTTTCTTAGTACCAAAGAAGGACGGCAACTTTAGACCAGTAATCGACTATCGTAAGGTCAATTCTGTCACCGTTCCAGACCGTTTCCCGTTACCCGTTCTCACTGATTTGCTAGAATCCCTTGGTGAAAATAACGTAGTCTTTTCATCTTTAGACCTCCTCAGCGGGTACTGGCATGTCGAAATGGAAGAGTCCTCTCGCCCAGTTACAGCCTTTAGCACCCTTTCCGGACATTTTCAGTTTAAGAGACTCCCTTTTGGTCTGAGAAATGCTCCTTCTGTGTTCATGCGACTTATCCATTCAGTCTTCAGTGGTATGATGGGACACTCTCTTTTTGCTTACCTAGATGATATCATTGTTGTGAGTAAATCCATCCCTGATCATTTTACCAAACTCCAGCAAGTCTTTGAACGCCTCCAGCTCGCAGGCCTGAAAATCAATCTCAGTAAATGTGACTTCCTGCGAAAGAAAATCAAATTCCTAGGCCATGTCGTACATGCACGAGGCATTCATACTAATGAGGATAAAACTACAGCGATTATTAACTTCCCAGAACCTACCACTACCGAAGCTGTACGAAGTTTCCTGGGCCTCAGTGGCTATTACCGTCGATTCATACGGGATTATGCAAAGATCGCCACTCCTCTGACCCACTTAAGCAGAATGTGCCCTTTGTTTGGACTAACGATCAGTCACAGGCTTTGCAAAAGCTAAAGACAGCTCTTGTAAATGCCTCTGTTCTAGCGTTTCCTGATTATACCAAACCCTTCCTTCTCTGCACAGACGCCTCAGGCACTGGACTTGGTGCCGTTTTGATGCAACTCGATGAAGCATCAAGGAAGCGCGTAATAGCGTATGCTAGTCGCACCCTTACAACTGCTGAACGTAACTACAGTGTCACAGATCTCGAAGCGCTAGCGGTAGTCTGGTCCTTGAAACATTTCAGAGATATAGTCTATGGTTATCCAGTGCATATCCAAACAGACCACCTTCCACTATGTGATTTGTTCAAGAATCGCAACCTAACAGGTAGACTAGCTAGAATCTAGATGGTCTGTCATCATCCAGGACTTTAATCCCACTTTTCAATATGTACCAGGCAAGTTGAATGTAGTCGTAGACGCACTCTCACGTCCCGCAGCAGCAGTTATAACATCACTGCAGCCCGAAATAACTGAAAACACTACACTAACGTCAGAAGTTGTTCGAAACTTTCAGCGCCAAGACCCCATGTGGTCCAAAGTCATTTATTTCCTAGAATCTGGCGATGCCTCGACCTTACCTACTCTGCCAGTATCACTAGATGGGTTCATGCTAGATGATGATCTCTTGTACATGAAAACACTGCTAACAGGGAAAGATATGCCCAATCGTGAAGTGTGCCAACTTGTTGTCCCCACTGCCCTGATACCAAAGGTTCTTCATATTGTTCATAATACTCCTCAAGCTTCCCATCCAGGTAAAGCCCGATGCTTGCGCCAAGCACGTCTCAAATACTATTGGCCAACCATGCGCCGCGATATCAATGCCTACTGTGACTCTTGCCTCTCCTGCCACCGCTACAAAGGATCAACCGGCTTACCAGCACCTCTCTTACAATACCCAATCCCGTCACGACCATGGGAAACTGTCTCAATCGATCTCTTAAAACTCCCTCTCACAGAATCTGGCGCTGAGTACTTGTTCGTAGCGGTTGACCACTCTCCCGCTACTGTGTCCTTGTACCCCTCTCCGACAAGACCGCGAAGAGCGTTGCACGTGCCTTTGTAGATCACGTAATTTGTCCGTTCAGTACCCCTCATACCATTCTTACTGACAACGGTACAGAGTTCAGCAATAGCCTTCTAGATGAGATCTGTCGCCGCTTTCATATCAGTAAGTGCAATGTCGTGCCTAACCATCCGGCTTCCAATGGCCTTGTCGAACGCCACAACTGAAAAATCTTAGAGTGCCTCAGACATCTAGGCTCCCATAGTTCGTCCTGGGATGACTGGATTCCCCAAGTGGCGTCCTCCATCAATAGCTCCATCAATGCATCCATTGCTGAATCTCCCTTCTTCGTCCTCTTTGGTTTTGACAAGGACCTCCCATACTCTCTCTTATCCTCAAAGCCAGAACCCATCTACAACATGGATGATTATGTTAAACTAAAATTGGCCAACTTCTAGACAATCCACCAGTATGTCCAATCCACTTTGGCTTCCTCTCAGGAGGACATGCTGCAGCGCCAACATAAGTCTGCCTCTCCTATCACTATCAATGTAGGCGATCTTGTCTTTGCTCATTCCCATACGCGTTTCTCTAAGTTGGATGACAAATTTACAGGGCCCCACCGCGTCCTCACTCAACAAGGCAACAAATTTCACCTCCAGGACCTGTCCACTAGGGACACCAGATGGGTCCACGTTGATGACTTAAAGCGAGCACCCCGTGGCCTTGTGTTGGAAGAGTCACTTACACAACCTCCTGCCCCCTCTTCCCCTCCTCCCATCCCTCAGTCTACCTTGTCTCCACCTATCCCTCAGTCTCCTTCCTCTCCACCTCCACCTGCTCATTCATCAATCAATCAATATCGGTCCAAACTGCGCTCTGCCCATCAACCTCTTCATGACCTCCCCCATTAACTCTACCCTGATTTTCTAGGTACGATGTTAGCGATCTCCCTGCTGGCAGTGCTGACCCTCCTGTGGTCTGGGTCAGGTCAGGACGATGGTGGAGTACGTCCCGGGGCCTTGGTCGGCTCGGGAGGCGAGGTAATGCTTATTGAAGACGTAGCCTCTTTGCGCTACGATCTTGCGCCCCTGGCCGACGTAACCATTGCCCTACCTGCCTACGCGCACCAGCTACGCGGAATCAGGACCCATCTCACGGCCATCATGGGGACACACAACCCGAATGAGTATCTTTATAACCTTTTCCTCCCACTCTCCTGGCAATTGCAATACATAAGTAACAGATTCGCTGAGCTCAATGACGCATTTTCCATTCAGACACCCGTGGGTCATTCTCGTGTGAAACGAGGTCTCTTCGACTTCGGCGGTGAGATTCTGAGTGGCTTGTTTGGCGTTGCTACAGCCCGTGACATTTCTGGCTTCAAATCTGATCTCACTCATTTAGCTTCAGCCCTAGAATCACAACGCTGAGTCATTAAAATCCAACACACTATGTTACAGAAGCTCACAACCCAACTCAATGAAGTCACGTCCACTCTAAACACTTTCACAGATATCTTACAACGCCACCTTTCAGAACTCAACGTTATCTCTCAGTTCTTCTACCTCACTCTCAACATGGATAATCTCCAACTAGCCATTGACTCTCTCTTGTCTCAAGTCTCTGCCTTGGTTCGTATCCTGGTCGATGCTATCAATGGACGTGTCACTGCCGACTTAGTACCTGTCTCAGCTCTCCGTTCTGTCCTGGAATGGGCTCACTCCACCTTCGGTCTCTCCCCAGTCCTCCCTTACTCCTCCCTTGAATATTATTATCCTGTTCTCGAAGCCACTCTTCTCACCACATACGTCATCGTCCATATTCCTCTCCGTTCTGCCATACCTTTAACCTTTTCCACATCATTCCCTTCCCTTTCCGCCTCAACAACTCCTTGTTACAGGTATCTGTTCCTTCAGAATATTTCCTCCTCTCCCATGATCATCTTTCCGTTGCCTTCCTTTCTTCCACAGACCTTCAGCAATGTTCCTCCCTTACTCCGACCTCTCGTCTCTGTGCTGCCCACCTTTTCGCTATCTTCCCTAGCAGTGCTACACCCTGTGAGTCTGCTTTAGTTCACAACCATTCCATCTACTCGGCCTGTTCTTTTGTCCCAGCTCCTGACCTCCCGGTCCACAATGCTCACCTCAACCATGTCCAGCACTTCTTCTTTGCTGTTCCCATCTCTGTCACAATCATGTGTCCTGGTTCTTTGGTTCGATCCATCCCCGCTAGTGGTTCTACAAAGCACCTGACTATTGTACCGTCAAATCAGAGTCCGTCATCACTTACGCCACTCGCTATCACCAAGCTGTCCGTAATCACTCCTATGACATCTTTCAACCACTCGACATGCCTTCAACCCTACCATCTGCCAACATTACCATCACCTCCCCTAACTTGCGCATGCTCACCTTCCTCCATGACAGTGATTTCATTATGGATCAATTTTCTCTGGCCTTCAGCCGTTCATGGGTTCATCCAACAGTTGTGTTTCCCCCTGTGGTTATCGCTTTCATGGGTTTTCTACTCATCGTATGTGCAATGCATTGTCATGTCAGAAAAATGGAATGTCGACTCCAGGAAATCAGAGTCGCTACAGGCATAGTACGCCCTACACACGACGTAGAAACTCCCCGTACTTAGTGCCGTCACATTCAGTGACTACCATTGCCATCTAACAATTAACCAAACTGTGAACAGCACTGCCTACTAGATAATGATGGTATTTCTTTCATGCATTACTGAGTGACAGTGTATCCTACAGAAAATACAAAAGAAAGAAGAAAAAAAAAACCATGAAGGAAGAACAACAATAGAACTCTCATATCTACTCCTTGTTAATCATGTCTCAAACTATTGTTGTGTAATTCCCATTATGTTTATGTATACCTTCGACCCTTACTGGATTTGTACCTATTAATTCTTGTATATCTTATATATATATATATCCTTCAAATTCCCTCCCCTCAACATGGCCCTGTCTCCCCTACTGCCCCTGTATCATACTTATCCCTTGTACACACCTCCCGGTCCTGCCTTCCTCCTATAATCCAACACCATTTAACTCCTGGTGTCCGGAGACACCATATCAGCTACCCGGGGGAGTAGTATACCCCCCTCCACAATATGTCTACCCCCGATGTATATATGTTCCCCCCCCAATGCATACATGCCCCCACTAAACTTGCTAGGTCAGCACGCTTTCCCAGGGCCCAAGCCTGGGCAGAAGGCGTCACTGCGTCAGTTGATAGCAGGCAGCCAAGACAGGCAGACTATTTTACTGTGAGCTTGTAATAAACTCCTTATCTAGCTGTTTGTACACGGAGTTTCTATCACCAAAGTATTGCAAGTTACATGTGTGTGTGTGTGGTGTGTGTGTGTGTGTTGTTGTTTAATACCTCCCTCTGATCCTTGATCTCAAATTTTGTCATCAGTTTTTCTCAAACTGCAATTGTTGTAAGTTGCCACTCTTCTTTTAAGAATGTTACTACCAGTGTTCCTCAAGGTTCTGTCCTTACATCAGTTCTCATCTCCATATTAAAGGCTCTATGAAGACAGTTTCAATTCATTATCATTCGTAACCTGATAACATCAACTTTCACTATTCTGTTTCTTACAATGTCCATCATATATATCTTAACAATCACGTGATGAGGCTTTACCGCACCTTCCTTCAGATTCGTTTCTTATTTCTGGCTGGGAAAAACATAGTTACTTTCAGTGCCTCAGAAACTCAGTTCCTCCATTTCTTAACTTTACTTCTTTATCTCCAACAATGCACAACTGTCATTTATCATCTCAATAATCTTGGTATTTCTGTTTTTTATGACCTACCTTGACTGTTTAGAGGCTAAGTTCGTTAAACAACTTAGTAATTTTTCCACTTCCACTCGTATATAGGGAGCATATTTTGCCCTTAAGATGAGAATAGTTCTTGCGTGTGGGGAAGTGCTCAGCCCCACCAAAGGAAAGCTACCTCACAGTGGTGGTGTGTCTTGAAGTGCGGTCGATGGGTCCTCTATTTTGATGTCTGGCTGCCTCATTAAGATTTATAACTAATGATCTCATGGACCAAGGGCTCTCTGCTGCTGGGGGCGATGATGTTCCTCTGTCCCTTTTATCTTAGAGCATGCATGATGCCCCCTCCCCTACATGTTTGCTATGCTTTGCTTCCTATGATGTTAATGAGACAGGTTTCCTGGTGGTTGAGCGATGCCAAACGATGCGCCCTGTGGCTAGCAACAACCCTCATTGGTTGCCCGGTCAGGCTAGATGGGCGACTTGGTGAAGCCCACCCAAGCCAATCAGCTTGTCATTTTTTGGTTAGGGTCAAATGGGCACCAAATGGCCTGGCACTCTATTGGCACAGACCTGCCGTCTGGATGTGTGTTGGTTACCTGAATATACTCTTCCACTACCCTTGAGGCTGTCATGTTTTCAGTGACCTCTCATTTGCATCCCCTTGTTGGGCTCTGTAGTGGATGGGGAGTGGAGAGTAAAGGTTTTACTTGTTATCATATGGCAAAATATTTACCTGATGTTGATTCTTGCGCGTCGTGTTGCGCTGCCCATGAGTCATCTGCTGACCTCATTTCTCCTTGTGTCAACCCCAGGAACTCCATGAGTCCTGAATCTCTTGTTGATGAATCCTTTAAGCCTACTTGGTCCTCATATGACCCTTTCCCATCCCAAGAGCTGCCGGTCTTATACAGCCTCCAGGGGTTATGGAGAGCTCAGGACACTCCTACCAATATGTCAAGCATAGTAATGTTTTCAATTGTATCAGGCTTCTATAGTCGCGGCGCACGACTCTGAGGTTGTCATTATCGTACCCTGGCAACCTACCATTCAAAAGTGCATCTGATTTCGTATCATATTATACAGAATCATATTATTATGCATGAATATATTATACACGAATATTATTATACACGAACCTATTATACACGAATTACATGCGTCTCATACACGAAATCAGACGCACTTTTGAATGGTAGGTTGCAAGGGCACGATAATAACAACCTCAGAGTTGCGTGCCACGATTATAGAAGTAATAAGGACTAGAGGAGTTCTTGAGGGAGAGGCAATAAGCTCTAAGAAAACTTTCAACCCTACCATTGACGTGGTGCCTGGTGTCATTGTGCCAGACAACTATGAGAAATATAATGTTTTGAAGCTGCCCCCGCCCCTCATGATAATGTTGTGGTTCACCAGAGTGATGTTGCTGTTAACCCCTTGGTTGCTGCAAGCATCTGAGAAGGACCGGTCGACAGATTGCTACAAACCTCTCAGAAGGCTCTTAACGAATGTTAACGGAAAATAGCCACACCAGGGCATGCCTTAGCTCAGAGCTCTCATCAGCCTAGGGTTAAGTCGAATGGTTTTAGAAAAGTCATATCATTTGTTTAAGTACTATATAATGTTGATACAAGAACGCTACCCTAAGGCACACTGCTTTTCAGCTTGAAAGCCTCTCCTAGGTATTTGTTTAACTTTATTCTTGCTTCTCTATCACAGAGAAAGTCACGTAATGTTGTATGCATATAGTCAGGAAGATTTAACTGAAGCATTTTATACATCAGCCCTATATGCCAGACCTTATCAAATATATTTTGCACATCTCGTAATACTACACAGTAGTTTTTTTTTTTTTTTTTTTTTTTGCTAGTTGGTTATGTTTTTCATAAATTATAGCTAGTGCAGTAAAAGTTCCTCTTAGATTCCTGAAATCATGTTGGGATGGTGGTATGATGTTTTCTTCTAAGTCAGCATTTCTTAACCTTTTCCGACCTCAGCACCCCCTGTAATAAGATCTCAGTCCAGCCAGCACCCATTTACATCTAGTTGCTGGGACTACAGTTACTGCACTACTGCAGGGTTAAAGTGAAGTGAAGTACTGCCTAAGAGTTTGTTTTATACATTCTCAAAAAACAAAAAATCAAGGATGCCAATACAAAGCAAAACCAATAAAATTAAAAAAAACGATGCAGCACCCCCGGTTAAGAAACGCTGTTCTAAAAGGTTGGTAGGTCTTCTTGAAATTGCCCTCTTTAGTAATTTACCTGACACTTCTAACAGTGAGATAATTCACAGCTTATAGACAATATTTTTTTTAGATTTTGGAATCACATTAATTAAATGCTATTTTCAGTTTGTCAGGGAAGTAACCTAGGGAAAGAGTAGCAGTGATGATCTGAACAAGACATTTGATCGTTTTGTTTTTGCAGTTGTTCTGTAACTATTTTACTTCCGGCTCCTACCTGGGGATTTATTCTTGGCGGTTTTTATTATTGTAATTAACTCTTCAGCTGTGATTCGTTTTGTTACAGTGTTGTTCTCTCCGACAAGGGGAGTATGTTTTCACCCCTGTTTGTTTGTTTGTTTGCCTGTTAGCAGGATTACTCAAACACTAAAAGAGAGACTTTGACCAAAATTTTTGGGTAGATAGCCCACGCCGCAGGGAACAGTCGATTGATTTGGGGGACCTATCCGTATCATCTTACAGATTCTTGATCCAGAAAATATTTTTTGCAAAACCCTGATCAATGATGAGAAAACCTAACCCATTATGAAGAATGGTATGGAAATTACGTTGTCCTTGTCGGAGAGATGCACTCCACTGAGTGCCCTCTCGTTCTCAATTACTCTTTATCTGTATAAATGAATGGTTGATTCTCTCTAGCATTGCCCTTATATAGTCTTTGATCAAGTTCTCGAGGTCCAAATCGAAATTCTTTTCTTCCTCGAGTATTTTAAATACCTTTTCCCATGTAGAACCAAAAATCTTTTCTTGTTCCTCTTTATCAAAAATCTTATTACTGTGTTCGTCTGTATGGTACCAAGTAGAATTATGCCTGCATTCCGTAAGGAGTGGCCAAAAACAAATCGCCTCCATGTCGCCCTGTCCCCCGCCATTCCACTGCCCTGCTCCCAGCTCACACACCCCCTCTCTCATATACATCTCCACTCCATCCCTCCATCTCATCCTTGACCTCCCCCTCCCTCTCCCCCACCCCACCTCACTCACATACACAATCTTCGTCAGTCTCTCGCTCTCCATCCTCTCCACATAGCCAAACCACCTCAGTGTGTTTCTCTTAACGCTTCCTATCACATCCACATCCACACCACAATGCTGCTTCATTTCCTCATTTGTCAGTCTGTCTCTCCATGTGACTCCACATTCTCCTTTCAGATAACTCATTTCCACTGCGCTCACTCTTGACTTGTGTCCCTCCAACAAGGTCCAAGCTTCACTTCCATACTTTAGAGCTGGTATCACAATACCGGTACTGTCATGCAGCGACTTTTTTTACTTCCGTGTTCACTTCCCTGTCCCTTATCACTGCTTTCAAAGAACCAGCAACCTTTCTTCCTTGTTGTACCCTTTCAAGCACTTCACCCTCTAAACTTCCATTTTTACTGTTCTTCAGAATTCTTTTGTTTGTTTGTATGAATCAATGAGACTTTGCGTTTTTTATTCTTCCAGTTCTCTTCAGCTTGCTTTCTGCATTCTTGTGCTAATTTCGTCATCAAATGTTTATATCTTAATAGTCTGTGTTGAGTCCATCCTGTTAGATTTGCATCTTCATACAGCCTTGTATATGATACCCGTAAAAATTTAACAGCTCTTGACATTATTCCTGTTATTTTTATTCAATGACGATTTGTTGGTATGATCATTTCCATGGCAGTTGTTACTGTGTTATACCACTGGTCCAACCTCTTAACTGTGACTTCTTTTCACCCCAAAGGTAAATCTTCAGGTAGTTTATTCTTTATACAATTTCTGAATACATCTCAATCTGCAGCTGAATAACAAAGGGATGAAGAGCTAGGTTCTGTGATGGGTCTTGCAGTTCTGAAGTTGGTAGTGGCCGAGGGGATATTGTTAGATGATGGTAAGTTTTATTAAGGTCAAGGTAATGCCAGACATTCCGAGTGAGATGACTTCTTCAAAAGCTGGAAAATTTAAACCTTGGTGTATTAGTTTGTTGGTCTCTTGCAGTTTTTTCAATCCTTGCTTTACGTTACTACCACCTCCTAGGCGGCTATATTTTACCCTGCGTTTGTTTGTTTTGTCTGTCTGTCTTATCTGTCTGTCTGTTAACAGGATTACTCAATAAGTTATGAACGGATTATGAGGAATTTTGTAGAAAGGTGGACCATTGCCAATAGAATAAATTATTAAATTTTGGGCCGGATCCAGAATCGGAGTATCCCGCACAACATCTCCAGAAGTTTTCAATGAATGTAAATGAAATTTTGTGGAAAGGTGCACCATGGACCAGGAAAGAATATTTTATTACATTTTGGAGCGGATCCTAATCAGGATACTATATTCATGGATCCGGATCCGGTATTACTCAAAAAGTTACAAACAAATTTTGATGAAAATTTGTGAAAGGGTGGACCATGAACCAAGGAAGAAATGGTTAAATTTGGGGCCAATAATAAATATCGACCTAATTCTTTTATACATTAGTTCGGGGGTAAGCCTAGAGAGTGTCAGAACAACACATAAAAAAAAAAAAAGGTGATCGCAAGCAACGTAACGGCGCAAAATTCTTAATCGCGACACGCAAAAATATACGAAAATCATTATTTTGATATTTTGGTCAGATTTGACCATTGAGGGGTCAATACCGATATGGATATAGAGATAATGGCATTTGCAAACATTTTGAGATGGAAAGTCCCTCAAATTTTGCAGACAAGCACTATATATATATAAGTATGTATATATATATATATATATATATATATATATATATATATATATATATATATATATATATATATGCAAAGGTTTTCTTTTAGACAAAAATCATTAAAGACCAAGGCACAGCAATTGTTCACTATTCTTCTGTTTATCTTTTCGAGTTTTCGTACACATTGTTTGACACTATGATTCAGGTTGTATATAATATGTCCCAGATCCATGTCTCACTAGCTGTAATTTATTTATTTTTCATAGGACGTTTCGTGTATCCTTACACATCATCAGCAATTGTAAAGATAGATACAGTACACTATAAAACATCTGACATATACAACATATAACTATACGATACATATACAGTACAGATACGACATGTACAACATCGACTGATAAAAGTGTACAGTTAAAAGTGTATGGATAAAAGAGATGGGCCCAATATCTTATAGGTGTAGTTAGCTATGAGCTACAGTTAAAAGTGTATGGATTAAAGAGACAAACCTTATAGGTGTAGTCAACTATGAGCTACGTGGTTGACTGTGAAGGTTGCATGAATGAGTGGGTGTTTGTGGCTGTGTAGTGTTGCCAGTTGTGTTACTGTGTGTGGGATGGTCATTGGCATCTGTCACTGCTTGTGGTCATTGGCAACTTAATCTATCTATCTATCTATCTATTGCCAGACGCCTCAATCCCGTTTGGGGTGGCCACAAACAAATCGCCTCCAAGTCGCCCTGTCCCCCGCCATTTCACTGCCCTGCTCCCAACTCACACCCCCCTCTCTCATTTTTGTATAAAAGAAAACATTCTGCCTAAGTATACTAATATTAGAACCCATGATCCGGCAGCAAGGCAAGAAAACATCACACTGGAGTATAGAAAACAAGCAGTGCTCTGCCAAAAAGACCTCAAAGAGCAACAAAGAAAACAGCTGAACGATCAGCGTACTACCCTCTTGGCTGAATATAACAACTATGTCATCAACGATGACGTCCGCCACAACATCAATCAAGCCTTGGACGACCTTCGCCTTTAAACAGAGGAAATCACCAAAACTAGAACGATTAAAAAACTGAACAAGTTATGTGGAGGACAATTCACCTTACCAGAAAAATCCGATTCTTTCTGCAACTGTGGTAGGTCTCCATATTATAATTGCAAATCATACTAGATAGATAGATAAATAGATAGATAGAGAGACAGATAGAAGCAGGAAGTCAAATGATGAGAAGGTTGTGTTTGCGAGAAGCGAGCAGCGCTAAACGCTTACACGGGGGAAAGCTGACGACAGCGGCCAGTAAGGAGATGATTCAGTTAGCTGTCAGCAGTCCTCTCGTGAGAAAGTTCTGTTGCCATGAGGAAGATACGTGACACACACACCCTACTACACGAGATGTGAGGAAAGAGAGTTTAGAAGGAGACAAGCGACCCTAGAGAGAGGTCGAGACGGAGATTAGCTTTAGAACAGAGAGAGAGAGAGAGATAGCGAGACAGGGAGGTAGCTACCCAGGACTTATACTATTATACCTGTTTAATATTTCCAAGACAAATAAAAATAGTCCCATACTATTCTTTACCTCTCCCGTCACTACATGACATCTGGTGGGGAAACTACTACAAGATATAAAAGCCGCTCGACCACAAGTCTAAAATATACGCCTCTACAAGCAAATACAAAGTCGCTGCTTTATGATACAAAGTCTTTATGACATTTTGGTAGCAGCGAACGTATACGAACCTCGTCTACGAATCAACATTAAATTCCTACAAAATATCAAGATTGACAACAACCAACAATATCAGCTCCTGCCCCCTCCGTCTCCCAGATCATTACGCTGATGCAGAGGTCAAGAGATCACTCGACGCCTTGCAAGTAGCTTAACGACAAACCAGCAAATCTGCGGACATCGTCTCCGAATTAAAAGCAAATTTCTACAAAAGCAACCGAGACTACAAGGTTAGCTTCAGTTCTACAAAGTCTACAGCCATCTACAATCAACTACAGCCATCTACAATCAACTACAATTAACAACTCTACGTCGTCTGTATAATCTTCTACACGCACCTACAAGTAGCGGCAGTCTTCATCCCACAACGAATAAATCACTAGAGAAAAGGACAGAGAAAACTTCCACATAGAATAAAGGGAACAAACAAACGAAGAGTGAGACACGACTTACAACTCATCTTACTCACTCGTCTTCACTCAAGTTACTCATCGCTACTCATTCACTCACCACAGCTACCAGTGTGGGAAGTTGAGGTCAGCATGCGTGCTTGCTGAACAGACGCCACGTCAGTCAACACACCACCTGCACCACCACTCACACCACGGTAAAAATTAGTGAGTTACATAGTTACTTCATTTATACAATACACAATGATAGACAATAAGCTTCTGCACAAACATATAAAACGTGCTGTATAGTTACAGCTTAAATACACATACTTACTTCAGTTATCTGCATAACTCAATCACTAAATAATCACCAACAATAAATATTCTACACTGTATATATTCATTCATTTATTATAACATTTATTTACTACCAAAGAGTGTTACCATTTATACCTACATAAAATACGTGTTTCATATATACAACTATACATTAGTACATCTACAAGTAATAAAGAAAATATACCATCACAATTACTCAGTGAGCAATTAAAAGAACTGTATTAAACATTTATTGATTAAAGCTACCTAGTGGAAACAGACAAATTAAGTTACAAGGTAAACTAGAAAAAAAAAAAAAAAAAATGGCCAACACAAATGCCGTTAGCAAGAGTGAACATCTTCAACACAATCGTGAAGACAATGATTTCCACACAGTGCTGACACACATATTACTCACGATAGGTACAGGTGAACAACAAATCAGTGTGTATAGTTAATACTGTATATATGTATATATATTTTTTATATAAAATAACAAAATATGGGGCTATATAATATCATTTTCAGTAATATCTGTGCAATATAAACTAAACTTTAAAAAAGTATCTCAAGGAAATTAGTCAGCAATTATGCAACCATGAACAACATGGAAAAAAGCGTACACAAGCAAAGAGAAACAAACTATGGAAAATCAATACATACAAAAAAAAAAAAAAAAAAAAAAAGGAAAGGAAAGAAAGAAAGAAAAGTAAGAAGGAAAAAAGAGAAATAAAGTAAGATCACATAACAAACAAATGAAAATAAGTGTAAATGTTACTATATATGCCAAAATACCACATAAACTACAAACAAAAAGCAAATTGTGTCTCCACAAACAAGTGGCATGACACATCATCACTATCATCGACCGCAGCATATGTTAGGACTGCAGTTATTACAATTATGTTACTCCATATTATAATTATGTAACGACAAACGATTGCATTATGTTACACTTTGCCAATTATGTAACAGTTGCATTAACAAGATGTAACTTTTATGTAACTTTAACTACAATTATGTACCTACAAACGATATGTAACAATTATGTAACGACAAACGATTGCATTATGTTACACTTTGCCAATTATGTAACAGTTGCATTAACAAGATGTAACTTTTATGTAACTTTAACAACATTATGTACCTACAAACGATATGTAACAATTATGTAACGACAAAACAGTTGCATTAACAAGATGTAACTTTTATGTAACTACAATTATAAGGCCAACACAATTATGCATTAACACAATATTTAGTAACAATTCATAAAATGTTACAATTATGTAGTACCACAATGTTAGCACAATATAAGTCATACAATTATAGCACAATTCTGTATTACCAGTATCATCATACAAGTTAGGTGAAATATTAGACATTACTAAAGTGATAACTCAAATATGTAATGTATAACCTAGCAGTATTACCATTGCACAATTATATGCGTAATATTACTGAATAATCACTATTTACTATGAATAATATATGTATACAATATTCATACAATTATGTTACTTTACAATATTATGTATTTCACTTAATTAGCTTATAAGTTCATTATAATGTATATATAATATGTATTAATATGTTATGACTATTAAATGTCGATGGTACGCCATTTTTGCGCGGCAGAGCAATGTGGTAGGTCTCCATATTATAATTGCAAATCATACTAGATAGATAGATAAATAGATAGATAGAGAGACAGATAGAAGCAGGAAGTCAAATGATGAGAAGGTGTTGTGTTTGCGAGAAGCGAGCAGCGCTAAACGCTTACACGGGGAAAGCTGACGACAGCGGCCAGTAAGGAGATGATTCAGTTAGCTGTCAGCAGTCCTCTCGTGAGAAAGTTCTGTTGCCATGAGGAAGATACGTGACACACACACCCTACTACACGAGATGTGAGGAAAGAGAGTTTAGAAGGAGACAAGCGACCCTAGAGAGAGGTCGAGACGGAGATTAGCTTTAGAACAGAGAGAGAGAGAGAGATAGCGAGACAGGGAGGTAGCTACCCAGGACTTATACTATTATACCTGTTTAATATTTCCAAGACAAATAAAAATAGTCCCATACTATTCTTTACCTCTCCCGTCACTACATGACATCTGGTGGGGAAACTACTACAAGATACAAAAGCCGCTCGACCACAAGTCTAAAATATACTTCTCTACAAGTAACTACAAAGTCCTTACGACACAACCTCTCGAATCATGTTCTGACGGAACAAGAGAAGAAAGTGTTAAACCTGGGCCTTAATTGCCACCTGCAGCCGAGGTTTGACAAAATCAACAAAATTATAGAATTAGAACTACTAAATAAATCACTACAAAAATTGGTACAACAAGGCAAAATTACCATTAACCTTGACCTGCAAGACCAACTGAGGACTGAGGGCACACGACGATGCAGCTACAAGCAGAGCTCTCGCCTCACACCAGAACTTCAGCAAGCAGCCAAGGATCTTCGAACTAATACAGACATAGTCATTAGGAGAGCTGATAAGTCCAACATTTATGTTCTGCTCAACAAAGAAGATTACCAGCACAAACTTCATACTATTCTCAGTGACAATACCAAATTCAAGCAAATTTCCCGCGATCCAATAGAAACTCTCAAGAAAAAAATCAATCGAGTTATTACTGCAAACAACGCAATCCGAGACTCCCCACACCTCACTCCCATAGTTGGACAGTATGCTTCAGGCTACATCTACGGTAATGTAAAAACCCATATAACCAACCACCCACTCCGTCCCATCATCTCCCAGGCAACCACACCAATGTATTGTACATAACAGCAAGACAAATAAATTATATCATCTCACCACACATTCCAGCGAAGTCTTCCCTGAAGTCCACAGACCAGTTCATAGACATTATCCACTCTACTCGATCCAACGGACTCTTGGCTTCGTTAGATGTTGAAGGCCTCTTCACTAACGTACCGGTAGACCAAACTATTCAGATAATTTTAGAAAATGTGTATCACCACACAACCCTGTGCCCATCTAAGATCGCCCACAACTTAGAAACATTAATGAAAGCATGCACCACCGAAGCTCCCTTTCGCAGCCCAGACGGTAAGCTGTATCAGCAGGTTAAAGGAGTCAGCATGGGTTCACCCCTGGGCCCGACATTTGCTGACTTTTACATGTGACACCTGGAAAACAAAGTGTTAGAAGATAACAACCTGCGTCCAACCACCTATTGTCGTCATGTTGATGATATTTATGTGATCGTTAGAGACGAAAACCACCTTAAACACTTAAAAATTGTCATGGAACATAACTCAGTATCAAAATTTACTTATGAGATCAGTGCAAACAACAAAATCCCTTTTCTGATGTATTAATAGAAGACGGTAATGGTAATTATGAAACCTCCGTATACCGTAAAGCTACGGACTTGAGTAAATGCCTTAGAGCTGAGAGTGTGTGTCCGCAGCGGTAGGCTACCAACTGTCAGTTATCAGGTCATACTTACGCGTGCTCAAAGGAACTGCTCATTGTGGGAGCTCTTCCACTCAGAAATAGCAAAATTAAGGCAGATCTTAATTAACAATGGTTATTCAATCAAACAGTTGATAGAGAAATATATCAATTCATTTCCAAACAAGTCTCACCCACCGATGTCCAACCACTTCCCCACAATGTTACCCACAAAGTGTATAATCGTAATCAGACGTCTCCCGCTTATAAAACGGATGAACGTGTACTTAGAGAGATTATTACACGTAACACATCATGTATTATCCCCTCACACAAACTCAGTCTCCTCATTTACTATAAAAACAGGAAAGTTAGCAACATGATTATGAAAAACAACACAGCTAAACAAACCAACAAACTTCAACATCCCAATGTAGTTTATGAATTCACTTGCCCACACAAAGGTTGTAAACTTCGTCACATGAAATATATTGGTATGACCACAACCACACTAAGCAGACGTTTAACCATGCACCTTCAATCTGGTTCCATAAAAGATCACATGATTCAACATCACACATCAATAAACAGACAAGTGTTAATAGAAAACACTAACATAATCAAAAGATGCCATGACCACATCAGACTACAACATGCAGAAGCACTTCTCATGCGTGAAAACACACCTGCCATAAACAACCAAACTACCGGACAAGACCGCACCCTTAAACTGCTCAAACACACAATGACCCGACCACAAGCAGTGACAGTTGCCAATGACCATCCCACACGCAGTAACACAACTGGCAACACTACAAAGCCACAAACACCCACTCATTCATACAACCTTCGCAGTCAACCACGTAGCTCATAGTTGACTACACCTATAAGATGTGTCTCTTTTATCCATACACTTTTAACTGCAGCTCAGCAGACTACACCTATAAGATATATCTCTTTTATCCATACACTTTTAACCGTACACTTTTATCAGTCGATGTTGTACATGCCGTATCTGTATATGCATCGTATAGGTATATGTCGTATATGTCAGATGTTTTATAGTGTACTGTATCTATCTTTACAGTTGCTGATGATGAGTAAGGATACACGAAACGTCCTATGAAAAATAAAAATACAGATAGTGAGACATGGATCTGGGACATATTGTATACAACCTGAATCATAGTGTCAAACAATGTGTACGAAAACTCGAAAAGATAAACAGAAAAATAGTGAACAATTGCTACGCTTTGGTCTTTAATGATTTGTATATATATATATATATATATATATATATATATATATATATATATATATATATATATGTGTGTGTGTGTGTGTGTGTGTGTGTGTGTGTGTGTGTGTGTGTGTGTGTGAGTTAGCCTAAATTATTATGCATTAGCTTCTACTGTACAGTGGCAATGAACTCTACAGCTTCGCTCTCATGATCATTTCAATGAAATCAATCAAACCATATTCAGCACCTTCAAAAACGATGAAGTAAGAAATTTCCTAACAACTTAAGTCCTCTTTCTGATACCAATCAAACTCTCCCTCTTTCTGTGCCAGTGTCTCTTACTTCTCCCTCTAGTGTAACACTTTTACACGATGATTTTCTTCCAAACTCCCTGCCCTCACTCGATCCCATTACCTTGGCAGTGAAATAATTGTGCCCTTTGTGTACTCAGTTTTATTATCCAAGGTTTCACCAGTGGTCTCAGCCTTTCATGTATGTATATAATCTACTCTGGAAATGCCTTTCTCAGTCTGGCTTTCCAATTACTTCTCAGGCAATATAGCTCGGCTATAAAAAATCGGATTCTGAATTTTACTTTGTTGTTGTTATTGTTGCCTTTGAAGAGAGAAATTTTTGTAAGATTGCAGCATCGATTTCGTTTTTCAGTTTTTCTTTTTGCAAATGAAATAATACATCATATTTCAGTCCTGCTCACACACTTTGTGCTGTGCAAGTGTACAGTGTCCCAAATGTCCAAGAAGTTGTAATGGTCATCACTAACATTTTATTCTGATGCTTGTGTTACCAGTACAGTTATTCTTCTTCTCTACGACCCAAATCATCCATCACCATTATTCAGCAATTCTTTACAGTAATATCTAATTTGGCCACAATTTTTTTTTCATATGAGGATACACTCCGAGTCATTCTATTCCCCTGGTGCAACTTTCTAAAACACTTGCCACATTATGTGCAGTTTTCTAGACAAAACCTTTTTTCCAGGGAAAAGTGCTGCTTGATATGCCATGCCTGCTGCAGAAAAGATAATACAGTAATCCCTCCACTATCCGATGTAATAGAGCCTAAGGCATATCCGGAAAATGGTCCTGTCTGGAAAGTGGACCCCTGGCTCCTGGACTGGTGCTTAAGGACCCTTACCCAGCCTAATTTTGAAAGCCACCTAAATAACTCCCTACCAGACATGCATAGCACTTATTTAAACCTATTTAAGACCCTATGCACACCAATAATGGACATAAAGCATGAAATAAATAAAAAGGAACCAGAGAATGAGGAATTAGAAGTATGGAAAACACTTAGGCCTAACAGTGTACAGGGGACTGT
Organism: Coenobita brevimanus; assembly: GCF_032717465.1. Lineage (NCBI taxonomy): Eukaryota > Metazoa > Arthropoda > Malacostraca > Decapoda > Coenobitidae > Coenobita > Coenobita brevimanus. Next base: position 10,289,326 of record NC_137032.1, read on the forward strand.
ACTTACAGCACGTCTGTGGCCGCCTCCTCTAACTCTCTAAGGCTCTGGTTGTTTTGAAAATGCTCTTGAAGCACATATAGTAATCCAGTGTTTTCTACACTTAATTCTTTGCACTGTGAGTTATAATTGTTTAACACTGCACATTCTTCTTAATTGCACCATGCCAGTTTCAACCGCCACTTTGCACTCCACACTTACTCCTTTGCACTCTAAATTCTAATTTCTTAACACTGCACAACACTGTAAATTCCCATGTGGTCTAGTGGCTGAGGTATTGCAATTTATTCACTGTTTATTCATATAAAATGAGCCCGTGTGGCATCCACTGCGATGGATGTCTTCCCTGAACGAAGTTTAGGCAGTAACTGAGGACAGGGTTGCCAGATCTGAACTCGGCAACATTACCAAATTTCTCAATTTTCATTACCAAATATAACTTTTCATTACCAGATTCTTAAAGAAAACATTTATTCTTCACTAATTATATGTACAAATGGAAATAATCACTCTCCTTATAATCAGCAGCATGTTTATTTTTGCACTATGTATGCTAGCAGATTAATCAAAGAAAGCAGACAGTCCACCGTCTCCATTCTCTATATCTTCATACATGTGAAAAGCTGTTTGGTAATGGGTCATGCTGATTCACTACCAAACGAACTTTTCAGTACCATATTGGCCCACATTTGGTAATGAAAAATACCAAATGGCATTCATGCTGAGTTTGGGCTAGTGGAGAAATGCACTTCTTTACAATATTATTCTCATTCCAGAGGTTTAAAAGCAAGCCCGAATTTAAAGTGGATATTTATCAAATGAAAAATATATTCAAAAGGTAAGCATATGCTCTCAGCAACGGTATAGTTGCTTGATTACAAAATATATATGTGTCCATACACGCTACTTAATGGCAAGTATGTGTGTGTGTGCATATATGCTGCTTAATGATAAACATGTACAGTGTGTGTGGATATATGTTACTTAATAACAAATGGGTGCTGATATGTGTGGATATATGTTAATGGCAAATAGGTGAGTGAATCTGTTACATTACAGTATATATATATATATATATATATATATATATATATATATATATATATATATATATATATATATATATGTAAGATATATTCATACTGCCGTTTCAGTATATCTATGCAATCACTAACGAAAAGACTGAATGCCTCGTAGCTGGGGTTTATTAATTTAAAATAATAAAATACAACAAATGATTATATCAGTAAAAAAACAACAAATGGACTCAAATCTCATATATCAGGTAAACACGCACAGGAAAATACATTTTGTGATTTCTAAAATCAGTATTATAATAAACAATATGCGAAAAAAAAAAAGTATCAAATATGATCAGAATGGTTAGATTGGTGGGGTGACTGGACACCCCGGGGGGGGGGGGGAGTGCCACTCTCACTACAGCAGAGGCAGGACTAAACCAATCCACATGCTCCCTCCCCTCACTGAATCAGGAGAGTACTGGAACGGAGAGAAATATTTGAATTACCAGCTAGGAAGTATGAGCTTTAAAAAAATATATACATTCATTCATTGCCAGACGCCATGTATCCCAGACGGGGTGGCCAAGGGCTTAGAGTTAATTGTTTTACAGGGAGGGGCACTAATCCTCCACCAACCCCACTTGACACGTAGGGATGCCAACAGCATCTGGTGTTCCCAGGCGGTCACCCATCCAAGTACTAACCAGACCCAACGTTGCTTAACTTCGCTGATCGGACGGGAAGCGGTGTACTCAACGTGGTATGGATAAAGTGCCAGAATACCCCATCTGACTATAAATATATGGATATAACTTCCTTAATGACATTTTTTTTTTTTTTTTTAATGCGAGGAAGAAGGAACCAAAGGCCATGAGCCCGCAGTAACAGTTCCCTCCAAGAGAAAAACAAAATACAATAGAGAGCCAAATTCAAGATCCGATCATTTTGAGATGCCTGAACACACTGCGTTTGAAAGACTGGAGATCATAGGCAGCAGGAAATACAGACAGAGGGAGACAGTTCCAGAGTTGACCTGTTGCATAAATGAAAGACTGGGAGTAACGGTTAACTCTTGCATTAGAGAGCTGGACAGAAAAGGGATGAGAGTTTGCTGCCAGACGGGTGCTACGCGCCCGTCGTAGAGGTGGCTGTATCTTAATGACAAATATCTTAATGACAAATATAGTGTTTGTGCCGAATTCTTTACTTCATGACAAATATGTGTATATGATTAAGTTGCTCAGTGATAGGTGTGTGTGTGTGTGTGTGTGTGTGTATGGTGTGTGTGGGGGGGGGCTAACTGTCTGTGTGGGGGGGATTGGAATGTGTGTGTGTGTGTGTGTGTGTGTGTGTGTGTGAAATAGTGGTGAGGAGTTGTGTTGTGGCTTTGAAAGACCAACAAATGGTGCGCGATCTAAATACGGTCGAGCTGTTTTTCAGGCTTGGTTCATAAACCCATGATTTGGGTTGTGCATTCACTTTCAACAGCAGCGTATGGGGATGATGATGTGTTGTACGGTTGGCTGAGCCCCTCCCCCTCTCTTTCTCTCTCTCTCTCTCTCTGGCTTGTATATTTGTTTTATATTTCCCAATACATCAGTTCACTTTTATTTTTTGGGGGGGTTTCTGTACAACCGTTCACATGCGCTATTTTGTGTGTTTTTCTACGTACTGGTTTTGCCTTAATTAGTCGCATACTTTCCCTTATTTACTTCCCTATGGTTATTTTATAATCGCTGTAAATACCCTAGGTGAATAGATAGATAAACAGATAGAGTAATAGACATAAATGGATGGGGAGGTAGGTAGGTAGATAGATAGACTGTTGGATAATAGACTGGTAGGTAGGTTAGTAGATAGGTAGACTGATTGACAAACAGATATGCAGGCAGAAAGATGTAATTTTTTACTCAGTGTGTTTGTATCCCTCTTTTCATAAAGACCTGTACGTTGATCTTGCTCTATTTCAACATTACACGATAATTTTCTAATTATTTTGTGCCTAGTTTTCACTTTCTTTGCCTAGTGTTTTTTTCTCTTTGTCTTTGCCTTCTCATTCCTAATCATCTATTTTCTAGTCTGTCTCCTTCAGCTCATTTTCCATATATATGTCTTTTTTGTCCAGTGTTTGTCTCCTACACTCGTGAGTTATACCCTGAGCCTACCGCTATCCCGTACCCCTAACTAGCCAGGGTTTCACGCCAAACAAAAACTGGTGTTTTGTCCTTATAAATTTTTCTAGACTTGTCGAGTAACATCATCACCAACTGCACCTCGTCCAGGTTTGCACGGAATCGAACTTCCGATTAAATACTGGACAAAAGGATTTCGTTAGCCTGAAGCCCTCGGTACGCATTCAGTCTCTCTGGGACAGGGTAGCGGGACTATGGCTGATCAGTGTACATCATCCCTCACTTCCCGATCTCCCACCCTGAGTTACACACTCCGTCAAGCATGCTCTTTCTCTAGCGTTGGGTTGGGTTGGAGCTTGTTGGCGTGTTGATATTCCACAGCGTTTTTTTTTCTCTCTTTCTCCTTTAAGCTAAAGTTTGAACATTTCCCAAAATATATGTTATATTGCAATTGTGCATGCTACGTGTCATTTTGGTGTAGCAGTTACTTATGCATAAATCCATAAAAAAGCAAAAATAAACCGAGTATGTTATAACTATTACTCCATCATGCAATGCATGAAAGTATGTTATTAAAAAAGAAAAAAAAAAACAGTTTTCAATTACGTCATATGATTTTTGGGTACTGTGCCTTTGTGCTGCTGTAAGGCAGTTTCATTCTTGTCTGACAAGTAATGATTGGGAATAAAACTACACAAATACCAATTCACCAAGAACGGAATAAAACTATAAAATCTGTTACCAGGCTCAAAACAGCTATTCATGTTATAGGTATTAATTCCATCATTTCATATGAAATTTTAACATCACTTGTTTCATGATGCACTGGATTTCTTTATTCTACCAATTTCGTTTGGATGATTTGGTAGGTGAGGGAGAGCTTCCTCTTTTGTCTATCTTTGTCTTATTCCCATACTGAAGTAACAGTATTGCGAAAGCTGCTCACTGCTAGCCAACCGGTTTTCTGCAGTCACTGTACTTTTGTTATTCCACAGCAATAATATATATATATATATATATATATATATATATATATATATATATATATAGATAGATAGATAGATAGATAGATAGATAGATAGATAGTTATAGAGTGTGTATGTGTGTGTGTGTGTGTGTGTGTGTGTGTGTGTGTGTGTGTGTGTTTGCTAAAAGCTCCAAACGGCATTTAAAACTTTTGCTTTATTATTATTATTATTATTATTTAACCGCTTATCCGTGATGCTCCGTAGAAATCTTGCGTTACATACAGAGACAAAAGGACGGGAACTTTGGTTTGTAGAAGCAAATGCCGATATATACAAATTAAAAAGTCTTTTGGACAACTAGGACATCTCAACTTACAAGGTTGTAAAAAAATGCTTCACTCCTTTTATTAGTAGAATGGATGGGAAAGATGTGCAGATTAGCCTGGGAGGAAGGCAGAGTCCCGGAGGATTGGAGGTCATGTATAATTATTCCCTTGTACAAAGGAAAACGGGGAAAAGAAGTTTGTGGTAATCATAGGGGTATTTGTCTTCTTTGTGTAATAGGAAAAGTATATGGTAGGATACTTACTGACAGAGTTAGGGAAATAACAGAGGAATTAGTTGGAAAAGAACAGGGAGGCTTTAGGAAGGAAAGAGGTTGAGTAGATCAGGTATTCATTCTTAGATCTTTAGTGGAAAAGTCTCTAGAGAAGGGAAAGATGTAGTATGTAGCCTTCATGGATTTGGAGAGAGCATATGACAGGTGGATAGACAAGGATTGTGGAAAGTATTAAGAGTATATGGAGTAGAAAGGGAAGCTGCTGAAGGCCGTGAAGAGTGTGGATGAGGGTGCTAAAGCTGCAGTGCATGTCGATAGTGAACTGAATCAATTTTTTTATTTGAAGGTTGGATTGAAACAAGGATGTGTCATGTCTCCATGGCTGTTCAATCTGTACATGAATGGGGTTATAAAAGAGACACAAGGTAGGGCAGTGGATGTTGGAGCAGCCATACTGAGAGAGGGCAGTGTTTGCAGTGTTTGGAAACTCCCTGCACTGTTGTTTGCAGATGATACTGTGTTGTTAAGTGAAGACAAAAAGGAGCTGCAAGGTTTGGTGAATGAGCTTGGGTGAGTGTGTAAGAAACAGACTCTAAAAATGAATGTATGTAAGAGTCAAGTGATGGTCTTCGGGAGAAGTGAAGTCAGTGAATGTACAGTGAGATTGGATGGGGAGGAAATGGAGGATGTGAGTGTGTTTAAGTACTTGGGTAGTGTGATGAGCAAGGATGGAAGTTTAGAGGGTGAAATGCTTGAAAGGGTACAGCAAGGAAGGAAGGTTTCTGGTTCCTTGAAAGCAGTGATAAGAAACAGGGAAGTGAGCATGGAAGTGAAAAAGCTACTACATGACAGTAGTGTGATACCAACTCTAACGTATGGAAGTGAAGCTTGGACGTTCTTGGAGGGACAGAAGTCAAGAATGAGAGCAGTGGCAATGAGTTACTTGAGAGCAGCATGTGGAGTCATATGGAGAGACAGACTGACAAATAAGGAAGCAAAGGGGTGTTATGGTGTGAATGTGGATGTAATAGGAAGCACTAGGAGAAACACATTAACCCATCCCGTCCGGGTGACATGTATACTGGTCCTCCCTGGGCCATCCAGGGATCATGTATACATGCTCCATTAATTCGCGGCATTATTTGAATATTCAGCTGATTATTTCCACAACCTGGTCCCACTGGCAACCCTCCCGTATGCATCCCAGTCACACTCCAGTTGCCTGTGTACATCTGTGATAGACAGACCTATGCAAATCCGTATTCCTGTGTCCGGACCCTTGGATGACCACCTGTGTCCACCGACTTCAACACCAATGATGTCCAAAGGCCCTCGGAGGAAAGGCCTTAGTGATTGTGCGATAGGGAGGGAGTTAGATATACCATTATTGCTGATTGTGAGTGGGGAAAGTGACTCCTTCTCTGAGGCAACTGATACAGCAATGCTGCATATGGAAAAATACGCATCAGAGGAGGAGAGTGACTGTGAATTCTCCACTGTCTGCTGATATTTTCTGTCTGCATGATCATAAGCCTTTTTCTGATGATGAAGGGTCAGCTGTAATTGATGATCGTGCAGAGGGTGAAATACTGTACACACAGTGGAGACAATGGCGGGGGAGGTAGAAAGTGAAGGAAGGGAGGAGGTGGAGGCTGGCGGGAGGAGAAAACTCCGCAGACTGAACTGCCGGTCACAAGAGCGGCCGAGGGTGGAAATTTCCACCCATACACCATCATCACCACCTTCACGCACACAGCCTGCATCACTACATTCATCACCACGCGCCTCACCACGCTGGCCTGCATCACTACAGGCCTCACCATGCCGGTCTGCATCACTACAGGCCTCACCATGTGCCTCACCATGCCGGCCTGCATCACTACAGGCCTCAACACACCGGCCTGCCTCACCACGTGCCATATCACCACAACCTGGCACATCAGGTTATGTTGGTGCAGGTAGGTTAGAAACTTTTGTGTGGGAGGAAGGGATGGGGTTTCAGCCTGAGGTACCTATGTTTGATAACACAAATGGAGGTGTGCAGCCGGAATTTCCATGCAACAGAGCTACTTCTGCAATGGACTTCTTCCCTGCTTTTTTCACAACAGCAGTGATGGAGTTCATTGTGAAAGAAGTGAACAGTTTCAGAGATTTCTCCTGCAACTGGGCTGAAACTTCGCACCTGAGAGAGAGTGCGAAAATGAAAGAATGGGCTGCAACGAGTGTTAGCGAAATATGTTTGGCTAGCATTGACAGTGTTGATGCCTCATGTTAGAAAACATAATACAGTATACACAATTATTGGCTCGTGGACGATAGTGCTGCAGCGCCAGTAATCGGTAAGTATATGTCACGTGACTGATATCTAGACATCCTGAGGTTCTTACAGTTTTCCACGAATATGGGCCCACACCCGAACGATAGGCTGTGGAAAATTCGCTCGATTCGGGATATGATGAAGGAAATTTTTCGATCTTTTTTCAGGCCATTTCAGAAGGTTGTTGTCTACGAGTCGCTTGATTTGTTCAGAGGACGTCTTGCCTTCATTCAGTACATTCCATCTAACAGACATCGTTTTGGAATAAAGTTCTTTGTATTGTGTGACTGCAAGACTGGGTACGTGCTGGATATTATTGTGCATACAGCGAGTGATGCTATGTTGTCGAAGGACGATCCCCATGGTTTTTCTGGCTCAGTTGTCAAGAAGCTAACGGACAGGTACTTCGGTGGCAACCATATCCATTACACTGAAAATTATACACGGCACCAGGTCTTGCAAAGTACCTACAAGAACGCCAAATTGGATCGTGTGGCACTGACCGTGCAAAGAGGAAGCACTGGCCATCCTTTTCCAAAGGCACTGTGAAAGGGGAGTGCAGGACCTTGAAATCAGGTAAACTTCTGGCAATTCACTGGCACGATAGGAGAAAGGTGAATGTGCTCTCTACGGTCCATGAAGGTAAGTTGATTGACACAGGCAAGGTCGATAGGAGAACGAGGCAGCCAGTCTTCAAGCCTGATGCTGTTATCAACTATAACGTGAAAATGCAACTCGTCGATAAATCAGATATGCAGATCATCACCATCGAGTGTCTGAGTAGGTGCTGTAAGTGGTATAAGAAGGCATTCCTACATGTAATGGACATCTGTGTACTGGATGCTTTCATTCTGTACAAGGATGATACACACACCAGCACATCCCTCAGACAGTTCGAGAAAGATGTAATTTTCGGCCTTCTGGAGAGGTATGGACAGGTAAATCCTTCCACGAAATTGAGGCACAGTGAACAGCAACTGCCTGACCGCCTGCAGTGCAGGGACTACCTCAGCAGGCATTTCATGGAAATATTACCTCGCACACCTGCAGGCAAGGAAGCCTTCCGGCGTTGCTATGTTTGCGCCAATTCATCGTGCCGACCACAGCAACGCCGTATGACGATGTGGTGGTGTGCTGAATGTGAGGTTGCACTGTGTACTGACTGTTTCTTCGATTTCCACTCAAAGACCGAGTGGTAGGAGTCTGGGTATTATGCATAAGTTAGTTTTGAACATACCAGTATGTTGTTTTTTGTTGAAATAGAAAATATGATTTCACTGCTCTGCGTATACTTATGTGAATAATGGAGGTAGAAAGTATGTTTCATGATAAACTCGCAGCCTTATTTTATTTTGAAAACATTTGCTTATACTGTACATATTTCTTTTGAAGAAAAAGTATAACTCAAAGGAATGAGAAAGACATAGTGGTAAGTATTTCCGTTTGTGGGCAGTACGTAAATGACTACCGGTACTTGGTTCACTTTTTTTTTTGTAGTAGTACTTGTAGTGGAAGTAGTGGTGCTAGGATGTGTTGTAGGTGTGGTAGTAATAGTAGTAGATGTGGTAGTTGTAATAGTAGGAGCTATGGTAGTGGTAGTAGTACTTGTAGTGGAGGTAGTTGTAGTAGTAGTAGTTGTTGTTGTAGCGGTAGTTGTACTTGTACTTCTAGTAGTAATAGTATTATTTCTGGTAGTTGTAATACCCAGACTTCTACTCGCTCACCAATGCCAGAATCGAGCAACAATCCTAGCCAGACATACATTTCCGTGTGTGTGTGTGTGTGTGTGTGTGTGTGTGTGTGTGTGTGTGTGTGTGTGTGTGTGTGTGTGTGTGTGAGAGAGAGAGAGAGAGAGAGAGAGAGAGAGAGAGAGTGTCTGTCTGTCTGTTTTGAGTCACCTTTTTTGTAGGGCAAAATAACTAGTGCATTATACCATGTTTTGGGAATTTTCTTCCTTTGAATGCAATGAATAAATAAGTGGGTGAGCCTGTTTTGCAAATCTTCCCCTGCATCGGACAGTAAATCTGCTACTATTCCATCTTCCCTTGGAGCCTTCCCTCTTTTCGTACTTTTAAGATAAAAGTTTACTCCGTCTAGTGTAACCTCAGGTATTTCATCTGTGTCAACTGAAAAGTTAGCTATTGGTATCACTGTCGTTGATGCATGCACTTCTTTGTAAAAATCTTCAAATCTTTTCATCACCCTATCTCTGTATTTAATGACATCACCTTTTTTGTCTTTAAGTGATACAATTTGTTGCATTCTTAGTGCCAGTTTACTGCGGACCTGTTTCAAGACTTCTTCCTTTGTTGATGTTTTTTTTATGTGAGCCTTGTTTCTTTCTTTTTTGTTATCTCTGTCTCTTGTTGATGAACTAATTTAATTTTACTCTTTCCATTTCATCTTTCTCTGTTTTTACATTTCATCATCTTTCCTATTTTCATGAGCCTGAGGGTCTTTTCTGAGTACGTGTTGGCTTTGATTGTACTGTATTAGCTTTCCCTGCTACCTCCGCTGATTCTCATAGCACTCTTGTTAGTCCGTCATTCAACTCATTAACGTCACTTTCAGCATAACTTTTATATATATATATATATATATATATATATATATATATATATATATATATATATATATATAGATAGATAGATAGATAGATAGATAGATAAATATAGATAGATAGATAGATAGGTAGGCAGATAGATACACACACACACACACACTCACAGATAGATAGATAGATAGATAGATAAATATAGATAGATAGATAGATAGGTAGGTAGATAGATACACACACACACACACACACACACACACACACACACACACACACACACACACACACAGTCATACAGTAACATCCCTTCTCCAATAAATGTACGGAAATTAACCACAGGGGAAGTAAAATTAGAGACAGTAAGTACTCTCGTCTGTTACATTTTTACTGTGATAGAGACACGAGGATGGAGGTCTTATATACACACGTGCAGCAGGGAGCGGCACAGACAAAAAAGGGGGACCTGACTTGACCCGACTTGACAATAACCTCTAACCTCCGCTGACCTTACATCCTACACCATAGCAAGCCTATACCAAGATCATTAGTCTGGGATGTATTGCTCTATAAGTAAGCTGCTAAAAATTTACTACAATGAAAAATGGTCATAGCTTACTTTACATTCTTTTCATAATTGCCAGAAATTAAGTAGGATTCAATTACCTATCTTTTTTCGAAGATCTTTTTGTTTTGTTTAATTCTACTTTAATCTATAACCTGTCCAGTCCGTGTGACCATCACTGGATGTTTTAATGCTGGAATTATCCACGTCTGTATTGGTGCGTCCTTACACTATACTGTATTTTGCTGAGATCATAGTGTCAAAATCTTTTCGAGATTGTCCTATGTAAGCCTTAACACATTGTTTCATAGAATTTTATACACAAGACTTGAATTACTTTATGGACTGTTCTTGATAAGAGTTTTCTTGGTGGTGCTCCCATACTTGAAAATTACATGTACATTGATTGTTTCAGTATGTGAACAGAAGGGAATTTTAATGGAAAGGGAGGACAAGATAGTTTGGTTGGTTTGGTGTTCTGGCCTAGTATACAATATTTGATTGACCTGTGCAGCAGAGATATATGGGGCGAGTAGGGTGTGTCTGATTCACGGCTTATGATTGCCCGCCGATGAAATAAATCTACAGCTCTTCTTACTCTAGCATATTTATATTTGTAAATTGCTTCCAATATAAGCTGCCAGTTTAAATATGGAATAGTTTCCGAAGCTAAAGGGATCAAAATTAGCTTTAAAATTTTACCGTTATCAAAGAATATTAAAGTTGATTATAAAGTTCTATAAAAAAGATGAGTGACGTTTGAAGTAAAATAACCACCCACGGTGTACAGTACACCCACGTCCGCAAATTGCACTGAATCAACCCATAGTGTTCACCTAGGTTCGCATATTGCACTATAAAATCCACCCACGATGTACACCTACATCCGCATGTTGCACTACAATACATGCCTGCACTTGCTCCAATGACATCATCGTCAACCAATCAGCAGCCACGAATCAAACACACCCTACTTGTCCCACACATCTCAGGTGCACAGGTCAATCAAATAGACTATGGTTTTACCTCCACAGAAGGGCTTCCTTGCTGTATTGTTGCTGTATTATAACACTTTGTTAGTACTCGTATGCTGGGTAGATTTTTAATTTTCTTCCCTATGCTCTGAATCATTTGTATTGCTTCGTCTAGAAACTCAGGTTCTAAAATCCTATACGCTCACATGTACACAGATATGAAGGTAGATCTTTTTTACGCGTGCCGATGAATACATGCCTCCCGTTCTCTCCGTGAGAGAGGGTGTAGTTATTAACTCGTTAGCAAATGTAAAGCATTCGTTGAGGGAGAGATGTTATGAAACCTCTGAAACCAACGGACACAATGATTTGTGTGTGTGTGTGTGTGTGTGTGTGTGTGTGTGTGTGTGTGTGTGTGTGTGTGTGTGTGTGTGTGTGTGTCCGACTCTGGGCATAGGCAGCTCTCAAGGCCCAGTGGTCCTCCTAAATGCCATGCACCTCTACATGTCACCACTTCGGCGCTAACACCCACCGTCCATACTGAATACATGCTAGGGCTGTCTCATACAGGACTGGTGTGTTGGTATTAGCTGGGGTATTTTTACGACATGTCGGCGGGTCTTCTGGTAGATCAGTAAAGTCTGATATTCATGAAATTCAGATCCTCAAACTGTTCCCTGCCCCAGTGGGGACTTGAACCTGTGACCAGTTGGATTGCAGGCCACCTCTCTACCGACTGAGCCACCATGTAAACGTATCGTTATACTTTTTTTTTTCTTTGTTTGTATGTGTGTGTGTGTGTGTGTGTGTGTGTGTGTGTGTGTGTATTGACGCGCGCGCTTAATAACCCCTTGGTGTAAAGGTTGGCGATCAGCTAAGTGGCTGACCTACTGTTACTGGGAATAATATTTCAAGGATCATAGTCACAGTGCAAGAGCAAGTTCGAACTTATGCTTAGGAGCAGTTTTATCCGATTTAAGCTAAACATGGTGGAAGGGTTTGTGGTACAGCAACAATAAAGGAAGATGAGTATAAGAACAATCAGCCAAAGGTCAACGTCACAGCGCAAGATCAAATTTCAATCATTGTGTCTGTCTGTGAACACCGAACTTGGTAGAATTAGTCTGGCTGAGAGTCGGGCATAAATGAAATGGTGATATTTTGATAGAAATGAACGCAGGTCAAGGTCACAGGGCAAAGTTTAATGTTCGACCCTTTGACTAATTGGTGGGCTTGGGCTTGGGTACAGTACTTTGTGTGTGTGTGTGTGTGTGTGTGTGTGTGTGTGTGTGTGTGTTCTTATGTGCCTAAGTTTAATTAAGTGTTTGCTTTGATGTTTGGGAGAGTTTGCGTGCTCAGCCTGTCGGTGTATCTCTCTTCCCTTGTGCTTTTGTGCCCTGGTATGAGCGTGAATCAAAGGCTTAACTGAAGTACCAAGTTTTTATTCCAGCAGTGACTTGTAAAATATTGCAAAATCTGTTATGCTTTCATACTCTTACGTTGTGTATCAGGAAATTTATTTGAAAGCAAGTGTACCGACAAACACACACACAGAAAGAAAATAAATTACACACACACACACACACACACACACACATAGCCAATCAATTTCATTCTAAATATACTGTATTTATATTTTTGTCTTTTTCCTAACTGCACATGGTATCCTTTATTCTTTAATCATCTTCTGTAGTGGAATACATTCTTTCCACCTCCCCACTTTTTTTTTTTTTTTCAAATATCTGCACCAAAAAAGACTGGAGTGTCCTTCACCACCCTGGGTTCTTACTTTTCACTGACCCACTTTGGGTGAAAAGTTTACACATTTTCCAAAGCAGTGTGCACAGCAGTGTAACAGTATCCATGACAGCCTAGGAGAATGCAGCAACATTCACGATCTCTTTCTAACAGCTAATCGTTCTGCTGTCTCTTGTAATATCATTACCTTTATCGTGTCCCCCAACGGCAACCTCATTTCTGAAGCCTGTCCAATAGCACCAGTTAATTCTGCGGACTCTCCCAAAAGGAAGTGGCTGTGGTATTAAGGAGTGGTTAATTGGGAAGCTCAGACAATACTGCTTTCACTTTCCTTTGATTGACTATTGCTTCCATGGTCAAGAATCGTCTGAGTACACAATGTATATTATGGAAGTAATTCTCTTATCTATGGAAGCATTAATTCAGTATTCTTATCCTCTGACTAATATCATAATCCCTGGTTTAAGCAAGCTTGTTCTATTGCTGTGTACACAAGGAAGTGCCTTTCAAAAGGTATCGAGACGAATTGACTACTGAATCACATACACAAGGCGTGTTTCAGCAAGGACAAGAACTAAATCTCCATCGTCTTCTCAAAAACAACTGTATCCTTTCGAAGTTCAATAAGTATTCTAAAACACACTTGTGTTCTTTGTGGCACATTGCTAAAAATCTCTCCATCAATATTACTTATATCCTCTTTAACTCCTTTCTAATGAATTTGTTGCTGCTTCTTCTTTTTCTAAAACATCAGCCAAAGTATTGTTTGTCTCCACTTCTCTGTGTCTCTGTCTCTAGTTTCCTTTTTTGTCGATAGCTACCCTTCTTCTTTTTGTAAAGCCATGAATCTTGGTGTTCCTTATGGTTTTGTCCTTTCACCATCTCTCTTCCTCCTTTCCATCAGTTCATGCACACTCAGTCACTAATAGTTCCACCTTTCAGTTTTCCCTCCGCTTCTTACAGCAGTTACTTCAGCATCACGGGGGGGGGGATGTGAATTTAATAATTAAAAAATAAATGCAGATATTACTTGAAAGTAGAGACAAGGAATTGACTTGTGAAAATCAAATAGTATGGTTTACTTTATGCCGGCTTACTTCGCCGATGCACTAAGGACGAGAATTTTATAAACTTTCTCGCTTAGAATGGATGTAAAGAGAAGGCTGTATGAGGGTGTTGTGGTACCGACTGCATTGTATGGGGCTGAAACATGGAATATGGGTGTAGCAGAGAGGAAAAGTTTGAATGTAATGGAGATGAGGTGTCTGAGGAGTATGTGTGGAGTGACGCGCATGGATCGAGTGCGGAATGATGATGTGCGAAGGAGAACTGGAGTTGTTCGGGAGATGGCTGGTAGAGTTGAGCAGAGGGTGTTGCGATGGTTTGGGCATATGGAGAGAATGGATAATGAGCAATTGGTGAAAAAGATAACTAGATCTGATGTGAGAGGTGTAAGGCTGAGAGGAAGTCCACGAATAGGATGGATGGACAGTGTGAAGAGAGCGCTGGATGCGAGAGGGATGTCTGTTGAGCAAGGAAGAGTGGCTGTGCGTGACAGAAATAAATGGAGAGAAATTGTGAATGAATATTTGATGACGCAGCCCTGAGGGGATATTCTCCCTTATTTGGTCTGATCAGCTATTTCAGGTCAGGTGCGGGTAAGGGGATGAGTCTGTTATGATGTAGCAGGGGTAAACCAGCTCTGCTGTCGGGCCCTGCTGCGGATGTCACTGATTGCATTGCACAGTTGACCCTTGTGCAGTGTGGTGCAGTGAGGATCTGTCCGTTCTCCCCTTTGAGGCTAAGATGCGAAGGAATGTGTTTGAATGGATGAGTAAATGGGGAGTGTGTCGTCCTGTCTCGGCTACCTCCCTTTCCTTGGGGGAAGCAGCCTAGGTATATAGATAGATAGATTCTCAACAGTACACAGCAGAGACTAATCGCTTACAAGTGCAGTTTTGTTAGTACTGTTAGCCTCTTGAGAAAGTGACTCCACCCCTGACAATCAATAACTAATACTAATAATAGTGGGCAGGTTCTTGCCGATGTTTAACTCCTGGCTGGCACAATGGATTTAAGTTTAATTATGGAAGAACTGGCTTAAATACCAGTTGTGAATAATGTCAAGAGTTTGTGCAAACTAGGAGCGGCAACTAAAATAAGCTTAATGTGGAGAAACAAAACACGAGTTTGAATTACATTAAGCTCAAAGAAAAGAACTGTAAATTTATTAATTACAATAAAAAAATTTACGTTATATGAATCTCAAAATGAATTCAAAAATGGAATTCACGGTCACAGAGGGACTCGTGGATTCAAATAACAAAGGAAATACACTCAGTCGCTCATTCAAAAGCTAATCAGACTTAAGCCTAAAAAAACGAACGGAAATACTGGTCAGTGGGGGGAACGAAGCTGAAGCTACGAAAGAGTGGGCATCTGTGTGTCGAACACCAAGCGCTGTTATTCACTGCTAAGCTCACTTCGCAGATCACCGCCTAGGTGGAGATCCAGGAAATTGCTGTACAACGGAGACGCTGTTCTCTGTGCTGGGCACAAACGATCCTACTCTTGAGGCAGTCCAAAACTTACTAAGTTCAAACTGGGATGGGGGGATCAGAGATGGCCGTGTTCGCTGGAAGTAGGTGTGGCCTAACTTCAACGGTCAACGGAGAGAGGGTGAATAATATACACATGCAATAAAATCACTCAGTGAAGGCACTAATTCTGAGACAGGCTGGTCAGTAGGAAACCGGATCTTGCACAAGAAGAGAAACACCAAAGCAGCAACGAACAACATCTTTATTTGTAGTACCAACGTTTCGGCACAGAGACTATGCCATTTTCAAGGTTTACTGAAACTTAAGAAAAGTGTGTAACACAGAATAAAAAACATTTTATCTATATTATTAAAACACTGAAAATTTATGCTATGTACAATGGGCAGCTGATGCATTATTATTTAATTTGGGGGCATATTTTTTGATGTAAAGTGACTCTAAAATGCTAATGTCGGCACTGCAACATGAATCCAAGATATTAAAATAATCCTTTTTTGAAGGCACATCACACTCTAACAAGTGTTCCCTTACTGCAGAGTGAGAAGGGACTAGCAGAGGGCGACCGGTCCTGCTCGACTGGCTCATTTTTTTTTTTTTTTCTTGAATTAATGGCTATCAGCCATATTGTGGCCATTAAGCCATAGAGTCTATGTATAAGATAAATACACAAAAGACACTGAAATAAACAAAAGGTGCAAATCAAATAAACCAAAGATTCCCGAATAGATAAAGACAGTTACACAAAAGGACACATATTCAGCTCAAAATACAGGCTATGGAGGTCTTAGTCACACGGGAGGCAGTGATATGAGGCTAATGGCCGAAGGGTGGTTAAACCTCAGATGAAGCAGAACTTGAGCCCTAGTCAGAAGCAGAGTCTGTGCCACTGAGGTGTGAAAGTACAATCCTGAGGGTGTAGGACAGGATTCGAACCTCCTCAGGGTCGGTGACAGCCTGAAGGGACCCCCAGCGCAACTCTTTGAAAGAAAGCAAGGCCCGCTGGTAGTCCCCCTTACTGAACTCCTCCTGCCCACACTCCTCAGGTGCCTTGTCCTTGTAGTACCGCAACTGCTGCTCCATGCTCTTGAGGCCAAACCGGGTGAGGGAGGCAAAGTTGCCCCAAGAGAGTCGCCGAGCCGAAGCAGAGGGTGTGGGACTCGCCTGTGCTTGAGCCCCAGGTGAAGGGGTAGGCACATCCGGAGGCACCACGGGAGACACAGAAGGGGTGGGAACTCCTACCTCAGGTGATGATGAGGGCTCTTCGTCCCCAACTTCCATGGGCACAGCAGGGAGGGACTGCGAGGTAGACTGGCGGGAGACAGTACGCCCTGACAGTCGGATCCTCGTTGGGGGAGTTGAGGGTTGCAGCTGCAGCACCCTCGGGACCAAAGAAGTGGGGGTCACAGGGGGCCCAGAACGACGACACGGGGTCCTCCTCCCAGGCCTCCTCTGCACTATGGGTGTGGAGGAAAATGACTCGGGAATTATGACGGCAGGGAGCCCATTGGCCTTGAAGATGGCTATGACGTCAAATCCATATTTACAAATGTTCCACTAGATGAAACCATTAATATTTGTATAGATGTAGCTTTTCAGGGCCTACAGGTATTTGCTGGCATGACAAAATCTGTGTTTAAGAATTTATTGACATTGTGTGTTAAGGATGGCCTATTCATTTTTAACAACGAACTGTTTAGACAGACTGACGGGGTAGCAATGGGTTTCCCCTTAGGCCCCACTTTTGCTAATATATTTTTGGGCTTTCATGAACGGATTTGGCTACGAGATTGTCCGGATAATTTTAAACCATTATTTTACCGCAGATATGTAGACGATACATTCGTCATTTTTGAAAATAAGAGTCAAGCTAATAAATTTTTGGAGTATATTAATAAGCAACATAATAATATAAAATTTACTATAGACAGTGAAGTTAATGGTAAGCTATCTTTTTTGGATTTAATGACAGAAAAATGTAACGGTAAACTAGAATTTAGTATTTTTCGTAAACCAACATTCTCGGGACTTGGCATTAGTTATTTTAGTTATTGTTGTTATAAATTCAAGATAAACGCCATCAAAACCTCGCTACATAAAGCTTGTAATCTAACTTCAACCTATGACAGATTTTACAACGAAATAAAATTTTTAAAATCTTTTTTCTTAACGAATGGCTTTCCGACACATGTTTTTGATAATTTAGTCTGCAAATTTTTGAATATGAGGTACCAGCAAAAGCCTGTGGTTCATACGGTTCTGAAGCAATCTATGTTCTTTAAACTGCCCTATTTAGGCGATGCTTCCTCGGAGATGAAACATCGCCTATGTAATAAATTAAGTTCTTTCTACCCTCAGATTGACTTTAAATTTGTATTTGTCAATAATTTTAGAATAGGTTCATTTTTTAAATTCAAGGACCGCCTGCCGACAGACCTAAGGTCATCTGTCATTTATAAGTTCACCTGCCCCAGTTGCCAGACGGGGTATATAGGCAGCACAGTGCGAGCCTATAAAAGCAGGACAGATGAACACTTGGGCGTGCCCCACCGAGTGTGGGCAAATATCCAACAACAACAACGCTTGGGCCAGTCGAGCAGGACCGGTTGCCCTCTGCTAGTCCCTCCTCACTCCGCAGTAAGGGAACACTTGTTAGAGTGTGATGTGCCTCCAAAAAAAGATTATTTTAGTATCTTGGATTCATGTTGCTGTGCCGACATTAGGATTTTAGAGTCACTTTACATCAAGAAATATGCCCCCCAAATTAAATAATAATGCATCAGCCTGCCCATTGTACATAGCATAAATTTTCAGTGTTTTAATAATTTAGATAATGTTTTGTATTCAATGTTACACACTTTTCTTAACTTTCAGTAAACCTTGAAACTGGCATAGTCTCTGTGCCGAAACGTTGGTACTACAAATAAAGATACTGTTCGAAGGCACTAATGTCTTGCATAAAAATGGTCACTTATGAAACAGTGACGAATGTTCTGAAAAACCCTCCCAATCGAAGTCCATACGTGAACGGTTGAACTGGGTGATACCCAGTGGGAATTCCACTTGAGTTCCTGGTTTTCTCACCAAAGTACAATGTCACGAATTTGTATAAATACACTATCTATCTATGTACCTAGGCTGCTTCCCCCAAGGAAAGGGAGGTAGCCGAGACAGGACGACACACTCCCCATTCACTCATCCATTCAAACACATTCATTCGCATCTTAGCCCCAAAGGGGAGAACGGACAGATCCTCACCGCATCACACCGCACAAGGGTCAACTGAGCAGTGCAATCAGTGACATCCGCAGCAAGACCCAACAGCAGAGCTGGTTTACCCCTGCCACATCATAACAGACCCATCCCCTTACCCACACCTGACCTGATTAGCTGATCAGACCAAATGCGGGAGAATATCCCCTCAGGGCTGCGTCATCATTTATTAACTCACAAATTTCTCTCCATTTATTTCTGTCACGCACAGCCACTCTTCCTTGCTCAACAGACATCCCTTTCGCATCCAGCGCTCTCTTCACACTGTCCATCCATCCTATTCATGGTCTCCCTCTCAGCCTTACACCTCTCACATCAGATCTAGTTATCTTTTTCACCAATCGCTCATTATCCATTCTCTCCATATGCCTAAACCATCGTAACACCCTCTGCTCAACTCCTCAACTCTACCAGCCATCTCCTGAACAACTCCAGTTCTCCTTGCACTTCATCATTTCTCACTCGATCCATACACGTCACTCCACACATACTCCTCAGACACCTCATCTCCATTACATTCAAACTTTTCCTCTCTGCTACACCCATATTCCATGTTTCAGCCCCATATAACGCAGTTGGTACCACAACACCTTCATACAGCCTTCTCTTTACATCCTTTCTAAGTGAACGACATCTAAACACTTTTTTCATTCCTCCCAGCACCTTACCTACTTCATTCATTCTAAACTTCACTTCTGCATCTATTCTTCCATCCACAGCAACATGTGACCCTAAATATTTAAAACACTCTACCTTCTCAAGCAACTCACCATTCAAAACTATATTCATCCCCCTACCATCTACCAAACTCATACACATCATCACTTTACTCTTATCTCATTTACTTTCAATTTCCACCTTTCACACACCCTTCCACACTCCTCTATCAACTGTCTCAATCTCTCCTCTGAATCAGCCACCAGTGCAGTATCATCTGCAAACAGCAGCTGCTTCATATTCCACTCTCCACCATCAACATTCACCTGACTCAGACCTCCACCTAACACTGTTGCATTCACCTCCCTTACAACACCATCCATATAAATATTATACAACCAAGGCGACATCACACATCCCTGTCGCAGCCCCACTCTCACAGGAAACCAATCACTCACAGCATTTCCCACTCTTACACACGCTGCCCTATTTACATAAAAACTTTTCACCACTTTTAGTAACCTACCATCAAGTCCATACAAACTTAAAACAGTCCACAAAGCCTCCTTATCAGTTCTATCATAGGTTTTCTCTAAATCCATGAATGCCCAAAACACATCCTTGCCTTTCGCTAAACACTTTTCACACATTTGTCTCACAGCGAACACCTGACCCACGCATCCCCTCCCTTTCCTAAAGCCACACTACTCATCACCAATCACTCCCTCTGTACCCTCTCTAACTCTCATAATTAACACTCTACCATACGCCTTACCTACAACACTCAACAGACTTATACCCCTTAAGCTAGAACATTCTTACTTATCACCCTTGCCTTGATACAATGGGACCTCACAAGCACTTACCCAGTCAATTGGCACCATACCTTTCACAAAGCACACATTCAACAATCTTACTAATCAGTCAACAATAATCACTCCACCACCCTTCAGGCATTCCACAGCACGCCCACCCATACCTGCAGCTTTCCCTGTTTTCATCTCCTGTACACAATCGCACGAATTCGTGGCAGTGGCTTTGGCAGACTTGGTGTCTAAATTGTCCAATATTTGTGATTTAGATAAAATAACTATGATTTATTAATGTTGGACAATCTGTTCCTCCATCTCTCAACCCGGTACAGTCATCTACGCATCAGTATTCCTCAGTTTTCAACAACACACAACGTGTTCCTTCATTTTCCCTCATTGTCCTGGGTGTTTCTCTATCTTTGCACTTATTGTGGAAAGACTGCATCGATTTCTCTGCAATATCATCTTCCCTCTCTGTTTAACACTCATCTTTTCATATAAGCAACTGCTCAGTTCTGGTAGTTTTCTTGCACCTGTCTTTCCCTTTTTTAATGATCTACAATCGTTTAAGAACAATGTGCCAAGGTGTCTACAACGGATTTGTGAATTTCTTACACAGTATTTTTTTTTTTTTTACAGGAAAGACAACTATGAAGTCTTTAAACATTTCTTTCTTTTTTGTAAAAAAAGAAACACACACACACACACACACACACACACACACACACACACAAAACCCGCGTGCGCGCGCGTGCAAATTGTCTAAAGAGCACATACAAGTACACATTCGGACAAAATTACACAAACACATAATCACACAAACTATTCTCTCTCTCTCTCTCTCTCTCTCTCTCTCTCTCTCTCTCTGACTGACTTGACCTGTCCTGACCCACTCCTTCAAAAGTATTCCCAGGGACCAAACGTCAATGATGGAAGTCAGTTTTTTTTTTTTTTCCCTCCGTATTGTGCAAAATTTCTACATGTATGTTTTGGCGTTATTAGGTGTACATGTAGAGATACAGCGTAAGTGCAGCATATTGTATAATTACATAAGAATAAAACTGATGGCACATCAACGTCATGCTTTATGTCTGCTGTAATTGAAAAAAAAATGCATACAATAAGGCTGTTTTTGGTTTTACGTTTAATTTTACCACGAAGTTATTCATTTTATTATATTATTTTCTGTCTGACACATAAGACGTCGTTCAGGCTTCTGTATGATATTGCCGAAGGGTCTGGAGGGCGAGGGAGAAGTCTTCATGCTATACTATCCTTTGGTCTCATTTCTGTGACTAAGGAAAAAAATTTATTGTCAGTACTAAGTTCAGACCGCCTCACTGGGGCGGTTAGGTCCTTGTATCCATGCAACTCCAACTTCTCTCTCTCTCTCTCTCTCTCTCTCTCTCTCGTTTTAGCTGATCCACCTGCATTCTTCCTTCCCTCTGTTCCAGCTCTTTTTCCATTGAACTTTTTATCTTGTCTTTCTCCCAACTCTCGTCTTCGGTTACAACCATTGTTTTCTTTGACACATTTTCAGATTTGCTTTTCAGCTCCTTCCCGTCGGTATCCCTCCCTCCACTCTCCCTTTGCCTTCCCTAAGCAATGCATTTCATCATTACAATGACGTGTGTCTTTAGTTTTCTTGTTATAGCCATATTTCTTTTAACTCTTTAGGAGAGGACTTTGATATTAAAGGAAAGAACATTCATTGGTTCCTGTGACAACAGTATTCTGGAGGCCGCCATAACAATATCCTAGGTTTGTCCATATGATAGGTAATTATTATCCTTTCAGACTGCGACGCCTGAACCTCTTCTGAATAAAATCGTCTACTGTAAACTAAAATTACCTATTTCTACACACTGGCAGTTTGTAGTATGTTCTTGCTTCCTCCAGACGAATTCATTTAGTCCAGGTGAGTTTTTTTTTTTTTTTTTTCTGGAATGGATACGCCATATACAGTTTTCATTAACTCCCTTGCGACCAGAGATCCTCCGTAAAGCTGACAGATTTGTCTGATGGTACCAAGAATAACTTATGAATTATAGGACTGAGAGGATTAATTATTTGGAACACATCTCATTGAAAGAATTAATTCCCTCACTGCAACAACAAAACTCAAGGGTTAATGAATGCCATATCTGCAGTAAACTCATAAGTTCGGCAAGTCTCTCAGGAGGTGAATACAATCGTCTGTTGATAAGCGCATATAAAACGAGAACCACTTTCCTCTGGCTGAAGGAGTTAATTCACATATGTATATTGCTTTTTCGGATAAGAGACACACGATTTTCCTGGAACGTGGCTGAAGGAGGTAGAAATGAGCATAATCGACGATTTGCACTCATTTATTTGTTTTTTTTTTTTTTCTTTTTTTTACTGTGGACTGCAGGATTTAAAAGCAATCTAGTCATTTTTCTAATGGTTTCCACTGCCAAACATTTTCTTGACTTAGCTTCTTCGTTATGGTGGGGTCATTCACACTGTCTTTCATGCTAGCTTCTGATAATTATATTCAGAAAGGACTGTTGAGGCTATTTGTAAGTTCTGTTGGAAAAGTCTCCTTTACACTGAACAAAGTCGCATCATGGAGAGAACGCCATCCTACTATTGGCATTAAAGGAAGATTTTCATAAGTGGAAGACAGATTCAAGGGACTCTTGGGGAAAAAAAAGAAAGAAAGAAAAGAAACCTAAATATCACCGTATCATAAGGTAGGTAATCAGTTTCTGTAAAGTCCCATACTTTCCCAATACCACGAAGGGCATCAGGTCCTCAATAATATTACCAAGTGAATAGGGACAAGGAAATACTAACTGCATTAAAAAGTCTGACTGGCACAAGTTCTTCCAGTGGTGAAATGAATATACTTACCAGTGAACCTACGGCTCCTCCCAGTGGATGCATGTTTACTGAATCATACTACACACGCCAGCAGAGATTTAATATGAAGTAGGTGAATGAACGGCTGACAATTTGAGCGACTTTATAGCTAGAAGTCTTTGTCATCTGCGTCTTCCTACCACCAAGTTTATTGGCCTTTCTGATTATGGTTTTGCATCTGTAAGTGGGTTGAGTGAACTGAGGGTTTATTCAAAACATCCACAAAGAGTGAAGGCAGCAGAAGGGAAGAAATAAAGAAATGGGGGTGAGGGACAAGGAAGTGAATCTGATGACCTGAGATTCTGGTGGGAATCGACAGGGCTATGAGTGTAGACCCAGTAAAAGTGGATGCTGTAGGTAGGCTCTGTTTTAAGCACATTATGGAAGACTGCATTGCACACAATCACCTATGCCAACAACACAACATACATTCTTTGAGAGCTCTGTGGGAAAGCACGGTCTCGGCCATGGCCTTCCTAAGGGACTCGGGGCTGTTCAGCCAGACTGCCTGGGGAACAACTACTACTACTACTACTTCCGTTCTCAGTAAAGATTTTGAGACACAAATAAACAAACAGATAGTCAAGCACCTAGAAATCAATATATTAATCAATGATCAGCAGTATGGATTTAGACAAGAACGTTCAACTGTAGACATTCTTTGCCTTTTTACCTATCAGATTAACAAAACAGACCAACATGGTGAAACACACACAATAGCACTTGATATTTCAAAAGCGTTTGACAGAGTATGGCACTGTGCCATATTGTCTAAGACGTCACACTATGGCCTTGCATCACTGGTTCCTCTAATTTTTTCTTACCTTCATAATAGAAAAATACAGATCATGTTAGATGGAATTTATTCTCATTTTCATTCCATAAATGCTGGCGTACCATAGGGATCAGTTTTGGCTCCAACCCTCTTTCTCATCATATAAATGGCCTCTTATCTGTCACACCCCAGTACACTCTTATGCTGATGACTCCACGCTTCATAGTTCTTTCACATGTAGTGCCTCCTTTACACAATCTGGTATTATAAATTCCCAAATAAACACAGCAATTTCACTGAACCAGGACCCTTCTAAAATTAATCAATGGGGACAAACAAATCTGGTCTCATTTAATGCTCAGAAAACTTAATGCATTAATTTTTCCAACAGAAAGAATCCCTCAGATTCACACATAATTTTAAATGATGTCAGTATTCCCATATCCACTACGTTTGATATCCAAGGTGTCACACTAACCACCAACCTAAGCTTGACAGCTTATGTTAAATCTCTTGCTAAATATACTTCTAAAAAATTGGGACTTCCGTACAGAGTTCGTGAATTCTTCACTGACGAGCAATTGGCCAAAATATACAAAAATCATGTGCATTCTCAAATCGAGTACTGTTTGCCACTGTGGAGTGGATGTGGAGCAGTTGCATTGAGGCAGCTGGCCAAATTCAAACTAAAGCCATTAGGTTAATCAATAATCCTGCCATTACGCAGGACCTTCCTCCATTACCAGTACGTAGAGATGTTACCGATATTTTTACCGTAAGTGCTCTGACGAACCTGTTTTAATTGTGCCCCTCCCCCCCCCCTTCACATTTTCTCCCGAAATGCTGGGGCAACTGGGAGCGCCCATGAACTCACACTCTCCACCCCGCAATGCAGAATCTCTGCTTATCAAAATTCATTTATCCCCAGAACTACTTCTCTCTGGAATTCACTTCCTGGGAGTTGCTTCCGACAACCATTTAATCCACTTTTATTTAAATCCACTTGTTATAAATATTATAAGAATGGAGGATGCCTTTAGGCACATGGACCTTTTTTTTATTTCCTTTCTTTTTCCTTCCTCCATTCATTGTCTCTTAAAAAAATAAAATCTATCTTTGTGTTAGTCAGTCTGTCTGTGCTATGCTAAGTGACCACAGCATTACTACTCCATCCGTAGGTAAAGCCTTAGTATATTGATAATTATAATGAACTCTTCCATGATTAGAACAAGTACATTACCTTCTTCCCATTAACTACAGACGATTTTATTCAGCTAAGAGTAAGTTGAAGTAGGCAGGGAGAGATGATATTATCACCAGCTCATCGTGACATAGCTCTTCTAATAAGATTTACTTGCTGCCAGGGAATGTTTTTCACCCGAGACACAAAAAGAGAAGCCTGATAATTTTATAAATGTACCTGATAATTAATGAATATAACTAAAGGAAGGGGAAAAGGAAGTGAGGTGGAGAAGCAGAGACAGACCGAAGGTAAAAGAAAACAGTATGAGAGAGAGAGAGGGGGGGAAGAGGGATCCAGATACAAACACTACTAGAGAAAAAAAAAAAAAAAAAAACTATGAACACAAAAAAGAAGCCGTGCAGGTGTGGTAGGTTCGATCCTGGGCCTCACTAAGTAGAGCAAGTTACGTGCTGACTAGTGGCTTCTGCCCCTCATAGGTAAAGTAGTTACGTGCTGACTAGTGGCTTCTGCCCCTCATAGGTAAAGTAAGTCAGTTTACTTATCTATATACATATTTCTTTATCTCTCTCCTTAACTCTTTGTCTATTTGTCTGTCTGTTGATCTACGGATAACAACCACAATAAGTAAATTCGGATGCCTGTCAGTCCAATTCTCTCTCTCTCTCTCTCTCTCTCTCTCTCCATTTTTGTGTCTATTTATGTGTCTGCACATGTACTAATTTCTCCATTTTTCTATCAAGCTATTATTACCCGACACCAATGACAGTTCCAGAGTTCATCCAAGTTGGCCTCATAAAAACGCGTAGAACCTTTGGCTGCCAATTACCTACTTGCAGTTTATTTCCGCAGACGTCACGCGATTTTACTATGTTGAAGAGATATATGGCGCATCAAAAGTGTCAAAACTATCACATTTTACGGTTTGCCCGAGGATGTACGACTTTATGTGTAATTACAGCTTACGACGGAGTATTTTATTTGCCTCACAGAGACGTAGATAATAAAATAAGAATAGAAAACTGAAACAAGGACCAAAACTTCGTGTAAGTGGTGAACTGTGGCAATAAAGAGAAACAAAGAAACCTGATTGGCATCCGTGTTTCGACTCTGGGCCAGACCCAGTTATCTAACTGCATTGGCTGCACTGGTTTCTGTCTATGTGTCGCCCGAACTTTCTATTTATGGGGGTCATCTAAGCGAGATATACCTGAAAAAAGAAAAAAAAATCGATTTTTTATGAACTCTGCCAAAGAACACGATGGTATGATGGGCAACTAAAGAAGTAGGCTAATGTTAAAGCAATTTATCGCCTTATTTGGCCATTATTTAGGCCTATTTCTTCCGGATGCCGAGGCATGCGTTCAGCCTAGACCACGCCCACTTTTTGGTTATATTCTATGATCGTTATTTAGCATATTTTATCCAAAATAATCGAGATAAAATGGACTTCAGGAGTGAACTGCATCTTTTCGCAGTTTGTTCGTACGTGTGTTAGTGGTGGCTGGCTGGAGTAATTTTCTTTAATGTTCTTTCTTTTCTACTCCCTTTCTCTGTTTTTCTCCTTTCTCCTAGAACATCACTAGCTGCAGGAGAGATACGAGGGGAGATAAACTAATCACCAGTAATAAGCTTACTGTACACCACCACCAGTACCACTACTGTCATGATCAATATCTATACAGCTAGCATTTATAGTAGTATAACAAAGCGAACCTATATAAAATACATCATTATCACCACCATCATCAGCAACACCATCACAGCCAGAGTCGTTATCATTACCACCGCCATCATCAGCTCCTTAGATCTGGGCACCATTTTGATTTGCTACAACAGGGGTAGGAGGCGAGATGAGATAATCCTAGTAAGGTGTAGCAGCCTGGGACTCTGCTACACATGTACCGAAATCATCTCTTCATTCCTTTCAACCTTTTATCTTCTTTCTTTCCTGCCTTATTCGTTCTCCTTGCTTTCGTTTCTGTATAACTGTTATTCCCCTTTCCTTTCATTCTCCCTTTTCCTTATTATCTTTATTTCGCATTGTCTTTATTTTCCCTTTTCTTTCCATCTTTTCTTTTGTTCTCTTCCTCTCCTTTTCATTTTTCATTCATTTGTCCAGGGGCGTACCTGTAGATCTGGGGGCCCGGGGGGCTAGGTTCTTTGCGGGGCCCCCTTCCAACATCTAAATATTGGGGGCCCCCCAAAAAACTAGGGCCTGCCACAGGCATACTGAAAGAGAACTGTGGGCAGGCTTTATAGTGTAACAGTTGAACATTTGCAATTCTTGCCATAACCGGTTTTTAATTATCAAAGTACATTTTTCTAGTGTGTTTTACAGTGTTATCAATGAAATTGATAATTATTTTTTATGCTGGTGTTACACTGTAGCAACCCACCTAACCTCACCCTATCCATCCTAACCTAATCTAACGTAAACCTAACTCATCAGCACCAAAAACAATTATCAGATTCATTAAAGCATTAATGATATTGTAAAACACATCAGGAAAATTTATTTTGGTCATTAAAAACCAGTTATGGCAACTTCTAAATATTGTTCCGTAATCCTCTCAACCCAATAAAATTACAAAAACGAAAAATAAATATATATTTATACACACTATAATAACAGAAAGTATTTCCAATCATTTATACTCAAAATTAGTGGTAGACAGTACTGTTGTTTGTTATAAAAGCCAGTTTTCAAGAGCTGGCGGCGTTGCACCCATCGATTTCAATGTCAGCTGACGACTGAGACCATGAGACGTGTCCCGAATGTATCGGAAGGTTTAGGCCTACCGCTTGGCTACAAGTTGCCAGATATCTCATTCTCAAAACATATCTAATATCTCAGCCAGCATTGTCGGGCTTATCTATATATATCTATATATATATATATATATATATATATATATATATATATATATATTAATAAAAAAAAATCGTATAAATATTTAAGGCTTTTGGGGTCCCCTTCAATTGCGGGCCCGGGGGGCAGTTTCAAACAGCCCCCCCCCCTCCTCAGATACGCCACTGCATTTGTCCTTCTTCATCATTCTTCTATATTTGCCTCTGTCGCTGTTAGCCCTCCACATTTATTTACTTTCTTTCCTGCTCTCTTCACTAACCTTTAGAATAGTAAACTAAAATAAGAAAAAAAGGTTTAAGAGGCGAGGTGAACTAAGGTTAATATCATTAGTACGAACATACATCACTGTCACCATTACAATCATCATCATCACCATCATCATCGCCAGTACCATCATCACCATTACCATCACCATCACCTTTACAATCAGCATCACCACCATAGCCATCATCACCGTCATTACCATCATCGACACTCCCATCACAATCATCATCCATTCAGTTATCATCAAAACTGACCACAATCATTAATAATACCATCATCATCATCATCGATATAATTATCAATATTCACATCGAAACTAAACTGCATCATCATCACCGTCATCATCACACCACACTCATCTTCAGTTCTCCCACCATAATAAATTACATATTACAGCATCACAAGCTACAAGAGAGTAGGAGGCGAAATGAGTTAAGGAGGAGCGGCCTGGGACTCAACTATACCTGTTCGAAGTTCGACCCAGCTCGGGTTCAACCTACTTTTCATTTTTCTTTCTCTTTTCTTTTCTCTTTCTATTTTCATTTGCTGTTTTTTGTGTTGTAATTTCCTTAGTTCTTACTCATCTTCCTTCTCCTTCAATCTCCTATTTATCATCTCGTTCTCACTCTTCTGTCTCTAGTCCTTTCTCTTGTCTTTCTTACATCCTTTATTTTTTTTTTTTTTATTCAACATTCATTTTGCTTTCCCGTATTCTTTCTTTCGGTCTCTTGTTTTTACTTCTTTCATTTGCCGTTATACTACATCACAAGCTACCATGGAAGTAGGAATATATGAATTAAAATTATCTTTACCTATCTACATCACCTTCACTACCACTACCACTGCCTCTTTCATTATTATTGTTCAGTATTTCATTCAATCACCATCACTATTATTATCCATACTATAATCAACAGGACTAACTTCCATCACCATCATTGTAAACACCACCATCATCATTATTTACACAGTCATTATCATCAACTTCATTCTCCTTTCACATTTTGTTACACTCTATCATTAAAGTTAACCTCCACCGTCACCGCCACCATCACCATCAACATTAACCACATTAGATCTGCCCCACCATTATAGTTCATCCTTCTTAGTTTTGCAATGACACTGATTCAGCAGCAAATTCCCATAAATGAATGGTATATTAACACCTGCTGCTGCTCAGCATCCATAACATAACTCTTCCTCATGACTAACACCATATTCTGGAGACCTTTATTACAGCTCAGCATTCAAGATGAAGAGATAGCAATTTTAGGCCAAGTAAGGCGAACACAGTAATAAAGTACTGACAGAGTCTTCGAGAAATATAAGGAGGCGATATGGGGAAGGAGAGAGCGGCCTGGGACTACTATGTGTCTAATCTCCAACCCTATGTTAAAGACCTCCTTTTCTTCTCTTTTCACTCCTCCTCTTCCTTCACCTTCATTTTCTTTTTTCTCTTTTTGTTATCGCATTTTCCTTCTTAGTTCTCCTTTTCATTATTTCTTTCCCGCTTTCCATACTTAACTATTTTCCCATTAATTCTTTATACCTTACATATTCATTTAGCCAGTGCTCTTCCTGCCTTTTCCTTTTATATCCTCTTTTCCCTCCTTCTTCTATGAGTAGCAACATCACAATCTATATATGAGAAAGGAGACGAGATGAAGGAGGATGGAGCGGCCTGAGACTCAACACCTTTACAGTTTATACTCAGCTTGCTTTCTTTCTACTTCTCTTTCCTTCCTTCTTATTTATTTCACAGTCTGTACCATTCTTGTCCTCTTTTCTTAGAATTTTGTCAGTTTTTTTCTCTCTTTCTCATTTTTGCATTTGTTTTTGTCTTTGCCTATGAGTTTTCTTTTTCTGTTCATATTTTCATTCATTTTGTATCTCTTTCTATTATTTTCCTTTCTCTTTTCCTTGCCACTTCATACCTTTATTTCTTTCTACTATAATTTCACTATATTACAATGATAAGGCAAAAAGAGAAGTAGCAGCCAAGGTGAAATAAGGTGGAGCGACCTGGGACTCAAATAAAGGTGTCTGGAGTTGGATCTGTTGATGTAGTGGGTTCCTTTCAATTTTTCCTCTTCAGTTCCTTCTTTTTTCTTTCATTATTAGTTTTTTTCATTGCCTCGTTATTTCTTCTCTGTCTGTGTCGTTTTCTTTCCTTGTCTTTTAGCGCTAAACTTGATCATTTTTATTCATCTTTCCATCTTTTGTTTAACCCTGTTTCCCTGTTTACTTTCTCTGTGTCCCATTATTGTTTTTTTTTTTTTTATTAATTACCTAATTTTCTTCCCCATTTTATTACTTTTTTTCTGTTATTTCTTTTTATTTCATTTTTCCATCTATTTTATCCGATTTCCCCGTTTACTTTATATGTCTCCCGTTATTGTTCATTTATTAATCATCCACTCACTTGATGTAGTGCTGCTCTCGGGTGCCTGCCCTTTCCTCACTTCCTTCCCTCTTTCCATCCTTCCTCTTCTGTCTCTCTTTCCTTCATTCTCTTCCTTCTGTCTACGGGTGACTACACTGAGTGGCGATCCAAATGGTTTCCTGTACACCAGGAATCCATTTACTACGCTGGATGGTAACCATATAACCAAATTATGGTGCCTGGTGATTCAGTGGGGAATAAGGCGCTCCAGTCTGATTGAGCCGGCGCAGATTTATATCCAAGGGGTGGCTGGGGTTTATTACTCACGTAATGCTACTCAAGGATGAGTGAGGCTGGCCATTCATCTTAAATGTTAGGACCACTTTGCCTCACCCGACTCCTACGCTCCTCATGGGGCAACACTGGATTAGACGATGAATGAATCAATGATCATTTTTCTTCCTCACTATATTATTTTTCTTTTCTGTTATTTCCTTGTTTTCATGTTTATTCTTTCTTCCTCTTTCTTTCCCATTCCACCAATTTTCTTTCAGCTTTATTTTACAGTTTCACAGCTACGAGAGAAACATGAGGTAGGATGAGGCAAGGTTACCACCGTGAATTCTAACGAACTATACTATTATTATCACTACCATTACCATCACACCACTATCATGTCATCCATCACATCCGCCAATATCATCATCATCATCATCATTATATAATAATCATCATTATCTCCACCATTATCAAAATTGTAATTGTCACATTATTATCATCATCACCATTATCGTTAAAATTAATCTAAATCACCATCGCTAAAACCACCACCACCACCACCATCATCGTATCGTCATCATCATCATCATCATTATAGTTATAAATACCAACACCGTTATCTACATTAGACCAGCGCCACCACTTTGTTACAGCATCACAAGCTACAATAGAGCTGGAAGATAAGATGGCGTAAGGTGGAGCGACCTGGGACTCTATTACAGGTGTACCGAGTTCCACCCTCAACTCCATCCCTTCTTCCTTTTGCCTTCTGTTCCATTTCCAAATTTCATCTTCACTCTCTCTCTCTCTCTCTCTCTCTCTCTTTACTTTCCACTTTTCTCATCCTTACCTTTGGTGTTTCTCCTTATCTTTCTTTCATGCTTTTTTCCTTATATTCCTTTTTTTTTTTTTTCCTCTCTCTCCACAGTATTGCTTCACAAGCTACGAGAGATTTACGAGGCGAGATGAAGTAAAAGTGAAGTGGCCTGTCACTACCTCGCCTATCAGTATACCCAATTCAGACTTTCTTCATCTTTTTGTTACCTTTTGTTTATTTCTCCATTTAGAGTTTGTCATTTCCTTTCTTTCTTTCTTTTTCAATTCCTTTCATTCTCTTGTTTTCTTTCACACGACTTTTCTTTCTTTACTTCTATTTCTTCTTTTCTTTCTCCCCTGCTTTCCTCCTTTGCCTTTTTATTTGACCAAAGTTTTTTATCTTTTTTTTTTTCGTTCCTTTTGTTATTCCCTTTTTTCTTTCGACTCACTTCTTTTCTTTTTTATTCTTATTTCTAATTTACCTTACATCACAAGCTTCAAGAAAGAGGTAGGAGGCGAGATAAAGTAAAATGGGGCGATCTCGAGCCCATTACAGGTGTTCCGAATTCAAACAGTTGCTTCCTCCTCCGTTCATTTTCCCTTGTTTCTCTATTTTTTCCTGTTTGTTTTGTAAAACTTTCAATTTCTCATATTGTTCTCGCATTTACTTTTCCCCCTTTTTCATTTTCCAGTCTGCTCGTTTTCCCTTTATTTTGATCTGTGTTTCATGGAGCTTTCTTTCGCATAATTCATCTTTTTTTTCTCTCTCCATTTCCTCACTTTTTCTTTTTTACTCTATTTCTCCTGTTTCCACCCTCCGTATCTCTTTCAGTTCTTTTCTTTTCTTTAATTTCTTCCTTCTTTCCTATTTTCTTTGTAACCCACGAATGGAAGTTTGGGAGATATTGTTAGCAAAGACTTGAAAACATCTACAGTAAACAGTGTATGGCAGCCAATAACAAGACACATTAATGTTCGGCTTCACTGGAAAGAGTTTCTGTTGGCAAACGCGCAATATTGCGTCTGTGCTTCATTCGTCATTACTTACACCACACTCAGAATACTGTGTGCTACACTGGTCCCTGAACCTTATAAATGACGAAGATAAACTCAAGAAAGTGCACCAGTTAGTCAATAGTAAAACTTCATCACTACGAAAACTGACTACACCAATAAATCTATTTATAGCCAGACACCACAATCCCGTAAGGGGTGGCCGTTTGACTTTGAGTTAGTTGTTTTACGGTGAGGGGCACTAACCCCCCACTGATCCATTTGTTGACACGTAGGGAGCACTTGTGGGCTGGTTATATGGTTACCACCCAACACTGTAAATGGTTTCCTGGCTTACAGGACACCACTGGGCTTGCCATTCAATGTAAAGCCACCTGAAAAGGAAAGAAGAGTAATGAAAAAGCGACAGGAAAGATGGGAGAAATAGGAAAAGAGGAGGCAGGACACACACACACACACACACACACACACACACAAAGATTGATAAAGGTGAAGGAAGAAGTAGGTAGCACTACATCAAGTGAGTGGATGATGTTCGCCGTCATCTACCAAAATAAATAAATACAGAGACCAAATATGTTTGCTCTAAAAACAAAGTGCCAGCTTAGAGACTATACAGTGCAAGTATTTGATATTCTTCACTGTTCAGAAGACATCAGGTATGAAAATCTGTTCCAAGTACAGAATTCCGCAATGCAGAACCTCTGCTTATCAAAAATCATTTATCCCCAGAACTACCACTTTCTCTAATTCACTTCCTGGGAGTTGCTTCCCACAAACATTTAATCCACTTTTATTTAAATCCAGTTGTTATAAATATTTTATGAATGGAGGATCCCTGTAGGCACATGGACTTGATTTTTTTTATTTCCTTTGTTTTTTCTTCCTCCATTTTTTAAATAAAAATAAAAGCCCACAGTAAAGCAGGGATTAAAGTAGACGATACCCAATCCCTCCAGTTTCCAAAGTCTGCCCTAAGTTGCATAAAATCGCCTGCAAATACGAAAAATAACATGAAAAATATGGAGATGAGACTCACCACAGTCTAACACTCTTGGTCTCTGAAACCCAGGCAGAGAACTCGAAATTTCCTACTCCATCTTCTCTCTTTTTTTTTTCTTATCATAATCATCATCATCATCATCATCATAAAAACACTATTCAGCATCACTACTACAGTACCATTACTATCTCTGGTTATGTAACTAAACAAATTTTCTTTTTTATTATTATTTTCTACATCATCATGATTATCATCAGTACTTTTATCCGTACAGTTATTATCTTCAAAATACCGTACACCACCACCACCACCACCAATAGCCGCATTAGATCTAAGCAGCCACTATAGTTCAACCACCTTATCTTGGCGCAGGTTCTCGTTATTTTGCAGCAAATTTCCCGTAGTTGAACGGTAGATTAAGACTTTCTCGGCTATACATCCTTTCCATAACACTCCCTCCTGACTAACACCATATTCTTGAGTCTCTTGTTAAAGCTCAGCAGTGAAGATGGAGTGATGGCAATTTTAGGCTAAGTTAAATCAGGCATAGAATTAAAGTATTATAACCACGAATATAAGCAGAAGGCGACAAGGAGAAAGGTAGAGCGGCCTGCGATTATTATTATAGGTGTATAGACTTTGATCCTTATTAGTTTGACCTCCGTTGATTTACTTTCTTCCTCTTTTCCTTCATTACCTGACTTCCCCCCATCTCATTTAGCTGACGATTTTTTTTCCTTCCTGCCTTTTTTTTCTTTTCTTAATTTCCTTCATTCCTTCCCTTTTCCCCATCTTTTTGTCTTTTCTCTATTCTATCGCTTTCCGTGTCATTCCTTCAGTCTCATTCCATCCTGTCTTGTCTCATTGTCCGTTACATTTTTTTTCGTTAATGTCTTGCTTCCCTTTTTCTTTCTCCGTTCTTCTTTACTATTTTGCATCAATAAAATCTCAGGGGAAGCAGAAACCAAAGGGAAGTACGGTGGAGCGACATGAGACTCTAACAAAGGTGTCTCCCGTTCGGCCATTCGATGACCTCCTTTTATATTCTTTCTTTCTTATGTCCTTTTCATTCTTTATCTTTCCTTGTTTCCCTCAGTACGTGATGCCTAAGTTGAATAAAACGGTCTGGTAGCAGCAACAAACTAAAAATTACCTCACCTGGATTCAAGGGGTTGACCATGATGACATATTTTTATAGTTTAGTCTTGCTACGGATAAGCGGTTTAATTCAGCTTAGGGCAGGCCTCGTAGTGAAGGGGTTAGACAGTCATCATTAATTCTTGCTACCGATGGACAATTTTATTCAGCTTAGCGGAGATCACCCATTACTGAATCACTGGTCATTGTGATGTTGTACCAATGGCAATCATTACCTTTGATTTTTACATCAGTTATTTTTTTTTACGCGTCCGACTCAGTCATAAACTGACTATTTCGTTCCCTGAGACCCATCAGTCCTCCAGCGTACCATTCACTATCACTACTTCAGCGGTAACACCCACTGTCCATATTGAATACACGCTAGGCCTGTATCATGCTTGACTGGTGTACTGTATTGGTGTAAGTGGGGTTGTTTATATGACATATCGGTGGGACTTATGGAAGATCAGTAAAGTCTGTTTTAACGAAAGTCATATCCAGAAACTCATCCCTGCCCCAGCCAGTATTCAAACCTGTGTTCATTGGAACAACAGGTCACTTCTCTATAGACTTGGTATTCATCATCATCACCATACTATTATTATTGTTATTACTGCCACAACTGTTACAATAATGATAATGATAATGATAATAATAATAATAATAATAATAATAGTAGTAGTAGTACTAGTAGTAGTAGTAGTAGTAGTAGTAGGAATAGTAGTAGTAGTAGTATCATAATCATCATGATCATAGGGAGGAGGCTGTAGCACCAGCTGATCAGGGTGGTACTCCCGGGGAGAATGGGAATGCTGGCGATAGGGAGAGCTAGAGCTCCTGTTTCACTAGCTACTTAACCTGCCCTGTCCCGTAGACGTATGGGTACATTGCAACATTTTGCATTTGCCAGTCCCGGTGACGTACTGGTACGTCGTGCAATTGCAATGTCCCTAATTTGTACAATTTTAAATTTTCGCATGTGATTTTTCGTACATATACACAGGACACCTTCCTCTATTCCTCTACAAGATGCCAAGCAGGGACAATGCCTTACACTGCATAACCTCCCCCCTCCCCCCCTCACGCCATTCTCTCGGCAATTCACCTGTTACCGGAGACCTGGCCAGTAAAGATATTCAGGGCCAGAGTGATTCCCCAAATGATGACAATGTGGAGGACAACGTTTGCATAGCATTAGAAGAAGAAACAGTCAGAAATAATGATCAGGTAATGTGGCAAAAGAAGGTCAGGTATGGTGATGAGTAAGAGTGAAACAATGCTTATAATGCCTATGTTACTGCTTGAAAACCAATATACTCTCATACTACATATAAATTCGTACGATGTAAATAAATACCGTTTATGAGTTGTGTGAAATAGTAACCCTCCCATAGAACTCGTTTTCTTTGGTGCCAGCGCGTTAGAAAACCCAGTCAGGTAAGGAGGTACTCCTACCTGGATCGAGTATTTTAAACCTCAGGTGAGTGATTTCTCTATGACTTTCTGATGTTTCTCATCAAAAGCGGAGGTTTTAGCCAAAAATTTTTTTGCAAAAATACCTCGGGATTGGGGGATGTCAGAGGTGCGGAAAACCTCGGGACGTGACGGGTTAACCATCCTCCTTTGCTGACCTTTTCAGTGAGACACTAACATGAAGAGTAGACCAGCATACTCTCCCAAACACTTCCTCAAACTATCTCATACACTACACCATGTGCTCTTTACATATATCACACACGCATCGCACTACGTCACAGGGGTTGACGCCAGCAAGGGCATGCGGCCAGAAAACTTTGCCCCCGCCACCTAGTGGCGGACCTATTGAGGGGAAGCAAAGGCACCGCGAGCAATGATCGTGGGGCCAGGGTGAGATGGGGCTCTATCCTATGCTAGAGGGTACAGAGCATTGCGGTTCCCAGACTGCCACTTCCACCCAATAGAGAGAGGTCCGAGAACCTGAGAGTGGCACCCCAGGAGGCTGCTCTATCAGTGGGTGTATATTGGCGGGGCAGTTACAGTGCCAAGGGGCGCCTGGAGCGTGTCCCTGCAGCTGTCCTGCCAGGATGCCCAGAGGCCTCTATCACAACCACTGGTCAAGGCTGGTGGGCTAGGGGTCCCAGATCCATTGCCTCGACCTGGGACTGTGCAGTGGGTGGGGCCTGTGGCATGTCTCACCCCTTTATTATTATAACTAATCATGACAAAGTGAAAGAATGAAATTCAAAGCAAGCCTGAGGACAGTAAATCACCCAGGGGGATCAGTGGCGTCGTAGAATGTGGAAAGTTTGAGAGGTAGAATGGGGGAAGTGGGTGAGACATTGAGTTGAGGTGTGTGGATGTACAGGATGTGTGCAAGAATTCAGGTATAGGGATGAATCAGCCAGGAAGATTGCTGGGAAGGATTTTTATCATAAGTTGTTTTGGCATGGTAGGGGAGACGGATATGGTAGTGTGGGTGTTCTGATTGGGGGGAAGTGGGTGGAATATATTATGAATGTTATGAGAGTAAGTGATAGGATAATAGCTGTGAAAATTTCGTTCGGTGGGAAAATTCTTGTATTTACAGTACATCGGTGCATGATCGACAGGCAGGCTTAAATGACGTAGAGAAGGATAGATTTTGGCGTGACTTAATAGGTGTCATCAGTCGTATGGGGGACGATGAGATTGTAGTTTTGGGAGGGGACTTGAATTGTCATGTAGGTGAAGCAGCTCAAGGATATGAAGCAGTACATGGGAGATGTGCATATGGTACAAGAAATGAGGAAAGGGGAAAGGATACTCGAGTTTGGGGAGGCAATGAACATGACTGTGTGCAACACACATTTGAGGAAAAGAGAGAGTATGTTGATTACATACAAGTCAGGGGTAAACTACGGCCAGATAGACACTTTCCTGATCAGGAGGACTGAGAGGAAGTTAGCGATGGATGTTAAAGTAATAGGGAGCAAGGAGTGTGTGCAGCAACACAAATTATTGATGTGTGACATGGTGCTTAGGGGGCGGCTGATGACAAAGAGGACCTATGCATTTAAGAGGAAAATATGGAAGTAAAATAAGCAGTAAGGAATGCCGTATCGAGATGAGGAGATTGGTCGTTGAACAGGGAGACATTGACAGAATTTTTTTTTCCTTAATGCAAGGAAGAAGGAACCAAAGACCAGGAGCCCGCAAACCGTTCCTTCCATGAAAAAAACAAAAAAACAAAACAGAGCCAAATTCAAGATCCTTTCCTTATGAGATCCTTGGACACACTGCGTTTGAAAGACTGGAGATTATAGGAAGTAGAAAATACAGATAAAGGGAGACAGTTCCACAGCTGACCTGTTGCATAAATGAAGGACTGGGAGTAACGGTTCACTCTTGCATTAGAGAGTTGGACAGAAAAAGGATGAGCGTTTGTTGCTAGAAGGGTGTTACGCCCCCGTCGCAGAGGTGGAGGGATGCAAGCAGACAGTTCAGAGGAGCAATGACCATTGAAGTAGCGATGGAAAAGAGATAAAGAGGCAACAGTGCAGCGAAGAGACAGAGGTTGAAGGGAGCCAGTAAGAGGACGAGAGATAATGAGACGAAAAGCCTTTGACTCCACCCTATTGAGAAGAGCTGTATGTGTGGAGCCTCCCAACACACAAGAGTTGTACTCTACGCAGGGGCGAATAAAACCCAAGTATAATGTCAACAACTGTGCATGGGTAAAGAAGGTACGGAGTCGGCTTAGCACACCCAATCTCTTGGAAGCAGATTATACAAGAGATGTACTATGATCTTTCCAAGATAAGTCCCGAGAGAATGAAACCCCAAGTATATATAAGGATGATGCAGGATTAAGCAGGATATTATTCAACATTAGTATGGGTACTCCTGTGGAAGATTTTGTCGGGTTGATAGGTGCAAGAACTGAGTCTTTGATGCATTAAAAACAACAAGATTACTTTGACCCCAGTCAGAGATATGAGCCAAGTCAGACATTAGGTGTGCAATTGCCTCATCCCTTGTTTGTTGAAGTAACTGCTGCATTGGATGTTGCGGGAACTAAATGGAAAGGTGATGGGTGAAATCATCAGCGTACGAGTGGATAGGGTTAGATGTACAGCTTAGAAGATCATTAATGAATAAAAGAAAGAGAGTTGGTGATAGGACAGGGCCCTGAGGAACACCACTGTTGATAGATCTAGGAGAAGAACAATGGCCGTCTACAACAGTAGCTATAGAAAGATCAGAAAGGAAGCTATAGTAGAAGGCACAGAGAGAAGGATAGAACCCGTAAGAGGGCAGTCTGGAAAATAAAGATTTATGCCAGATTCGATCGAAAGCCTTTGAGATGTCAAGTGCAATGCCAAAGCTTTTCGCCAAAGTCCTGAAAGGGGATGACCAGGAGTCTGAAAGGTAGGTGAGAAGATTGCTGGTGAAGTGTCCCTGACGGAACCCGTACTGACGATCAGAAAGAAGTTTATAATAGGAAAGATGCTTTAAAATTATTCTGTTAACTAATAGTCTCGGAATCTTTTGAGACACAGGATGTTGAAGCAATTGGGCAATAGTTAGGGGGTTGGGAATAGTCACCCTTCTTTGGAACTAGCTGAGTGATAGTAAACTTCCAGCAAGAAGGAAAGGTACAAATTGATAGACAAAGGCGAAAGAGTTTACCTAGGCAGGGTGTTAGCACAGAAGCACATCGCTTGAGGACAACAGGAGGGATTCCATCAGGCCCATGTGCCTTGTTAGTATTGAGGCCAGTGATGGTAGAAAATACATCAGCTGAAGAAATTTTAATGTCAGCCATGAGGAAAACAGCGGGGGGAAGTGATGGAAAAACAGAACCGGCATGTTAATGAACAACACAGAGCCCTCAAGAGCAAACTATTGAGAGTTTCTGAGTCAGGATGTGGATGGA
Organism: Coenobita brevimanus; assembly: GCF_032717465.1. Lineage (NCBI taxonomy): Eukaryota > Metazoa > Arthropoda > Malacostraca > Decapoda > Coenobitidae > Coenobita > Coenobita brevimanus. The sequence continues at coordinate 10,328,999 of NC_137032.1, forward strand.
CAAGAGGCTCACCGAGACATAAAGTAACTTGGTGGTGAGATGAGGGTGTAGAAGCTGCATTTAAGAAGAAACGAAGGTTTTTCCGGGCTTGGAAGAAGGGTGGTAACAGAGAGGAATACTTGAGTGCCAAGCTCAGGGCTAGAAAAGGGGTTTACAGGGCGAAGTCTGAGTCAGAGACTTTTACTTGATAACCCAAACCGTGTGGAAAGGAAGAATATGATGTTTAACCCGCTCCGTCCCGACCACTTTCTCACCAATGGTACCCCCCAATCCTGACCATTTTTGGACCCAAATTTTCTTTGCTAAAACTTTCCCTTTTGGTCAGAAACAATGGTCAGTCACAAAGAAATTGTTCCCCATGGTCCATAATTGCCCTAAACAGGTATGCCTTGGTCACACCTGGCACCATGTTCTCTGTAGGTGGTCTGAGCCTCTAACGTTTTCTATGGTATTATAAGTCTGGGAAACCAATGAAAGTAAGTAGATTATTACAAACATAAAAACATGTGATAAAAGAGTAAATTGGATTTTATACAAAAATAGAGCTGAAATAAGTATTGTACCATCGTGCGAAACGAGCAAAATCGGGCAGACTGGTCACGATGAATCGCTAACATTCGAAAATCATGATACATATCATTTTTTTTACTTACATAATACTTCTACAATAACATTATACCATTTTACATTTTATTGAACTGTTTTTACGTATTCACAGGCCTTTCGATAACATTTAGCGTAATGTTAGCGCTTATTTACGTAGTGAGTGAACTCACTGTGACTGTTGTTTCAACTCGTATTGTGTTTTTTCTACTTACATAATACTTTCCTAATAACATTATACACTTTTCAACTTTAGAGAACTGTTTTGAGATAGTTTCAGGCCTTACGTAAATATTTAGCGTAATAATAGCGCATAATAACACACACGGTGAAGTCGCTATGACTACTATTTCAACTTACAACCTATTTTTGTAATTATATAATAATTCTCCACTAACATTGCACATGTTTACACTTGATAAAATTGATATCACATAATTTCAGACCTTACGATTCTACTGAGCATCATATTATCGCGTACTTACACAGTGAGTGTTATCGCGATATCATTTGTTTCATCTTACACTAGTATTCAACTTATAAATTACCTTACTACTAACATTACAACCTTTTCCACTTTATATAATTCCTATCACATACTTACTGACCAGAATGTTCTACTGAGCGTAATATTTTCGCAGATTTACACAGTGGGTGTACTCGTGACATCAATTATTACAACTTACACTATTTTTCAACTTATACGTTTTATTCATGCTAACATTACACCCGTTTCCACTTTATATTCTTGCTATCACATATTTACTGACCAGAGTGTTATACTGAGTGTCATATTTTCGCAGATTTATACAGTGGGTGTAGTTTTCATATCACTTTGTTCAACTTACACTATTTCTCAACTTATACATTACTTTCCTGCAAACATTACACCCGTTTCAAGTTTATATAAGAGTTAGCACATACTGACTGGCCTTACCATTATACTGAGCGTCATATCGCCATCCCACACAGTTTCAGTAGTGTAGGAAGTTACGGTACTCTCTGAAACATGGCTGAAGGCACAACGCAACATTGGTGGTGGTGGGGGAGGTGGAGAGCGGCGCCTTTCATCACTCGCACTTCTCTTCCCTCTCCCTTTTCCTTTACCCTTTCCCTTCCCTTTCCTTCCTTTCCCCACATCCTGGGGCTGTGTGGAGGAAGTTTGGGAATATTGTATGGCGAAAGACGTGCTGGGGAGTGGCTCCACCTCCTCTCCCCTAGGCCTACGTGCACCACGTGCTCGTGCTGCCTCCCTCACACCACTTCCCTTTCACCCCGCACTCCCACCACACCACTTTCACCTTCCCCAGACAAAACACTAGGCCATACTTTATTTGCCTTCTCGCCCCACCTTCTGATCCTCGGGGTGAGATTTTTTCCTTCCCCAACCATGAGGCAACATCACGTCCTAAGCCGCCGTCATCGTCATCGTCCTCATCCTCGTCTTCATCAGAATCTCTCTCAAGCGGATGGAGAGAGGTCCATGCAGGTGTTTTGGGTGCAGGCTGGCCTTCCCTTGCCTTACGATACGTGACATACCGCTTTTTCCGGGGCGAAGGGACCTTCTCATCACTGCTTGTTATTTCCTCCTCAGGCTGCACATAATCTCAATCCACCACATCATCATCAAGTGGAGAATCACTATCTCCAGTGAAGGCATCCAGGGAGGATTGTATTTCGTTGTGTGAGAGACCTTTACGCGCCATGTCTGACCTGGGTCACTGCTAACAGGTGAGTGACCGAGACAAGGGCGAGCACAGGTCACACGGGGTCTGGGACGCTGCCCGCCTGGCGGCAGGTAGGGGAGGCTTGGGTAGATGGGTGAATCGAAAATCTCGCGCGAATTTTGAAAATTGTGGAAATTATGAACCTTGCAACTGCAGGACGTTGAAGTACGTCAACGGGATTGGCAGTGACAAAACGTGAGGACGTGGAAGTACGTCAACGGGACGCTGCGGGTTAAGGTGGCAAATCAGATGTAGAGGAAGAATAGGGACATCATTGGTGAGCAGTGTGTGAAGAATAATGAAGGAGGGGTAGTGATGAACAGTGGGGATATTAAAGCATTACAGCCGGTTGTTGAATGAGGAGTTTGACTGTGAGACAGGGAAGGTTTGAAGCCTGCGGATCCAGTGTGTGGCCCTTGGCCTTTAATTGACACTGCTACTGTGAGCGGGGCAATATGCAAGATGCAAGTGGGGAAGGCAGCAGGTGTGTCTGGGTTGACTGCTGAAATATTGAAAGCCTCTGGAGATATAGGAGTGAGGATTGTCACTGACCTGATATATACGATTATATATGAGTGTGTTGTCCCAGATGATTGGCTGAGGAGTGTAATTGTAAATGTGTCCAAGGGGAAGGGCGATGCCCTGGAAAGAGGATAAAATAGAGGCATAAAACTTTTACACCAGATAATGATGCTAATGGAGAGAATTCTAGAAGGAGTGACTAGAGAAAGAATGAATATTGATGAAATGCAATTTGGGTTTATGCCAGGCAAAGGGACCACTGATGCCATATTCATTGTTCGACAGCTTCAGAAAAAATATATAGGGAAGAAAATGAAACTGAAATTTTGTTTTTCTTGATTTCGAGAATGCCATTGACAGAGTTCCTAGAGAGATTATGAAGTGGGCAATGAGAAAGCTTGGGATCGAGGAGTGGCTGGTTAGGGTCGTTATGACCATGTATGTGGGTGCTCGCACCCAGGTAAGGGTGAATGGAGATCTGAGTGATCAGTTTTCCATGAACGTTGGTGTGCTACATTGGACAGTTTTGAGTCCCTTGTAGTTTTATAATGGTACTTAAAGGCATTTCATTGACTTTAGAAATGGACTGCCATGGGAAATGTTGTATGCTGATGATTTAGTGTTGATTGCAGAGAATGAAAGGGAGGCGGAGGAAAGATTTAACAAGTGGAGAGATGGTATGGGGCACAAGGGCTTAAAGGTATAATCTGATAAAACAAAAATGCTGGTATCTAAGGTTGGTGACGGTACTATCAAAGAAGAGGGGAAGTGGCCATGGGCGATTTGTCAAAAAGGCGTGGGATGCAATTCAGTCTTGTGCAGTTTCTGTAATAAGTGGGTGCATAAGAGATATAGTGTGTCACGGGGTTTTTAATGTTTTTATAATATTAAAGGATAATTTTAATAATACTTAGAGCAGGGACAATGAATTGTCTTGTGAAAACCGAGCAATGATTACTTTATGCCGGCTTGCTTCGCCGATTCTCTAAGAACGAGAATTTATAAACTTTCTCAACAGTACACAGCAGAGACTAATTCCTCACAATTGCTGTTTGTTAGTACTGTTAGCCTCTGGAGAAAGTGACTTCACCCCTGACAGTCAATAACTAATGCTATTAATGATATCAGGTTCTTGCTGATGCATTAACTCCTAGATGGCACAACGGATTTTAAGCTTAATACAAAAGGACTGGCCTAAGTACCAGTTAAGAATAGCAAAGCGTTAATGCAAGCTAGGAGGTGGAACTAGAATAAGCTTAATATGGAAAATAAAACACGAGTTTACATTACATTAAGCTCGAGAAAAAGAAATGTTCAATTTATTGATTACAATAAAATAAATTAACGTTAGATTTCAAAATGAATTCAAACTAAGGAGATCGCACTCACTCGCTCACTCAAAAGCTAAACTCTTAACCCTAGGAAAAAACAAAAAGAAATATGTACTGGTCAAAGAGTGGACTAAGCGGATGACTGGGAGTCGTTACTGGAAGGACACTGCACTCACTAAGTCTCTCGCCAATCACACTAGGTGGAATTTCAGGAACTGGACAACGGCGGCAGTGCTACGCACTGGGCCCAACTTGGTTTCACAGCGTACAAACCTTGACTGACTTCAAATCGTGGGAAAGATTCAAGTGTTGTGGCTGCATTGCTAACGGCTAGAATGAGTGAAACACGCCCATAATAAATCGCTCAGCGAAAGTGCTAATGTCTCGCACGAAGACGATCATTTATGACACATTGAAAAATTGCCTGAAAAACACTCCTGACCGGGTGAATACGTAGCGGTTAAACTGAACGATAAACACTGGGATTCCACTAGAGTTCATGGTTTCCCACTAAAGTTGATGTCACGAGTTTATTCAAGTACTTACTCGCACCGACTCGTGACATAGTGGTATTAGAGGTAGAATGCGAGATATTGCTGATTTCATGTTTGCGGTGTGTCTGGATGAGCAGGTGGAGATTTTCAGGCGTGAGAGGATTGACCCTGCTTGTGAGACTATTGAGTGAGTGGAAGAATTTTTTGTTATTTGGGAGTGTGCTGGAGGTGGGGCTGGAGCTACGTCTGTGGCTAGAGTGAGGAGTGGTCAGAAGTTCAGGGAGCTGTTGCCTCTCCTGACATTGAGAGACCTCTCCCTCCTCGCAAAGGGATCTTTGTATGCAGCATGTGTTGGGGGTGTAATGCTTTATGGTAATGAGACCTGGGCAGTAAAGTATGAGGATATTCACAGGCTCAGACGTACAGAAATGACAATGATTAGGCGGATGTGCAGTGCGTCCTTGAGTGCAAGGCCTGGGGGGATTAAGTTTAAGATGGGAAGAGTGGAGGGTAGGATGGGACTGGAGTGTATTGGTGTTGTGATAAGTAGAGGTAGATTGAGATGGTTTGGGCACGTGGAGAAGACTGGTGATGATAACTGGATGCAGAAACTGAGATGTGTTAATGTTAGGGATAGGGTTGAGGGAGGTTGACTGAAAAAGACCTGGAACGAGGTCATTGAGTGTGACCTCAGGGAAAAGAGACTGAATAGGGAAGCTGCCAGAGATTGAACAGCATGGAGAGCCGCCATTCGGTGACCAAGGCCAACGCATGCAAGCATGTTGGAGCTTTCAAAAACGAAATGAGACGAAACGATTATTATGATTATTACTATTATTATTATTATTATATTATTATTATTATTATTATTAGTAGTAGTAGTAATAGTAGTAGTAGTAGTAGTAGTAGTAGTAGTAGAAGTAGTAGTAGCAGCCTAGTAGTAGTAGTAGTAGTATCATTATTGCTATTAGTAGTAGTAGTAGTAGTAGTAATAGCATCATTATCATGAATACTTTTATTACAGTAATTAATTACTATATTTTTTTCTGTTCTTGGTGTTGTTGACTTCTGCTGCAATATACTTAAGTCACTTATATTTCTGGACAAATGTGGAAGTGTGCATGGAAAAGTTTGGAAGGAATGACAGAGTGTTTTTGATTGGTGATATGAATGGTAAAGTTGGTAATGTGAAGGTGGATGGAATAGTTGGTGAGTGGAGTGTGCCTGCTGAGATAGATGAGAATGGGAGTGCGTTAGTGGACATTTGTGCTGGGAGGGGGTTGGTGATAGCCAATACCCTCTTCAGGCATAAAATGATCCACAGGTATACATGGCGAGTGATGAGAAAGGTGGGTGGTGAACTGAATGAAAGGAAGGCAATGATTGATTATGTGTGTGTGGATGAAAGGATGCGAAGATGTGTAAAGGATGCAAGAGTGTATAGAGGTTGGGGGAGTGGACTTTCTGACCACTACTTGGTGGTGGCCAGAATTAGGATGCAAGTAAGATGGAGGAATAGAAGAAGGGAAAGACGAGAGGAAGGAGTAGTTGCAAGGAGAGTGGAAAGGTTACAAGAGGATGAGAAAAAGGTAGAGTATAAGAGAGAAGTGGAGGAACGATTGGGCAAATATGAATTGGAGCAGATGGGAGACGTGGAAGGTGTGTGTAAGATATTTACAGAAGAAATATGTGCAGCATGTGATGTGGTGTGTGGAAGGAAGAGAGACGGAGGGGGGTGCAAGGAACAGCGTGGTGGACTGAAGAGGTGAAACAGGCTGTGGCACAAAAGAAGAAAGCATACAATGAATGGATGAGAAATAGGGGCGTGGAAGAAGTTGAGAGGCGGAAGAGAGAGTTATATGTGGAAAGGAAGAGAGAGGTGAAAAGATTAGTAAGAGAGAGTAAGAAGAGAGTGGATGAGGAATTTGGAAGGAATTTGAGTGTAAAGTGGAGGGACTGTAAGAAAATGTCCTGGAGAGAAGTGAAAAGAGTAAGACAGGGTGGAAGTGAAGTTAGCAGGGGAGTGAAAGATAAAAATGGTAGATTACTAGTGGAGAAGGGAGAAAAAGTGAGCGGATGGAGAGAACACTTTAAGGAATTGTTGAACGTAGGGGATGGAAGTAATGCGAGTATAAGTGGCTGGGGAATGGCTGGGAGAAGGAGGGAGGTGAGAAGACAGGAAGAAATCAGTAGGATAGAAGTTGTGGAAGCAATGAAGAAAGTTAAATCGGGGAAAGCCCCAGGAATTGATGGAGTGTGTGGTGAAATGCTGAAGCATGGGGGAGAGATAGTAGTAGAATGGATGTGGAAGATGTGCAGATTGGCCTGGGAGGAAGGTAGAGTCCCGGAGGATTGGAAGTCAGGTATAATTATTCCATTGTACAAAGGAAAAGGGGAAAAAGAAGTGTGTGGGAATCATAGGGGCATTTGTCTTCTTAGTATAATAGGAAAAGTATATGGTAGGATACTTATAGACAGAGTTAGAGAAAGAACAGAGAAATTAGTTGGAGAAGAACAGGGAGGCTTTAGGAAGGGAAGAGGTTGTGTAGATCAGATATTCATTCTTAGATCTTTAGTGGAAAAGTTTCTAGAGAAGGGAAAGAAGTTGTATGCGGCTTTCATGGATTTGGAGAAAGCATATGACGGTGGATAGACAAGGATTGTGGAAAGTGTTAAGAATATATGGAGTAGATGGGAAGTTGTTGAATGCTGTGAAGAGTATGTACGATGGTGCGAAGGCTACAGTGCGTGTGGATGGTGAACTAAGTGAATTTTTCTCTTTGAAAGTTGGTTTGAAACAGGGATGTGTCATGTCTCCATGGTTGTTCAATCTGTACATGGATGGGGTAATAAAAGAGGTACAAGGTAGGGTAGTGGATGTTGGAGTGGCCCTGGTGAGAGAGGATAGTGTTTGGAAACTCCCTGTACTGTTGTTTGCAGATGATACTGTGTTGTTGAGTGAAGACGAAGGGGAGCTGCAAGGCTTGGTGGATGAGTTTGAGAGAGTGTGTAAGAAACGGAACCTAAAGGTGAATGTAGGGAAGAGTAAAGTGATGGTCTTTGAGAGAGGTGAAGTCAGTGAATGTACAGCGAGGTTGGATGGTGAGGAATTGGAAAATGTGAGTACGTTTAAGTATTTGGGTAGTGTGATGAGTAAGGATGGAGGTTTGGAGGGTGAAGTGCTTGAAAGGATACAGCAGGGAAGAAAGGTTGCTGGTTCCTTGAAAGCAGTGATAAGGAACAGGGAAGTGAGCATGGAAGTAAAAAAGTTACTGCATGACAGTATTGTGATACCAACTCTAACGTATGGAAGTGAAGCCTGGACATTGTTGGAAGGACACAAGTCAAGAGTGAGAGCAGTGGAAATGAGTTATTTAAGGGGAGCCTGTGGAGTCACGTGGAGAGACAGGCTGACGAAGGAGGATATAAAGGAGCGTTGTGGTGTGGATGTGGATGTGATAGGAAGCGTTATGAGGAACACACTGAGGTGGTTTGGCCATGTGGAGAGGATGGAGGGTGAAAGACTGACGAGGAGAGTGTATGTGAGTGAGGTGGAGGGTGAAAGAGGGAGGGGGAGGCCGAGGATGAGATGGAGGGATGGGGTGGAGAGGTATATGAGAGAGGGGGGTGTGAGTTGGGAGCAGGGCAGTGAAATGGCGGGGGACAGGGCGACTTGGAGGCGATTTGTTTGTGGCCACCCCAAACGGGATTGAGGCGTCTGGCAATAGATAGATAGATAGATAGACTTATATTTTCCACGACACGTTTACTTCACTGTTGGTATTTGGGCACAGAGTTTCATGTTGTCCCGGGCAATTTTTAGGCACAAGTACTTTGTGTACTCGAGTAGTTTTTAGGTACACTCGCTCCAGAAAGTATTGGTGCATAATATGTGGTAAATGTTATGACACACGGAACAAAGGAAACTTGAAACTGAGGTTATGTCCTCCCACACGCAGGCATCTCAGACGATAGATGACTGCCATATCAGATACTTCTTGAGTCCTTCATAATGAGTATGGAATGGCCGTAAATGTTATAATATATACAGGTATTAACGGGCAGTCACTGCCACATGGTCGATTCATTCCGGATGGCATCGGAACCACAGTGCACCGATACTTTCTGGAGCGAGTGTGCAATTATTCCAGGGCGTTTTTTTGGCACATTTATTCCCTGGCGGATTATAGGTTCCCAAATCCAACATAAGGCCTCGCCGAAGCTTAAGGGATTCATTAGCCAAGAGAGAAGCGATCACACGCACACCTATCAGCCAGGTGAAAGAATGCGTTAGGGGCGATAAGACCCTGAGGAGATTAAGACCTCGGAGGAAAAAAGACCTCGGAGGCGAGAAGTCCCCGAGGGAAACAATTACCTGGGACCAAGAAGATTTCGGGCGCAAGAAGACGTCGAGGCAAGAAAACTCGGAGGGCAATAAGTCCCTGGGAAACATAACCCGGAGAGTGTAATACCTCTGGAGGCAGGAAAATCTTGTGGAGAACGCCTGATAAGTTGCTACACCAGTTACAGGTAATAACTGGTCTGTCTAGGCACAGCTGAGATAGGATCTAGTTATGTCCACCAGGTAATAACTGGTCTGTCTAGGCACAGCTGAGATAGGATCTAGTTATGACCACAAGGTAATAACTGGTCTGTCTAGGCCCAGCTGAGATGGGATCCAGTTATGTTCACCAGGTAATAACTGGTCTGTCTAGGCACAACTGAGATAGGATCTAGTTATGATACCACAAGATAATAACTGGTCTGTCTAGGCCCAGCTGAGATGGGATCCAGTTATGTTCACCAGGTAATAACTGGTCTGTCTAGGCACAGCTGAAATAGGATCCAGTTATGTCCATCAGGTAACAGCATGTCTCCTTGAAAAAGCTTGGGAATCAGGTGTAATAATAACTGTAATACGATCGGAAATAAGCTTTAATGGTGTGAACCACACACACACACACACACACACACAGGGACGCGAGCGCGCTCGCAATTCATGCGTAGGTGTCTCGTCTTTCTGACAAAAAATATATAAATAAATAAATAAACGCCAGTTCTCATTTCCTGATTCCTAGGCCATATCGGGATTACTTGAAATGAAGAAGCTGAGTCCCTGGTGAGGGTGGGAATGGCTACTTCCCCAGAGTCCTTGCTTGTCGGAAGAGGCGACTAAAAGGGACCTTTTCGTCTCTAATCTTTCTCTCCTTACTGCCCTCTCTGTCTATTGTGTTCTGCCTCTCGTAACACTTCCGTGTTTCTTCCGGCCTTTCTTTTCCCTAAAGTTAGTCATTTGATTTCATGGCATGAATAGTTTATGGTGTCCTCTTTGACGTTGACCTTTCCTCGTTTGTGACTCCTGGGGAGGGGGGGGAGGAGAATATTTTCCCAGTACACCTAACTATGGACAACGTGCAAACTGTAACCGAAGTGATAGGAGCATTCTAGTGGACTCTTTTGATATTTTTTTTCTCAGTAAACCTGGCAGTTGCCGTTAAAAAATTTTGGAATTATGATTTTTATTCTTCCTTCTGTCTTGTTAAATGGAAATCCTAATTAAGTCTCAGCGTCTCATTTGTAGTACTGACGTGTTTATAACTAATTATAGACTCGCTTGATTTTAATTCGCAGCAAAATTGTTCTGTTGGTGTGGCGGATACTATGATCAGATGGGATGTATTCGTATGATCATGAGAGGGAAACCAGTCGCTTCAGCAGTATCACTTTTATTATCGCTAGCTTTCCTTCTCCTATATTATTTCCTGCAGTTACAATGCAAAAACGACGATTACAATACCTACCTGTATGCTGAAATGTTGTCGTCAAAGAAATCCTGTGTGTGTATCAGTCAAACCATAACTTTACCGGATGTCGGTACTGATTCAAAAGCTTCGATGTACCACCAGCTTCGTCTGTGTTACTCTTATTAAGAGTATTTTAACTGAGGAAACAAAAGTAGCGCATTTATTAATAGTGATGAGGTATTTGTGATGTTTTCCTACAAGATTACATCAGTGAATCATACTCAACACACTTTAATCCAAGGATCACTCAGCACACTGCACGACTGGAATGTTGACATCCATTATCGTGTCAAAACGCTTCGTTCCTGATTTTCACCTTGTTCATAGTTAAGCAAATGCAATTATTATACCCGATGCTTAAGCTCTGGCCTTAATTAATGTTACTTTATGATTCTCGATATTCGTGAACATTAGTCTTTCATAATTAATACGTGTCTTTTGAATTAAACACGCTTGTAAATCACTTCATCACATGCTGCCAACCAATCGCAGCAGTGTTTTCATCCATGGGCTGGCAACACTGGGATGCTCCACGCACAAACTACCATCATTTCAAAACCTGCCACATACTGCTACAAGTGTCCACAAACTTTTGTCGGCCATTGACTTAACTGTGTTTCTGCTGGTGACAGTGGTGATAATGGTGATGACGATAATAATGCTGATGACAATGGGTATTTTGGCTAGATGTGATAATGATATTGGCAGTATGAAGACGATGATAAAGTTCATGATCGTGGTACCGTAGAACAGTAGTAATAGTGATGATGATGATGGACACTGTTCACACACTGATGATAACTTTCTTCATCATCCTTCTTGCGTCTCCTGTAGCTTGTGATGCTTTGATGTACTAAAGAAAGAAGGTAAGAAGTGGGAGAAAAGAAATGTAGAGAGGAGGGAAGAGAAATAATCAAGAAAAAAGGTGGACAGACTTGTCGTAAAAATACTCCCTTGATAACAGTACACTAGTCCTGTATGAGACAATCGTAACATGTATTGGGTATAGAATGTGGGTGTTAGAGCCGAAGTGGTGACATGTGGAGGTGTGTGGTAGGTAGGAGAACTACTGGATCTTGGGGATAGGCTGGCTCTGAAGCCTTTGTCCAGAGTCGGACACATTGAAAACAAAACAAAAATTACGATATCAAAAAGGCAAGAGAAAAAAGAAAAGTGAAACGAGAATCAAAAAATAAATAGGAGAAAGAACACTAAAGAAAGAAATAAAATTACCAAGACAGAAGAGAAAAATAAGGAATAGGGGAAGCATAAGCAAAGGCCATGAAAGGCTAGAAAAAAGAAAAGGAAAAACAAAGGTCTAAGACAGGTACATATGCAGTAGAGTCCCACGCCGCTCCACTTTATTTCATCTCTCCTGCCTCTCGTGTAGCTTCTGATGTAATATTAGGAAGGAAGAGGGGTAGGAAAGGAAAACGAGGTTGAAGAAAATAAGAAATACAGCAGGAAAAATGAGGAATGCAGATAGAAAAGAAAGGGAAGAAAGGAATGAGACGAATGGAAAAAGAGGACTAAGAAAATTAATACAGAAAAGAAGAGAGAAAGAAAGCGAGTATGGAACTCAGTACACCTATTGTACTGTAGTCCAAGGCGGCTCCACCTTACTGCATCTTGTCGTCTGCCTCTCTTGTAGCGTGTGATGAGGTAATATACTGGTAGGTTTGATCTAATGTAGCTGATGGTGTGCGTGTTAATACTGATGATGAAGATGATGGTGATTGTGATGGTGGTGATGATGGTGGTGTAGTGTTGGTGACTGTAGTTCAAGTTAATTTGATGACGATGACAGTTGTATACCGTAAATGCTGGTGATGATGGTTGTATAAATGATGATGATGACGAAGAAAGTTGTATAAATGATAGTGATGATAGTTCTATAAACGGTGGTGATGATAGTTGTATAAATGATGATCATGATGATGATGATGATCATAAATGATGATGAAGATAGTTATATAAATGATGGTGATGATGATGACAACTGTATAAATGATGGTGATAGTTGTATAAATGATGATGACGATGATAGTTTTATAGATGATGGTGGTGACAGTTGTATAATTGATGATGATGATAGTTGCATAAATGATGGTGACGATAGTTGTATAAATGATGATGGTAGTTGTAGAGATGACGATGATGATAGTTTTATAAATGATGATGATGATGATAATTGTGTAAATGATGGTGATGATAGGTGTATAAATGATGATGATGATGATGATAGCTGTGTAAATGATGTTGTTGATGATGATAGTTGTATAAATGATAAGTAGGAGGATAGTTGTATAAATGATGCTGATGCTGATGATGATGATATATAGTTGTTCAAATGATGAGGATGATAATAATAGAATAGATGATAGTGATGGTGATAGTTGTATAGTGGATGATGATGATGATAGTTGTATAAATGATGAAGATGATGACCGTTGCACAAATGATGGTGATGATAGTTGTATATATGATGATGATGGTTGTATAAATGATAGTGATGATAGTTGAATAAATGATGATGATGATGATAGTTATATAAATCATGATGATGATGACAGTTGTATAAATGATGATGATGACCATAGTTATATAAATAATGATGATGATGTTGATGACAGTCGTGGTTAAAGTGGTGGTGGTAGTGGTACAACTTGATGACGGTGATGCACAGTAAGTCTGTATTGACGAAAATAACCTTGCCTCTTTTCGCTTGCTACCTCTCTTACAAGTTGTGATCTATAACAGAAAATGAAATATGAGTAAGAAAGAGAGAGAGAACGACGGAAAAATAAAGGTGAAAAGCAAAGATTTAACAAAAAAAAAAAAAAAAAATGGGACTGAGAGAGAGAAAGATGAAAATTAATTTAAATGAGGAAAAATGGAAGACATAAAGGAAGAGGCAAAAAAAAAAAAAAAAATGCCGAGAAATAGACGGTAAAGAGGAAAAGGAACAAAAATTATAGACAGGCGAAAAAGAAAATGAAAGAAAAGGAGATAGAAGGAAAAGGGAAAACAAGAAACGAAGGAAAATAAAAGGAAAAAGAAAGACAAACAGTGAAACAAAAACAAAATGTGAGAAGGAACAACAGCGGAAATTTGATCCACCTCCAGAGATCTTTCCCATGTAGCTGCACCTTACTTCACCTTGGCCCCCTATTCTCTTGTGGCTTTATTGCTGTAATATAGTGAGAAGAAGCAGTAGAAAGGAATAAGGGAATGGAATAAGACAAAAATAAAGGAGAAAGAGTGGAGTAAGTTAAAGAGAATGGAGATAAAAAGAGGAAGTGATAGTTACGTTAATAATGATGATGATGATAGTGACAGTGGAGGAAGTGATGATGATGATGATGATGATGAAACCAGAGGAAGTGAATAGTACCGATGATGATGATAGTGATGATGAAAGTTGAGAAAGTGAATGATAATGATGATGGTGGTGATGATGATGGTAAAGGCCATGATGTTGATGACCGTGGAGGAAGTAATGATGATAACATATTGCTGATGATGATCATGATGATTAATTATATTGTGAGGGAAATGATGATGATGATACTGATGATACGGTGTTGGCAGTGTACAGTAGGACGATACTTATGCCTTATTAATTACAGCCTTATTAATTTCATCTCACCTCCTACCTACCCTATAGCTTGTGTTGCTGTAATATAATGAAGAAGAAGGGAAGAAGGAAACAGATAAATGTGGGGAAAAAGAGAAATTAGAAAGATACAGATGAAAAGGTGAAAAAGGAATAGAAAATGGGAATCCATAAACAAAGTGCCAAGAAATCAGAGGAGAAGAAAATGGGAAAATGTTAAGCAAAAAAAAAAAAAAAGATAAAGAGGAGGATAGAAATAAATCACACAGAAGAGAATAAAAGAATAAAAGGAAGGATTATAAAACACACGTGCAACATCAGCGAACAATGAGAGAAAGGAAAAGGAAATGAGAAAGAAAAAAGAAGCTCGATCATCCTTATTACAGTTTCGGGTCGCTCTGCCTTATTTCATTTTGTCGCCTACTAGTTTGATTGCTTAATTGCTGTAAAATAGTCCAGAAAAGAAAAGGAGAAAGTAAACGAGAAATAAAAAAAAGAGCAAAGAGAAGGAAAGGAAAAGAAACCTGAGGAGAAAAATAAATAAAAGGTAGAGAAGATAGGAAAGGAAAAGAAGAGAGCTAGTGAAGAAAGGGAAATAAAAAAACAAAAAGAAAGGGTGATGTTGCACGGGAAAAGAAAAATAACGAGATATAAAAGAAAATGTAAGAAAGAAAGAAAATGAGACACACTGTACATATAAACGTGTTGCCTTGGAAAGACTGTAGGTTCGTCTAATGCAACTCCACCTTGCGTCATCACACCTCTTACCTCTGTTACACATTTTGGTGCTCAAATGTAGAAGGGAGAAAGGAGGAAACAATAATAAGAAAGGGAGAAAGGCAGAAAAGAAATCGAGGAGAAAGAAAATGAAAACAACGCAGGAAAGAAGGAAGGAAGAATAAAACAGATGAGGGAAAAAATATTAAAGAGAAGGATTACACTAGCGAGAGCGGTTGAGGGTTGATCTCGGTACATCTGTAGTAGCCTATTCCCACGCCGCTCAACCTTTCTTCACCTTGTCTCCAACCTCTCTTGTAGCCTGCGATGATGTAATATAGTGGTGGCTTTGATCTGAGGTAACTGATGGTGATGGTGGTGATAGTCATTATTATGATGATGAAGATGGGGATGCTCATGATGTGGGTGATGGTGATGGTGGTGAGTTTAGTGTTGGTGATGGTGATTTAGGTTAATTTTCATGATGATAATGGTCATTGTATGGATAACGATTATGGTGATGATGATGATGATGGTGATGGCGTTGGTGGTGGTGGGTTGTGATGTTAAGTTGGTTACTACTGATGATAATAAATTTACGTCATCTCGCCTCCCATTTGTCTTGTAGCTTGAAAGTTTGCATTATAATGGAGGAAGGCAATAGGGGACATGTAGAGGAAAAGGAGAGGAAAAATGAAAATAAAATTAAAGCAAATTACAGAAAAAGAAAATACTACAATGAGGAAGAAAAGGAGAGAATTAATGATCGCAAATGAGCTTGACTGAGACATAAGAGAGAATACAAGAAGGGAAAGGGAATACAAAGAGGGTAAAAAAGGGTAAGGAGTTAAGAATATGAAAGACAGAAGTAAGAGCGAGGCAACGAAAATATGCAAACAAAAGTATGACAGTAAACAAAAGCAGTATAAACGAAGAAAGAGGAATGAAAGAATGAAAGAAGGAGGTGAGCAGGGTAATTATAAGTAAAACTAACCGAAGTAGGGTCGAAGTCCAGACATCTTTATTAGTCCCGGTTTGTCCATCTTATTCACCCTGGATTCTACTTCTCTTGTAGTTTAATTGCTGTGATACTGTAAAGAAAGATAATACAAAGAAGTGAACTAATGTAGCAAGTAATAAAGAATGGAGAAGAAAACCCGTTACGGGATTAAGACGTCCTACAATAAATATATAGATTAAGGCGTCTTGCAATAGATATATAGATAGATTGATAACTAACCTACATCACTACCAACACTACCACCATCATTCACCGCATTGGATATAGGTCACCACTATAATTCGTTCATCTTAACTTTGCAACTTAATTATCTTGCTTTATTTCTTTCCTAATGAATCCTCTCTTTTTTTTTTTTTTTTTTTAATCTCTCTTTGATTCTTCCTCTACTTTCTCCTGCTATTGCGGTCTTACTTCCTTCTCTACATTCCATTCTCTCTTTTCTTTGTCTTTTTTTGTCCTTTGTTTGCCTTTTTCTTTTCTAGAGAGGTAGGAAGCAAGAGGCATTAAGGATGAGGGGCCTGGCACTTTGCCACAAGTGTACTGTGTCAACACCTTTACCATCTTTGCTTTGTTTTCTTTCCACCTTTATTTCTCCCCTTCTATATTTCACATTTTGTAATATTATATTATCCTCCTTCATTCTTCAAGTTTTTTCCGTTTCCGTGATTTTTTTCACCATTTGTTTCTTTTGTCTTTCCCTTTTTAATAATTTTCTATTTTTTTCGTTTTTTCACGTTCTTTCCTTCTCCATTCTTTATTACTTGCTACATTAGTTTATTTCTTTGTATTATCTTTCTTTACAGTATCACAGCAATAAAACTACAAGAGAAGTAGAATCCAGGGTGAATAAGATGGAGCAAACCGGGACTAATAAAGATGTCTGGACTTCGACCCTACTTCGGTTAGTTATACTTGTAATTACCCTGGACACCTCCTTCTTTCATTCTTTCATTCCTCTTTCTTCGTTTATACTGCTTTTGTTTACTGTCATACTTTTGTTTGCATATTTTCGTTGCCTCGCTCTTACTCCTGTCTTTCATATTCTTAACTCCTTACCCTTTTTTACCCTCTTTGTATTCCCTTTCCCTTTTTGTATTCTCTCTTATGTCTCAGTCAAGCTCATTTGCGATCATTAATTCTCTTCTTTTCTTCCTCATTGTAGTATTTTCTTTTTCTGTAATTTGCTTTCATCTTATTTTCATTTTTCCTCTCCTTTTCCTCTACATGCCCCCTATTGCCTTCCTCCATTATAATGCAAAATTTCAAGCTACAAGACAAATGGGAGGCGAGATGAAGTAAATTTATTATCATCAGTAGTAACCAACTTAACATCACAACCCACCACCACCAACGCCATCACCATCACCATCATCATCACCATAATCGTTATCCATACAATGACCATTATCATCATGAAAATTAACCTAAATCACCATCACCAACACTAAACTCACCACTATCACCATCACCCACATCATGAGCATCCCCAACTTCATCATCATAATAATAACTATCATCACCATCACCATCAATTACCTCAGATCAAAGCCACCACTATATTGCATCATCGCAGGCTACAAGAGAGGTTGGAGACAAGGTGAAGAAAGGTTGAGCGGCGTGGGAATAGGCTACTACAGATGTACCGAGATCAACCCTCAACCACTGTCGCTAGTGTAATCCTTCTCTTTAATATTTTTTCCCTCATCTCTTTTATTCTTCCTTCCTTCTTTCCTGCGTTGTTTTCATTTTCTTTCTCTTCGATTTCTTTTCTGCCTTTCTCCCTTTCTTATTATTGTTTCCTCCTTTCTCCCTTCTACATTTCAGCACCAAAATGTGTAACAGAGGTAAGAGGTGTGATGACGCAAGGTGGAGTTGCATTAGACGAACCTACAGTCCTTCCAAGGCAACACGTTTATACGTACAGTGTGTCTCATTTTCTTTCTTTCTTACATTTTCTTTTATATCTCGTTATTTTTCTTTTCCCGTGCTACACCACCCTTTCTTTTTGTTTTTTATTTCCCTTTCTCCACTAGCTCTCTCCTTTTCCTTTCCTATCTTCTCTACCTTTTATTTATTTTTCTCCTCAGGTTTCTTTTCCTTTCCTTCTCTCTGCTCTTTTTTTTAATTTCTCGTTTACTTTCTCCTTTTTTTTTTTTTCTGCACTATATTACAGCAATTAAGCAATCAAACTAGTAGGCGACAAAATGAAATAAGGCAGAGCGACCCGAAACTGTAATAAGGATGATCGAGCTTCTTTTTTCTTTCTCATTTCCTTGTCATTTCTCTCATTGTTCGCTGATGTTGCACGTGTGTTTTATAATCCTTCCTTTTATTCTTTTATTCTCTTCTGTGTGATTTATTTCTATCCTCATCTTTATCTTTTTTTTTTTTTTTAACTTTTTCCCATTTTCTTCTCCTCTGATTTCTTGGCACTTTGTTTATGGATTCCCATTTTCTATTCCTTTTTCACCTTTTCATCTGTATCTTTCTCATTTCTCTTGTTCCCCACATTTATCTTTTTCCTTCTTCCCTTCTTCTTCATTATATTACAGCAACACAAGCTATAGGGTAGGTAGGAGGTGCGATGAAATTAATAAGGCTGTAATTAATAAGGCATAAGTATCGTCCTACTGTACACTACCAACACCGTATCATCAGTATCATCATCATCATTTCCCTCACAATATAACTCATTTAATCATCATGATCATCATCAGCAATATGTTATCATCATTACTTCCTCCAAGGTCATCAACATCATGGCCGTTACAATCATCATCACCACCATCATCATCATCATTCACTTTCTCAACTTTCATCATTACCATCATCATCATCATCAGTACTATTCACTTCCTCTGCTTTCATCATCATCATCATCATAACTTCCTCCACTGTCACCATCATCATCATCATTATTAACGTAACTATCACTTCCTCTTTCAATCTCCATTCTCTTTAACTTACTCCACTCTTTCTCCTTTATTTTTGTCTTATTCCATTCCCTTATTCCCTTCTACTGCTTCTTCTCACTATATTACAGCAATAAAGCCACAAGAGAATAGGGGGCCAAGGTGAAGTAAGGTGCAGCTACATGGAAAAGATCTCTGGAGGTGGATCAAATTTCCGCTGTTGTTCCTTCTCATATTTTGTTTTTGTTTCACTGTTTGTCTTTCTTTTTCCTTTTATTATACTTCGTTTCTTGTTTTCCCTTTTTCTTCTATCTCCTTTTCTTTCATTTTCTTTTTCGCCTGTCTATAATTTTTGTTCCTTTTCCTCTTTACCGTCTATTTCTCGGCATTTTTTTTTTTTTTTTGCCTCTTCCTTTGTCTTCCATTTTTCCTCATTTAAATTAATTTTCAACTTTCTCTTTCTCAGTCCCATTTTCTTTTTTTCTTTTCTTTTTTTTAATCTTTTCTTTTCACCTTTATTTTTCCCTCTTTCTCTCTCTCTTTCTTACTCATATTTCATTTTCTGTTATATTATAGATCACAACTTGCAAGAGAGGTAGCAAGCGAAAAGAGGCAAGGTTATTTTCGTCAATACAGACTTATTGTGCATCACCGTCATCAAGTTGTACCACTACCACCACCACTTTAACCACGACTGTCGTCATCATCATCATCATCATCATTATTTATATAACTATCGTCATCACCATCATTTATACAACTATCATCATTATCATCATTTATACAACTATCATCATCATCATTTATATAACTATCATCATCTAAACTATCATCACTATCATTTATACAACCATCATCATCATCATATATACAACTATCATCACCATCATTTGTGCAACGGTCATCATCTTCATCATTTATACAACTATTATCATCACCATCCACTATACAACTATCACCATTACTATCATCTATACTATTATTATCATCCCCGTCATTTGTACAACTATATATCATCACCATCAGCATCAGCATCATTTATACAACTATCGTCCTACTTATCATTTATACAACTATCGTCATCACTATCATCATTTACACAACTATCATCATCATCATCATTACAACTATCATCATCATCATCATCATCATCATTTGTACATCTATCATCACCATCATTCACACAATTATCATCATCATCATCATTTATAAAACTATCATCATCATCATCTTTACAACTACCATCATCATTTATACAACTATCGTCACCATCATTTATACAACTATCGTCACCATCATTTATACAACTATCGTCACCATCATTTATACAACTATCGTCATCATCATTTGTACAACTATCATCATCATCATCATCATCATCATCATCATTTATACAACTATCATCACCATCATTTACACAATTATCGTCATCATCATCATCATCATCATCATATATAAAACTATCATCATCATCATCTCTAAAACTACCCTCATCATTTATACAATTATCGTCATCATCATTTGTACAACTATCATCATCATCATCATCATCATCATCATCATTTATACACCTATCATCACCATCATTTACACAGTTATCATCATCATCATCATATATAAAACTATCATCATCATCATCTCTACAACTACCATCATCATTTATACAACTATCGTCACCATCATTTATGCAACTATCATCATCATCATCTCTAAAACTACCATCATCATTTATACAACTATCGTCACCATCATTTATGCAACTATCATCATCATCATCAATTATACAACTATCACCACCATCATCTATTCAACTATCATCGTCATCATCATTTATACAACTATCACCATCATTTATACAGTTGTCCTCATCATCACCATCATTTATATAACTATCTTCACCATCATTTATCATCATCATCATCATCATCATTTATACAATTATCATCATCACCGTTTATAGAACCATCATCACTGTCATTTATACAACTATCATCGTCATCATCATCATTTATACAACCATCATCACCAGCATTTACGGTTTACAACTGTCATCGTCATCAAATTAACTTGAACTACCGTCACCAGCACTACACCACCATCATCACCACCATCACAATCACCATCATCTTCATCATCAGTATTAACACGCACCCCATCAGCTACATTAGATCAAACCTACCAGTATATTACGTCACCACAAGCTACAAGAGAGGCAGACGACAAGATGCAGTAAGATGGAGCCGCCTTGGATTACAGTACAATAGGTGTAATGAGTTCCATACTCGCTTTCTTTCTCTCTTCTTTTCTGTATTAATTTTCTTAGTCCTTTTCCTCCATTCGTCTCATTCCTTTCTTCCCTTTCTTTTCTATCTGCATTCCTCATTTTTCCTGCAGTATTTGTTATTTTCTTCAACCTCTCTTTCCTTTCCAACCCCTCTTCCTTCATAATATTACATCAGAAGCTACAAGAGAGACAGGAGAGATGAAATAAGGTGGAGAAGCCTGGCCTCCACTGCATGTGTACCTGTCTTAGACCTTTGTTTTTCCTTTTCTTTTTTCTAGCCTTTCATGGCCTTTGCTTATGCTTCCCCTATTCCTTATTTTTCTCTTCTGTCTTGGTTATTTCGTTTCATTAGTGTTCTTTCTCCTATCTATTTTTTGATTTTCGTTTCACTTTCGTTTTTTCTCTTGCCATTTTGATATCGTAATTTTTATTTTCTAATGTGTCCGACTCTGGGCAAAGGCCTCAGAGCCAGTTAATCCCCAAGACCCAGTAGTTCTCCTACATATTACCACCACATGTTGCCACTTCGGCTTTAACACCCACATTCCATACTCAGTACACGTTAGAAGTGTCTCATACAGGACTAGTGTACTGGTATCAAGGGAGTATTTTTACGACAAGTCTGTCCACCATTTTTTCTTGATTATTTCTCTTTCCTCCCCTCTAGATTTCTTTTCTCCCACTTCTTACCTTCTTTCTTTAGCACATCAAAGCATCACAAGCTACAGGAGACGCAAGGAGTATGATGAAGAAAGTTATCATCAGTATGGGAACAATGCCCATCATCATCATTGATACTGCTACCACGATCATGAACATCATCGTCTTCATACTGCCCATAACATTATCACATCTGTCCAAAATACCCATTGTCATCAGCATTATACTCATCACCATTATCACCACTGTCACCAGCATAACCTCAGCCAGGTCAATTGCCGACAAAAGTTTGTGGACACTTGTAGCAGTATGTGGCAGGTTTTGAAATGATGGTAGTCTGTGCGTGGAGCATCCCGGTGTTGGCAGGCCATGGATGTAAACACTGCTGCGATTGGTTGGCAGCATGTGATGAAGTGATTTACAAGCTTGTTTAATTCAAAAGACACGTATTAATTATGAAAGCCAAATGTACACGAATATCGAGAATCACAAAGTAACATTAATTAAGGCCAGAGCTTAAGCATCGAGTATTATAACTGCATTTACTTACCTACGAACAAGGTGAAAATCGGGAGCGAAGCGTTTTGACACGATAATGGATATCAACATTCCAGTCGTGCAGTGTGCTGAGTGATCCTTGGAGTAAACTGTGTTGAGTATGATTCACTGATGTAACCTTGTAGGAAAACATCACAAATACCTCATCACTGTTAATAAATACGCCACTTGTGTTTCCTCGGTTAAAGTAATACTCTTAATAAGAGTAACACAGACGAAATTGATGGTATATCGAAGCTTTTGAATCAGTACTGACGTCCGGTAAAGTTATGGTTTGACTGATACACACAAAGGATTTCTTTGACTAAAACATTTCAACATACAGGTAGGTATTGTAATCGTTGTTTTTTCATTGTAATTGCAGGAAATAATACAGGAGAAGGAAAGCTGGCGATAATAAAAGTGATACTGCTGAAGCGACTGGTTTCCCTCTCATGATCATACGAATACATCCCACCTGATCATAGTATCCGCCACACCAACAGAACAATTTTGCTGCGAATTAAAATAAAGCGAGTCTATAATTAGTTATAAACATGTCAGTACTACAAATGAGACGCTGAGACTTAATTAGGATTTCCATTCAACAAGACAGAAGGAAGAATAAAAATTATAATTCCAAAATTATTTAACGGCAACTGCCGGGTTTACTGAGAAAAAAAAATATCAAAAGAGTCCACTAGAATGCTCCTATCACTTCGGTTAAGGTTTGCAAGTTGTCCATAGTTACAGAATGGTGTACTGGGAAAATATTCTCCCCCCCCCCCAGGAGGCGCAAAAGAGGATAGGTCAACGTCAAAGGGGACTCCATAAACTATTCATGCCATGAAATCAAATGACTAACTTCAGGGAAAACAAATGTCGGAAGAAACACGGAAGTGTTACGAAAGGTAGAACACAAGAGACAGCGAGGGCAGTAAGGAGAGAAAGATTAGAGACAAAAAGGTCCCTTTTAGTCGCCTCTTACGACAAGCAGGGACTCTGGGGAAGTAGCCATTCCCACCCTCACCAGGGACTCAGCTTCTTCATTTCAAGTAATCCCGATATAGCCTAGGAATCAGGAAATGAGAACTGGCGTTTATTTATTTATTTATATATTTTTTGTCAGAAAGACGAGACACCTACGCATGAAGTGCGAGCGCGCTCGCGTCCCTGTGTGTGTGTGTGTGTGTGTGTGTGTGTGTGTGTGTGTGGTTCACACCACTAAAGCTTATTTCCGATCGTATTACAGTTATTATTACACCTGATTCCCAAGCTTTTTCAAGGAGACATGCTGTTACCTGTTGGACGTAACTGGATCCTATTTCAGCTGTGCCTAGACAGACCAGTTATTACCAGGTAGACATAACTGGATCCTATTTCAGCTGTGCCTAGACAGACCAGTTATTACCTGGTGGACATAACTAGATCCTATCTCAGCTGTGCCTAGACAGACCAGTTATTACCTGGTGGACATAACTAGATCCTATCTCAGCTGTGCCTAGACAGACCAGTTATTACCTGGTGGACATAACTAGATCCTATCTCAGCTGTGCCTAGACAGACCAGTTATTACCTGTAGCTGTAGCAACTTATCAGGCGTTCTCCACGAGGTTTTCCTGCCATTTGTCCAGAGGTATTACACTCCCCGGGTTTTGTTTCCCGGAGTCTTATTGCCCTCTGAGTTTTCTTGCCTTGATGTCTTCTTGCCACCGAAATCTTCTTGGTCTCGGGTAATTATTTCCCTCGGGGACTTCTCGCCGCCGAGGTCTTCTTTCCTCCGAGGTCTTGATCTCCTCAGGGTCTTATCGCCCCCAACGCATTCTTTAACCTGGCTTACAGATGTGCGTGTGATCGCTTCTCTCTTGGCTAATGAGTCCCTTAAGCTTCGGCGAGGCCTTATAATAAATAAATGTGCCTAAAAAACGCCCTGGAATAATTGTACACTCGCTCCAGAAAGTATCGGTGCACTGTGGGTCCGATGCCATCCGGAATGAATCGACCATGTTTTTTTTTTTTTTTTTTTTTTTTTATGCGAGGAAGAAGGAACCAAAGGCCATGGCCCGCAGTAACAGTTCCCTCCAAGAGAAAAACAAAATACAATAGAGAGCCAAATTCAAGATCCGATCATTTTGAGATGCCTGGACACACTGCGTTTGAAAGACTGGAGATCATAGGCAGCAGGAAATACAGACAGAGGGAGACAGTTCCAGAGCTGACCTGTTGCATAAATGAAAGACTGGGAGTAACGGTTAACTCTTGCATTAGATAGTTGGACAGAAAAGGGATGAGAGTTTGCTGCCAGACGGGTGCTACGCGCCCGTCGTAGAGGTGGAGGAATGCAAGCAGACAGTTCAGAGGAGCAGTGACCATTAAAGTAGCGATAGAAAAGAGATAAAAATGCAACAGTGCGGCGAAGAGACAGAGGTTGAAGGGAGTCAGTAAGAGGAGGAGAGTTAATGAGACGAAAAGCCTTTGACTCCACCCTATTGAGAAGAGCTGTATGTGGGGAGCCTCCCCACACATGAGAGTTGTACTCCACACAGGGACGGATAAAACCTCTGTATAGAGTCAACAATTGTGCAGGGGTAAAGAAAGAGTGGAGTCGGCTTAGCACACCAATCTCTTGGAAGCAGATTTTACAAGAGATGTAATATGATCTTTCCAAGATAAGTCTTGAGTAAATGAAACCCCAAGCATGTTCAAGGATGATGCAGGATTAAGCTGAATATTATTAAACATTAATGGGTATACCTGTGGAAGATTTTGTCGGGTTGATAGGTGTAAGAACTGAGTCTTAGATGCATTAAAGACAACCATATTATTTTTACCCCAGTCAGCGATACGAGCCAAGTCAGACATTAGGTGTGCCATAGCCTCATCCCTTGTTTCTTGAAGTAACTGTTGAGATGGGCGTTGCGGGAACCGAATGGAAAGTTGAAGGGTGGAGTCATCAGAGTATGAGTGGATAGGGTTAGATGTACAGCTTAGAAGATCATTGATGAATAAAAGGAAGAGAGTTGGCGATAGGACAGAGCCCTGAGGAACACCACTGTTGATAGATCTAGGGGAAGAACGATGGCCGTCTACAACAGCGGCTATAGAACGACCAGAAAGGAAGCTAGCGATGAAGGCACAGATAGAAGGATAGAAACCGTGGCAGTGACAGCCCGTTAATATCTGTATATATTATAACATTTACGGCCATTCCATACTCATTATGAAGGACTCAAGAAGTGTATCTGATATGGCAGTCATCTATCGTCTGAGATGCCTGCGTGTGGGAGGACATAACCTCAGTTTCAAGTTTCCTTTGTTCCGTGTGTCATAACATTTACCACATATTATGCACCAATACTTTCTGGAGCGAGTGTACCTAAAAACTACCCGAGTACACAAGGTACTTGTACCTAAAAATCGCCCGGGACAACATGAAACTCTGTGCACAAATACCAACAGTGAAGTAAATGTGTCGTGGAAAATATAAGTGACTTAAGTATATTGCAGCAGAAGTCAACAACACCAACAACAGAAAAAAAATATAGTAATTAATGACTGTAATAAAAGTATTCATGATAATGATACTACTACTACTACTACTACTACTACTAATAGCAATAATGATACTACTACTACTACTAGGCTGCTACTACTACTTCTACTACTACTACTATAATAATAATAATAGTAATAATAATCATAATAATCGTTTCGTCTCGTTTCGATTTTGAAGGCTCCAACATGCTTGCATGCGTCGGCCTTGGTCACCGAATGGCGGCTCTCCCTGCTGTTCAATCTCTGGCAGCTTCCCTATTCAGTCCCTTATCCCTGAGGTCACAATCAATGACCTCGTTCCAGGTCTTTTTCGGTCAACCTCCCTCAACCCTATCCCTAACATTAACACTTCTCAGTTTCTGCATCCACTTATCATCACCAGTCTTCTCCACATGCCCAAACCATCTCAATCTACCTCTACTTATCGCAACACCAATACACTCCAGTCCCATCCTACCCTCCACTCTTCCATCTTAAACTTAATCCCCCTAGGCCTTGCACTCAAGGACGCACTGCACATCCGCCTAATCATTGTCATTTCTGTATGTCTGAGCCTGTGAATACCCTCTTCCTTTACTGCCCAGGTCTCATTACCATACAGCATTACACTCCCAACACATGCTGCATACAAAGATCCCTTAGCAAGGAGGGAGAGTTCTCTCAATGTCAGGAGAGGCAACAGCTCCCTGAACTTCTTCTGACCACTCCTCACTCTAGCCAGAGACCTAGCTTCAGCCACACCTCCAGCACATAACATGTCTCCCAAATAACAAAATTCTTCCATTCACTCAAGAGTCTCACAAGCAGGCTCAGTCCTCTCATGCCTGAAAATCTCCACCTGCTCTTCCAGACACACCGCACACATGAAATCAGCAGTATCTCGCAGTCTACCTCTAATACCACTATGTCACGAGTCGGCGCGAGTAAGTAATTGAATAAACTCGTGACATCAACTTTAGTGGGAAACCGCGAACTCTAGTGGAATCCCAGTGTTTATCGTTCAGTTTAACCGCTATGTATTCACCCGGTCGGGAGTGTTTTTCAGGCAATTTTTCAATGTGTCATAAATGATCGTCTTTGTGCGAGACATTAGCACTTCCACTGAGCGATTTATTATGGGCGTGTTTCGCTCATTCTAGCCGTTAGCAATGTGGCCACAACACTTGCCTCTTTCCCACAATTTGAAGTCAGTCAAGGTTTGTACGCCGTGAAAGCAGGTTGGGCCCAGTGAGTAGCAGTGCTGCCGTTGTCCAGTTCCTGAAATTCCACCTAGTGTGATTGGCGAGAGACTTAGCGAGTGCAGTGTCCTTCCAGTAACGACACCCAGTCATCCACTTAGTCCACTCTTTGACCAGTATATATTTCTTTTCGTTTTTTCCTAGGTTTAAGAGTTTAGCTTTTGAGTGAGCGAGTGAGTGCGATCTCCTTAGTTTGAATTCATTTTGAAATGTAACGTTAATTTATTTTATTGTAATCAATAAATTTAACAGTTCTTTTTCTCGAGCTTAATGTAATATAAACTCGCGTTTTATTTTCCATATTAAGCTTATTCTAGTTGCACCTCCTAGCTTGCATAAACGTTTTGCTATTCATAACTGGTACTTAGGCCAGTCCTTTCGTATTAAGCTTAAAATCCGTTGTGCCATCTAGGAGTTAATGCATCAGCAAGAACCTGATATCATTAATTGCATTAGTTATTGATTGTCAGGGGTGAAGTCACTTTCTCCAGAGGCTAACAGTACTAACAAACAGCAATTGTGAGGAATTAGTCTCTTTTGTGTACTGTTGAGAAAGTTTATAAATACTCGTTCTTAGAGAATCGACGAAGCAAGCCGGCATAAAGTAATCATTGCTCGATTTTCACAAGACAATTCATTGTCCCCGCTCTCAGAGTTACTAGAATTATTCTTTAATATTATAAAAACATTAAAAACCCCGTGACACACTATATCTCTTATGCACCCACTTATTACAGAAACTGGACAAGATTGAATTGCATCCCACGCCTTTTTGACAAATCGCACATGGCCACTTCCCCTCTTCTTTGATAGTACCGTCACCAACCTTAGATACCAGCACTTTTATTTTATCAGATAATACATTTAAGCCCTTGTGCCCCATACCATCTCTCCACTTGCTAAATCTTTCCTCAGCCTCCCTTTCATTCTCTGCAATCAACACTAAATCATCAGCATACAACATTTCCCATGGCAGTCCATTTCTAAAGTCAATGAAATGGCTTCAAGTACCATTATAAAACAACAAGGGACTCAAAACTGTCCAATGTAGCACACCAACGTTCATGGAAAGCTGGTCACTCAGATCTCCATTCACCCTTACCTGGGTGCAAGCACCCACATACATGGTCATTACAACCCTAACCAGCCACTCCTCGATCCCAAGTTTTCTCATTCCCTACTTCATAATCTCTCTAGGAACTCTGTCAAAGGCATTCTCGAAATCAAGAAAAACAAAAATTCAGTTTCCTTTTCTTCCCTACATATTTTTTCTGAAGCTGTCGAACAATAAATATGGCATCAGTGGTCCCTTTGCCTGGCATAAACCCAAATTGCATCTCATCAATATTCATTCTTTCTCTAGTCACTCCTTCTAGAATTCTCTCCATTAGCATCATTATCTGGTCTAAAAGTTTTATGCCTCTATATTATCCTCTTTCCAGGGCATCACCTTTCCCCTTGGACACATTTACAATTACACTCCTCAGCCAATCATCTGGGACAACACACTCACATATAATCGTATATATCAGGTCAGTGACAATCCTCACTCCTATATCTCCAGAGGCTTTCAATATTTCAGCAGTCAACCCAGACACACCTACTGCCTTCCCCACTTGCATCTTGCATATTGCCCTGTTCACAGTAGCAGCGTCAATCAAAGGCCAAGGGCCACACACTGGATCCGCAGGCTTCAAACCTTCCCTGTCTCACAGTCAAACTCCTCATTCAACAACCGGCTGTAATGCTTTAATATCCCCACTGTTCATCACTACCCCTCCTTCATAATTCTTCACACACTGCTCAACAGTGATGTCCCTATTCTCCCTCTACATCTGATTTGCCACCTTAAACATCATATTCCTCCTTTCCACACAATTTGGGTTATCAAGTAAAAGTCTCTGTGACTCAGACTTCGCCCTGTAAACCTCTTGTCTAGCCCTAAGCTTAGCAGTCAAGTATTCCTCTCTGTTACCACCCTTCTTCCAAGCCCGGAAAAACTTTCGTTTCTTCTTAAATGCAGCTTCTACACCCTCATCCCACCACCAAGTTACTTTATGTCTTGGGGAGCCTCTTGTCCATCCACATCCTGACTCAGAAACTCTCAATAGTTTGCTCTTGAGGGCTCTGTGTTGTTCATTAACATGCAGGTTCTGTTTTTCCATCACTTCCCTCCACTGTTTTCCTCATGGCTGACATTAAAATTTCTTCAGCTGATGTATTTTCTACCATCACTGGCCTCAATACTAACAAGGCACATGGGCCTCATGGAATCCCTCCTGTTGTCCTCAAGCGATGTGCTTCTGTGCTAACACCCTGCCTAGGTAAACTCTTTCGCCTTTGTCTATCAATTTGTACCTTTCCTTCTTGCTGGAAGTTTGCTATCACTCAGCTAGTCCCAAAGAAGGGTGACTATTCCCAACCCCCTAACTATCGCCCAATTGCTTCAACATCCTGTGTCTGAAAAGATTCCGAGTCTATTAGTTAACAGAATAATTTTAAAGCATCTTTCCTATTATAAACTTCTTTCTGATCGTCAGTACGGGTTCCGTCAGGGACACTTCACCGGCGATCTTCTCACCTACCTTTCAGACTCCTGGTCATCCTTCTTTCGGGACTTTGGCGAAAAGCTTTGGCATTGCACTTGACATCTCAAAGGCTTTCGATCGAGTCTGGCATAAATCTTTAATTTCCAAACTGCCCTCTTACGGGTTCTATCCTTCTCTCTGTGCCTTCTTCTATAGCTTCCTTTCTGGTCTTTTTAGCCTATAGCTACTGTTGTAGACGACCACCATTCTTCTCCTAGATCTATCAACAGTGCTGTTCCTCAGGGCTCTGTCCTATCACCAACTCTCTTTCTTTTATTCATCAACTATCTTCCAAGCTGTACATCTAACCCTATCCACTCATACGCTGATGATTCCACCCTTCACCTTTCCATTTAGTTCCCGCAATGTCCAACGCAGCAGTTACTTCAACAAACAAGGGATGAGACAATTGCACACCTAATGTCTGACTCGGCTCGTATCTCTGACTGGGATCAAAGTAATCTTGTTGTTTTTAATGCATCAAAGATTCAGTTCTTGCACCTATCAACCCGACAAAATCTTCCACAGGAGTACCCATAATAATTTTGAATAATATCCTGCATCATCCTTATATATACTTGGGGTTTCATTCTCTCGGGACTTATCTTGGAAAGATCATATTACATCTCTTGTATAATCTGCTTCCAAGAGATTGGGTGTGCTAAGCCGACTCCGTACCTTCTTTACCCATGCACAGTTGTTAACATTATACTTGGGTTTTATTCGCCCCTGCATAGAGTACAACTCTTGTGTGTCGGGAGGCTCCCTACATACAGCTCTTCTCAATAGGGTGGAGTCAAAGGCTTTTCGTCTCATTATCTCTCCTCCTCTTACTGGCTCCCTTCAACCTCTGTCTCTTCACCACACTGTTGCCTCTTTATCTCTTTTCCATCGCTACTTCAATGGTCATTGCTCCTCTGAACTGTCTGCTTGCATCCCTCCACCTCTGCGACGGGGGCGTAACACCAATCTAGCAACAAACTCTCATCCTTTTTCTGTCCAACTCTCTAATGCAAGAGTTAACTGTTACTCCCAGTCCTTCATTTATGCAACAGGTCAGCTGTGGAACTGTCTCCCTTTGTCTGTATTTTCTACTTCCTATGATCTCCGGTCTTTCAAACGCAGTGTCCAAGGATCTCATAAGGAAAGGATCTTGAATTTGGCTCTGTTTTTTTTTTTTTTTCTTGGAAGGAACGGATTGCGGGCTCCTGGCCTTTGGTTCCTTCTTCCTTGCATTAAGGAAAAAAAAAATTCTGTCAATGTCTCCCTGTTCAACGACCAATCTCCTCATCTCCCTAGAGACGGCGTTCCTTACTGCTTATTTTTTCAACTTCCATATTTTCCTCTTAAATGCATAGGTCCTCTTTTTCATTAGCCGTCCCCTAAGCACCATGTCACACATCAATAACTTGTGTTGCTGCACAAACTCCTTGCTCCCTATAACTTTAACATCCATCACTAACTTCCTCTCAGTCCTTCTGACCAGAAAAATGTCTATCTGGCTGTAGTTTACCCCTGACTCGTACGTAATCAACCTACTCTCTCTTTTCCTCAAATGTGTGTTGCACACAGTCATGTTTATTGCTTCCCCAATTTTGAGTATCCTTTCCCCTTTCCTCATTTCTTGTATCATATGCACATCCCCCATGTACTGCTTCATATCCTTGAGCTGTTTCACCTACATGACAAATCAAGTCCACTCTCATAACTACAATCCCATCGTCCCCCATACGACTGATTACACCTATTAAGTCACGCCAAAATCTATCCTTCTCTACCTCATTCATGCCTGCCTGTCGAGCATGCACCGATGTAAATACAAGAAATTTCCCACCGAACGAAATTTTCACAACTATTATCCTATCACTTACTCTCATAACATTCATGATCTAGTCCACCCATTTCTCCCCAATCAACACACCCAAACGACCATATCCGTCTGCCCTACCGTGCCAAAAGAACTTATGATAACAATCCCTCCCATCAATCTTTGTGGCTGATTCACCCCTGTACCTGAATTCTTGCACACATCCTACATCCACCCACCTTCTACTCAATGTCTCAACCACTGCCCCCACTCTACCTCTCAAACTTCCCACATTCTACAACGCCACTCTGATCCCCCTGGGTGATTTACTGTCCTCAGGCTTCCTTTGAATTTCCTTCTTTAACTAGATCATAATTAGTTAAAATAATAAAGGGGTGAGACATGCCACAGGCCCCACCCTCTGCACAGCCCCAGGTCGAGGCAATGGATCTGGGACCCCTAGCCAACCAGCCATGCCCTGTGGTTGTGGTAGAGGCCTCGGGGCATCCTTTCCAGGACAGCCACAGGGACACTCTCCAGGCGCCCCTTGACACTGTAACTGCCCCGCCAATATACACCCACTGATAGAGCAGCCTCCTGGGGTGCCACTCTCAGGTTCTCGGACCTCTCTCTATTGGGTGGAAGTGGCAGTCTGGGAACCGCAATGCTCTGTATCCTCTAGCATAGGATCCAGCCCCATCTCACCCTGGCCCCACGATCATTGCTCGCGGAGCCCTTGCTTCCCCTCAAAAGGTCTGCCACTAGGTAGAGGGGGCAAAGTTTTCTGGCCGCATGCCCTTGCTGGCGTCAACCCCTGTGACGTAGTGAGGTGCGTGTGTGATATATGTAAAGAGCACGTGGTGTAGTGTACGAGATAGTTAGAGGAAGTGTTTGGGAGAGTATGCTGGTCTACTCTTCATGTTAGTGTCTCACTGAAAAGGTCAGCAAAGGAGGATGGTTAGGTAGCTAGTGAAACAGGAGCTCCAGCTCTCCCTATCAGCAGCATTCCCATTCTCCTCGGGAGTACCACCCTGATCGGCTGGCGCTACAGCCTCCTCCCTATGATCATGATGATTATTATGATACTACTACTACTGCTGCTACTGTTACTACTACTACTACTACTACTACTACTACTAGTATTATTATTATTATTATAATTATTATTATTATTATTATTATTATTATTATTATTATTATTGTTGATAATAAGGGTGGCAGTAACAATTATAATATGGTGATGATGATGATTACCAAGTCTATAGAGAAGTGATCTGTTGTCCCAATGAACTCAGGTTCGAATACTGGCTGGTACAGGGAGGAGTTTCTGGATCTGACTTTCGTTAAAACAGACTTTACTGATCTATCATTTGACCCGCCGACATGTGATATAAACAACCCCACTTATACCAGTACAGTACACCAGTCAAGCATGATACAGGCCTAGCTTGTATTCAATATGGACGGTGGGTGTTAGCGCGGAAGTAGTGATAGTGAATGGTACGCTGGAGGACTGATGGGTCTCAGGGAACGAAATAGTCAGCTTATGACCGAGTCGGACGCATAAAAAAAATTAACTTATGTAAAAATCAAAGGTAATGATGCCATTGGTACCACATCACAATGACCAGTAATTCAGTAACGGGTGATCTCTGCTAAGCTGAATAAAATTGTCCATCGGTAGCAAGAATTAATGATGACTGTCTAACCCCTTCACTACGAGGCCTGCCCTAAGCTGAATTAAACCGCTTATCCGTAGCAAGACTAAACTATAAAAATATGTCATCATGGTCAACCCCTTGAATCCAGGTGAGGTAATTTTTAGTTTGTTGCTGCTACCAGACCGTTTTATTCAACTTAGGCATCACGTACTGAGGGAAACAAGGAAAGATAAAGAATGAAAAGGACATAAGAAAGAAAGAATATAAAAGGAGCTTATCGTATGGTCGAACAGGAGACACCGTTGTTAGTCTCATGTCGCTCCACCGTACTTCCCTTTGGTTTCTGCTTCCCCGGAGGTTTTATTGATGCAAAATACTAAAGAAGAACGGAGAAAGAAAAAAGGAAGCAAAACAGAAACGAATAAAATGTTACGGGAAATGAGACAAGACAGGATGGAATAGAATGACACGGAAAGCGATAGAATAAAGAAAAGACAAAAAGATGGGGGAAAGGGAAGGAATGAAGGAAATTAAAAGAAAAAAAAGGCAGGAAGGGGAAAAAATCGTCAGCTAAATAAGATGGGAGGAAGTAAGGTGATCAAGGAGAAGAGGATGAATGTAAATTAACGGAAGTCAAACTAATAAGGATCAAAGTCTATACACCTATAATAATAATCCCAGGCCGCACTACCTTTCTCCATGTCGCCTTCTGCTTATCTTCGTGGTTATAATACTTTAATTCTCTGCCTAATTTAACTTAGCCTAAAATTGCCATCACTCCATCTTCACTGCTGAGCTTTAACAAGAGACTCAAGAATATGGTGTTAGTCAGGAGGCAGTGTTATGGAAAGGATGTATAGCCGAGAAAGTCTTATTCTACCATTCAACTACGGGAAATTAGCTACAAAATAACGAAAACCTGCGCCAAGATAAGGTGGATGAACTATAGTGGCTGCTTAGATCTAATGCAGCTATTGTTGGTGGTGGTGGTGGTGGTGGTGTAGGGTATTTTGAAGATAATAACTGTACGGATAAAAGTACTGATGATAATAATGATGGTGTAGAAAATAATAATAAAAAAGAAAATTTGTTTAGTTACATAACCAGAGTTAGTAATGGTACTGTAGTAGTGATGCTGAATAGTGTTTTTGTGATGATGATGATGATGATGATTATGATGATACAGATAAGAAAAAAAAAAAAAAGAGAGAAGATGGAGTAGGAAACTTCGAGTTCTCTGCCTGGGTTTCAGAGACCAAGAGTGTTAGACTGTGGTGAGTCTCATCTTCATATTTTTCATGTTATTTTTCGTATTTGCAGGCGATTTTATGCAACTTAGAGCAGACCTTTGAAACTGGAGGGATTGGGTATCGTCTACTTTAATCCCTGCTTTACTGTGGGTCTTTTTTTTTTATTAAAAGAATGGAGGAAGGAAAAACAAAGGAAATAAAAAAATCAAGTCCGTGTGCCTACAGGGATCCTCCATTCATAAAATATGTATAACAACTGGATTTAAATAAAAGTGGATTAAATGTTTGTGGGAAGCAACTTCCAGGAAGTGAATTAGAGAGAGTGGTAGTTCTGGGGATAAATGATTTTTGATAAGCAGAGGTTCTGCATTGAGGAATTCTGTACTTGGAACAGATTTTCATACCTGATGTCTTCTGAACAGTGAAGAATATCAAATACTTGCATTGTATAGTCTCTAAGCTGGCACTTTGTTTTTAGAGCAAACATATTTGGTCTCTATTTATTTATTTTGGTAGATGACGGCGAACATCATTCACTCACTTGATATAGTTCCACCTACTTCTTCCTTCACCTTTATCAATCTTTATGTGTGTGTGTGTGTGTGTGTGTGTGTGTGTGTGTGTGTGTGAGAGAGAGAGAGAGAGAGAGAGAGAGAATGTGTGTGTGTGTGTGTGTGTGTGTGTGTCCTGCCTACTCTTTCCTATTTCTCCCATCTTTCCTGTCGTTTTTTCATTACTCTTCTTTCCTTTTCTGGTGGCTTTACATTGAATGGCAAGCCCAGTGGTGTCCTGTAAGCCAGGAAACCATTTACAGTGTTGGGTGGTAACCATATAACCAGCCCACAAGTGCTCCCTACGTGTCAACAAATGGATCAGTGGGGGGTTAGTGCCCCTCACAGTAAAACAACTAACTCAAAGTCAAACGGCCACCCCTTACGGTATTGTGGTGTCTGGCTATAAATAGATTTATTGGTGTAGTCAGTTTTCGAAGTGATGAAGTTTTACTATTGACTAACTTGTGCACTTTCTTGAGTTTATCTTCGTCATTTATAAGGTTCAGGGACCAGTGAATCACACAGTATTCTGAGTGTGGTGTAAGTAATGACGAATGAAGCACAGACGCGATATTGCGCGTTTGCTTACAGAAACTCTTTCCAATGAAGCCGAACATTAATGTTTCTTGTTATTGGCTACCATACACTGTTTACTGTGGATGTTTTCAAGTCTTTGCTAACAATATCTCCCAAACTTCCATTCGTGGGTTACAAAGGAAATAGGAAAGAAGGAAGAAATTAAAGAAAAGAAAAGAATTGAAAGAGATACAGAGGGTGGAAACAGGAGAAATAAAGTAAAAAAGAAAAAGTTAGGAAATGGAGAGAGAAAAAAAAAAGATGAATTATGCGAAACAAAGCTCCATGAAACACAGATCAAAATAAAGGGAAAACGAGCAGACTGGAAAATGAAAAAGGAGGAAAAGTAAATGCGAGAACAATATGAGAAATTGAAAGTTATACAAAACAAATAGGAAAAAATTGAGAAACAAGGGAAAATGAACGGAGGAGGAAGCAACTGTTTGAATTCGGAACACCTGTAATGGGCTCGAGATGCCCCATTTTACTTTATCTCGCCTTCTACCTCTCTCTTGAAGCTTGTGATGTAAGGTAAATTAGAAATAAGAAAAAAAACGAAGAGAAGTGAGTAGAAAGAAAAAAAGGGAATAACAGAAGGAACGAAAAAAAAGAAAGATAAAAAACGTTGGTCAAATAAAAAGGCAAAGGAGGAAAGCAGGGAAGAAAGAAAAGAAGAAATAGAAGTAAAGAAAGAAAAGTCGTGTGACAGAAAACAAGAGAATGAAAGGAATTGAAAAAGAAAGAAAGAAAGGAAATGACAAATTCTAAATGGAGAAAGAAACAAAAGGTAACAAAAAGATGAAGAAAGTCTGAATTGGGTATACTGATAGGCGAGGTAGTGACAGGCCACTTCACTTTTACTTCATCTCGCCTCGTAAATCTCTCGTAGCTTGTGAAGCAATACTGTGGAGAGAGAGGGGAAAAAAAAAAAAAAGGAATATAAGGATAAAAGCATGAAAGAAAGATAAGAAGAAACACCAAAGGTAAGGATGAGAAAAGTGGAAAGTAAAGAGAGGGAGAGAAAGAGAGAGAGAGAGTGAAGATGAAATTTGGAAATGGAACAGAAATCAAAAGGAAGAAGGGATGGAGTTGAGGGTGGAACTCGGTACACCTGTAATAGAGTCCCAGGTCGCTCCAGCTTACGCCATTTTATCTACCAGCTCTATTGTAGCTTGTGATGCTGTAATAAAGTGGTGGCGCTGGTCTAATGTAGATAACGGTGTTGGTATTTATAACTATAATGATGATGATGATGATGATGATAACGATGATGGTGGAGGTGGCGGTGGTTTTAGCGATGGTGATTTACATTAGTTTTAATGATATTGGTGATGATGATAATAATGTGATAATGATAATTTTGATAATGGTGGAGATGATGATGATTATTATATAAATAATGATGATGATGATGATGATATTGGCGGATGTGATGGATGACATGATAGTGGTGTGATGGTAATGGTAGTGATAATAATAGCATGGTTCGTTAGAATTCACGGTGGTAACCTTGCCTCATCCTACCTCATGTTTCTCTCGTAGCTGTGAAACTGTAAAATAAAGCTGAAAGAAAATTGGTGGAATGGGAAAGAAAGAGGAAGAAAGAATAAAAATGAAAACAAGGAAATAACAGAAAAGAAAAATAATATAGTGAGGAAGAAAAATGATCATTGATTCATTCATCGTCTAATCCAGTGTTGCCCCATGAGGAGCGTAGGAGTCGGGCTAGGCAAAGTGGTCCTAACATTTAAGATGAGTGACCAGCCTCACTCATCCTTGAGTTGCATTACGTGAGTAATAAACCCCAGCCACCCCTTGGATATAAATCTGCGCCGGCTCAATCAGACTGGAGCGCCTTATTCCCCACTGAATCACCAGACGCCATAATTTGGTTATACGGTTACCACCCAGCGTAGTAAATGGATTCCTGGTGTACAGGAAACCATTTGGATCGCCACTCAGTGTAGAGTCACCCGTAGACAGAAGAAATAGAATGAAGGAAAGAGAGACAGAAGAGGAAGGATGGAAAGAGGGAAGGAAGTGAGGAAAGGGCAGGCACCCGAGAGCAGCACTACATCGAGTGAGTGGATGATTAATAAATGAACAATAATGGGAGACATAGAAAGTAAACGGAGAAATCGGATAAAATAGATGGAAAAATGAAATAAAAAGAAATAACAGAAAAAAAGTAATAAAATGGGGAAGAAAATTAGGTAATTAATAAAAAAAATGAACAATAATGGGACACAGAGAAAGTAAACAGGGAAATCGGGTTAAACAAAAGATGGAAAGATGAATAAAAATGATCAAGTTTAGCGCTAAAAGACAAGGAAAGAAAACGACACAGACAGAGAAGAAATAACGAGGCAATGAAAAAAAAACTAATAATGAAAGAAAAAAGAAGGAACTGAAGAGGAAAAATTGAAAGGAACCCACTACATCAACAGATCCAACTCCAGACACTTTTATTTGAGTCCCAGGTCGCTCCACCTTATTTCACCTTGGCTGCTACTTGTCTTTTTGCCTTATCATTGTAATATAGTGTAATTACAGTAGAAAGAAAAAAAGGGTATGAAGTGAGCAAGGAAAAGAGAAAGGAAAATAATAGAAAGAGATACAAAATGAATGAAAATATGAACAGAAAAAGAAAGCTCATAGGCAAAGACAAAAACAAATGCAAAAATGAGATAGAATGAAGAAATTTGACACACTTCTAGGAAAAAAGAACAAGAACGGTACAGACTGTGAAATAAATAAGAAGGAAGGGAAGAGATGTAGAAAGCAAGCAAGCTCAGTATAAACTGTAAAGGTCTTGAGTCTCAGGCAGCTCCATTCTGCTTCATCTCGCCTCCTTCCTAATATATAACTTGTTGCTATTGAGAGAAGAAAGAAAGAAAAGAGGATAAAAAGGCAATGGCTGAGAGAAAGAAAAGGAGAAAGGCAGGAAGAGCAATGGCTAAATGAATATATATGTAATAAAGAATTAATGGGAAAATAGTTAAGTATGGAAAGTGAGAAAGAACTAATGAAAAGGAGAACTAAGAGGGAAAATGCGATTATAAAAGGAGAAAAAGCGAAAATGAAGGTAAAGGAGGAGCAGGAGTGAAAAGAGAAGAAAATGTCTTTAACATAGGGTCGGAGATTAGACACATAGTAGTCCCAGGCCGCCCTATCCTTTCCCATATCGCCTCCTACCTATCACGGTATTTGAATGCTGAGCTGTAAAAATGGGCTCTAGAATATGGTGATGGTCATGAGGAAGAGTTATGTAATGGATGCTGAGCCGTAGCAGGTGTTAATATACCATTCATTTATGAGAATTTGCTGCTGAATCAGTATCACTGCAAAGCTAAGAAGGACGAACTATAGTAGTGGCACAGATCTAATGTGGTTAATGTTGATGGTGATGGTGGCGGTGACGATGTAAGTTAACTTTAATGATACAGTATAACAAAAAGTGAAAGGAGAATGAAGCTGATGATTATGACTGTGTATTTTAATGATGATGGCGGTTTTTATAATGATGGTCATGGAAGTTAGTCCTGTTGATTATAGTATGGATAATAATGGTGATGGTGACTGAATGTAATACAGTATAATAATAATGAAAGCGGCGGTGGTTGTTATAGTGAACGTGATGTAGATAGGTAATGATAATTTTAATTCATATATTCCTACTTCCATGGTAGCTTGTGATGTAGTATAATGGCAAATGAAAGAAGTAAAAACGAGAGACAGAAAGAAAGAATACGAAAAAGCAAAATGAACGTTAAAGGAAGAGAAGAGAAAGACAGGAGATGTTAGAAAGACAAAAGAAAGGACAGGAGACAGAAGAGTGAGAACGAGATGATAAATAGGAGATTAAAGGAGAAGAAAAAAGAGTAAGAACTGTGGAAAAGATAACACAAAAACAGTAAATGAAAATAGAAAGAGAAAGAAAGCGAGAACGAAAAATGAAAAGGAGTTAGAATCCGAGCTGCGTCGAACTTGGAACAGTTGTGGCAGAGTCCCAGGCCGCTGCACCTTAACTCATCTCGCCTCCTACTGGCTTATACTGTAGCTTGTGATGCTGTAATATGTAATTTATTATGGTGGGAGAATTGAAGATGAGTGTGGTGTGATGATGACGCTGATGATGATGATACAGTTTAGTTTCGATGTGAATATTGATAATTATATCGATGATGATGATGATGATTGTATTATTAATGATTATGGTCAGCTTTGGTGATAATGATAACTGAATGGATGATGATGGTGATGGGAGTGTCGATGATGGTAGTGGCGGTGATGATGGCTATGTTGGTGATGCTGATTGTAATGGTGACGGTGATGGTAGTGGTGATGATGGTAGATGTTGCTGATTGTAATGGTGACAGTGATGTATGTATGTACTAATGATACTAACCTTAGTTCACCTCGCCTCTGATACTTTTTTTCTTTTTTTAGTTTATTATGTTATAGATTAGTGAAGAGAGCGGGAAGGAAAGTAAATCAATGTAGAGGGCTAATAGCGACAAAAGCAAATATGGAAGAAGGATGAAGATTGGACAAATGAATGAAAAATGAAAAGGAGAGGATGAGAAAAGAAGAGTTGGAAAGAAAAGGGAAAATAAAGACAATGCGAAATAAAGATAATAAGGAAAAGGGTGAATGAAAGGAAAGGGAAAAACAGTTATACAGAAAGGAGAGCAAGGAGAACGAATAAGGCAGGAAAGAAAGAAAGAAGATAAAAGGCTGAAGGGAGTGAAGAGATTATCTCGGTACATCTGTAGCAGAGTCCCAGGCTGCTACACCTTACGGCTTAAGTCATCTCGCCTCCTACCCCTCATGTAGCTAATCAAAATAGTGCCCAGATCTACGTAGCTGATGATGGCGGTGGTAGTGATAACGACTCTGACTATGATGGTGTTACTGATGATGGTGGTGATAATGTATTTTATATAGGTTCGCTTTGTTATACATACAGTAATGCAAGCTGTACAGATACTTGTAATGATCATTAGAGTAGTGGTGTGGTGGTGGTGTACAGTAAGCTTATTACTGGTGATTAGTTTATCTCCCCTCGTATCTCTCCTGCAGCTAGTGATGTTATAGGAGAAAGGAGAAAAACAGAGAAAGGAAGTAGAAAAGAAAGAACATTAAAGAAAATTACTCCAGCCCGCCACTACTAACACACGTACGAACAAACCGCGAAAAGATGCAGTTCACTCCTGAAGTCCATTTTATCTCGATTATTTTGGATAAAATATGCTAAATAACAATCATAAAATATGACCAAAAAATGGGTGTGGTCCAGGCTGAACGAGTGCCTCGGCATTCTGAAGAAACAGGCCTAAATACTGGCAAAGTAAAGCGATAAATTGCTCTAACAAGAGTCAACTTCTTTAGTTACCCATGATACCGTCGTGTTCTTTGGCAGCGTTCATAAAAAGAAAATCGATTTTTTTTTTTTAGGTATATCTCGCTTAGATGTCCCGCATAAATAGAAAGTTCGGGCGACACATAGACAGAAACCAGTGCAGCCAACGTAGTTAGATAACTGGGTCTGACAGCGAAGGCCCAGGGTCGAAACACGGATGCCAATTAGGTTTCTTTTTTTCTCTTTATTGCCACAGTTCACCACTTACACGAAGTAGTTCACCACTTACACGAAGTTTTGGTCCTTGTTTCAGTTTTCTATTCTTATTTTATTATCTACGTCTCTGTGAGGCAAATAAAATACTCCGTCGTAAGCTATAATTACACATAAAGTCGTACATCCTCGGGCAAAACGTAAAATGTGATACTTTTGACACGTTTGATGCGCCATATTTCTCTTCAACATAGTAAAATCGCATGACGTCAGCGGAAATAAACTATCTATCTATCTATCTATAGC
The DNA here is from genome assembly GCF_032717465.1 of Coenobita brevimanus. Taxonomy (NCBI): domain Eukaryota; kingdom Metazoa; phylum Arthropoda; class Malacostraca; order Decapoda; family Coenobitidae; genus Coenobita; species Coenobita brevimanus. Next base: position 10,370,337 of record NC_137032.1, read on the forward strand.
CCGACGCCCTAATCCCGCAAAGGGTGGCCGCAGACAAAACGCCTCCAAGTCACTCTGTCACCCACCATTTGACTCCCCTCCCCCCAACTCACACCCCCCTCCCTCATATACCTCTCAACTCCATCCCTCCACCTCATCCTCGGTCTACCCCTCCCTCTCCCTCCCTCCACCTCACCTAAATACACCCTCTTAGTCAGTCTTTCATTCTCCATTCTCTCCACATGTCCAAACCACCTCAGTGTATTTCTCCTAATCTTTTCAACCACATCCACATCTACCCCACAACGTTCCTTCACTTCTTCATTCGTCAACCTGTCCCTCCACGTCACTCCACATGCTCCTCTCAAGTAACTCATTTCCACTGCTCTCACTCTTGACTTGTTCCCCTCTTGCAAGGTCCACGCCTCGCTTCCATACGTCAGGGTAGGGATCACAATACGATCATGCAGTGACTTCTTAACTTCCATACTCACCTCCCTATTTCTCATCACTGCTTTCAGTGTACCAACAACCTTTCTTCCCTGCTGTACCCTTTCACGTACTTCATCCCCCAAAGTTCCATCCTTACTCATCACACTACCCAAGTACTTGCATGCACTCACATTCTCCATATCCTCACCATCCAACCTCACTGCACACTCTGTGACTTCATTCCTCTCAAACACCATAACTTTACTTTTGTTTACATTAACTTTCAGCTTCCTCCTCCTACACACTGTCCCAAATTCATTCACCAAACCTTGCAACTCCCATTCATCTTCACTCAACAATACTGTATCATCAGCAAACAGCAACACCGGAAGCTTCCAAATCTCACCCTCATTCATTAGGCCCAGCCCCACATCCACTGCCCTATCCTGCACCTCCTTTACAACCCCATCCATATATATATTAAACAGCCATGGAGACATCACACACCCCTGTTTCAGTCCCACATTGAGATCAAAGAACTCACTCAGCTCACCATCCACTCGCACCGTAGCCCTAGCTCCCTCGTAAATACTCTTCACAGCACTCAACAATTTTCCCTCCACTCCATATATTCTTAATACATTCCACATACCTTGCCTATCTATTCTGTCATAAGCTTTCTCCAAGTCCATGAAGGCAGCATACACTTTCCTTCCCTTCTCTAGATACTTCTCCACTAAACATCTTAGAACAAATATCTGATCTACACACCCTTTTCCCTTCCTAAATCCCCCTTGTTCTTCTCCAACTAGCTCCTCTGTCATATGCCTAACCCTATCAATGAGTATTCTACCATATATTTTACCAGTCACACTAAGAAGGCAAATACCCCTATGGTTACCACATACTTCTCTCTCCCCTTTTCCTTTGTACAGAGGAACAATTATACCTGATTTCCAGTCCTCTGGAACCCTTCCCTCTTCCCAAGCCAATCTACACAACTTCCATATCCACTCCACAACAATCTCACCCCCATACCTAAGCATTTCACCACACACTCCATCAATTCCTGGGGCCTTTCCCAGCTTAATCTTCTTCATCGCTTCCACTACTTCCGACCTACTGATCTCTTCCTCCCTCCTCTCATCTCTTCTTCTCCCAGCCATTCCCTAACCACTTATACTCATACTGCTCTCACTCTCTACATTCAACAAATCCTCAAAGTGCTCCTTCCATCTCCTCAATTTCTCTCTCTTCTCCACCAACAATCTATTATTCCTATCTTTCACTCCCCTACTATTTCCCCTTTCACACTGCCTTACTTTCTTTACCTCCTTCCAAAACAATTTCTTACTCTCCCTCCATTTCACACTCAGATTCCTCCCAAACTCTTCATCCACTTTCTTCTTACTCTCCTTCACCAGTCTCTTAACCTCCCTTCTCCTGCTCACATATACCTCTCTCTTCTCTCTCTCATCTTCTCCCCTACCTCTACTCGCCAACCATTCACCATATGCCTTCTTCTTTTGTTCCACAGCTCGTTTCACCTCATCATTCCACCATGCTGTCCCTTGCACACCCTTGCATCTCCTCCTCACTCCACAAACCGCCTCACACGCTGCGCTTATCTCTTCCGTGAATATCTTACATACGTCTTCCACCCCTTCCATCTGCCCTAGCTCATACCTTCCCAATCTTTCTTCCACTATGCTCTTATACTCTGTCCTTTTCTCACTATCTTGCATTTTCTCCACTCTTCTCACAGGAGCTGCTTCCTCCTGTCTTCCCCTTCGTCTCCTCAACCACTTTCTTTGCAGCTCTACCTTGGCCATCACTAAGTGATGGTCCGAGACTCCATTCCCCCACCCTCTCCACACCCTTGCATCCAACACTTGTCTTCTCATTCGCTCATCCACACACACGTAGTCTATCATTGCCTTTCGTTCAACAAGTTCACCATCCATCCTCCTCATTACTCTCCATGTATACCGGTGGATCATCTTATGACGAAAGTAGGTGTTGGCTATTGCCAACCCCTTACCAGCACAGATGTCCACCAAAGCACTACCATTCCCATCTACTTCAGCTGGCACACCCCACTGACCAACCACTCCATCCACTCGTACATTCCCAACTTTGCCATTCATGTCTCCAATCAACAGCACTCTCGCTCCTCTCAAACTTGTCCATACATGCTTCTACTCTCGCCCAAAACTCATCTTTCACTCTTGCCACTCGATCCTCTGTTGGAGCATACACACATACAATCGCCCATGCTTGTATACCTACTTTCATCCTCACCCATACAATCCTTGCACCCACTGTTCCATACTCTCTTATATTCTCCTTCCACTTCTTGCTTATCATCAGACATACTCCCTCTCTTGCCCTCTCATTCTCACTAACTCCCGCACATATACCTACACCGTATTCCCATTCTCTCATCCTTTCACCTTCCCATTTAGTTTCAGTCAATCCACATATATCCACTTTTGCATCCTCAAGCACCTGGACAATCTCTCTCTCTTTCACTTCATCATTCACTCCTCTCACATTCCACGTTCCCACCCTAAGAATGTCCTTTGTCCGTTCCTTAGTCGTCAACGTATGGTCCGTCCGGGTCCGAGGCGCTTTATTTGCTTGTTTAGTTAGTTCTTTTTACGGGGTGGGGCACTAACCCACCACCAACCCTTTTAGTCGCCTCGTACGACAAGCAGGGATACTGGGGGAGTATTCTTGAAACCCCCCTACCCCCAGGGGGGGAAATAAACTGCAAGTAGGTAATTGGCAGCCAAAGGTTCTACGCGTTTTTATGAGGCCAACTTGGATGAACTCTGGAACTGTCACTGGTGTCCAGTAATAATAGCTTGATAGAAAAATGGAGAAATTAGTACATGTGCTGACACATAAATAGACACAAAAATGGGGAGAGAGAGAAATATACATACATACATACAGAGAGAGAGAGAGAGAGAGAGAGAGAGAGAGAGAGAGAGAGAGAGAGAGAGAGAGAGAGAATTGGACTGACAGACAGCCGAATTTACTTATTGTGGTTGTTATCCGTAGATCAACAGACAGACAAATAGACAGAGAGTTAAGGAAAGAGATAAAGAAATATGTATATAAATAAGTAGACTGACTTACTTTACCTATGAGGGGCAGAAGCCACTAGTCAGCACGTAACTTGCTCTACTTAGTGAGGCTCAGGAGCAAACCTACCACACTTGCACGGCTTCTTTTTTGTGTTTATAGAGTTTTTTTTTTGCTCTAGTAGTATTTATATCTCTGGATCCTTCTCCCCCCCCCCTCTCTCATACTGTTTTCTTTTACCTTCGGTCTGTCTCCGCTTCTCCACCTCTCTTTATTTTCCCCTTCCTTTGGTTATATTCATTAATTATCAGGTACATTTATAAAATTCTCAGGCTTCTCTTTTTGTGTCTCGGGTGAATAACATTCCTTGGCGGCACGTAAATCTTATTAGAAGAGCTATCTCACGATGAGCTGGTGATAATATCATCTCTCCCTGCCTACTTCAACTTACTCTTAGCTAAATAAAATCGTCTGTAGTTAATGGGAAGAAGGTAATGTACTTGTTCTAATCATGAAAGAGCTCATTATAATTATCAATATACTAAGGCTTTACCTACGGATGGAGTAGTAATGCTGTGGTCACTTTAGCATAGCACAGACAGACTGACTGACACAAAGATATATACAGTATATATATATATATTTTTTTTTAAGAGACAATGAATGGAGGAAGGAAAAACAAAGGAAATAAAAAAAAAAGTCCATGTGCCTAAAGGCATCCTCCATTCATAAAATATTTATAACAAATGGATTTAAATAAAAGTGGGTTAAATGGTTGTGGCAAGCAACTCCCCAGAAGTGAATACCAGAGAGTAGGCCTAGTAGTTCTGAGGATAAATGAATTTTGATAAGCCGAGGTTCTGCACTGCGGGGGAGAGAGTGTGAGTTCATGGGCGCTCCCAGCTGCCCGAGCATTTCGGGAGAAAATGTGAAGGGGAAGGGGGGGGGCCACAACTGAAGCAAGTTCGTCAGAGCACTTACGGTAAAAATATCGGTCAAGGTCCAAGGAGACCTTGGACCTTGATATCGGTAACATCTCTACGTACTGGTAATGGAGGAAGGTCCTGCGTAATGGCAGGATTATTGATTAATCTAATGGCTTTATTTTGAATTTGGCCAGCTGCCTCAATGCAACCGCTCCACATCCACTCCACAGTGGCAAACAGTACTCAATTTGAGAACGCACGTGACTTTTGTATATTGTGGCCAACTGCTCGTCAGTGAAGAATTCACGAACTCTGTACGGAAGTCCCAATTCTTTAGAAGTATATTTGGCAAGGGATTTAACATAAGCTGTTAAGCTTAGACTGGTGTTTAGTGTGACAACAAGGATATCAAATGTACTGGATATGGGAATACTGACATCATTTATAATTATGTAGGAGTCTGAGGGATTCTTTCAGGTGGAAAAATTAATGCATTAAGTTTTCTGAGCATTAAATGAGATCAAATTTGTTTGTCCCCATTGATTAATTTTAGAAATGTCCTGGTTCAGTGAAACTGCTGTGTTTATTTAGGAATTTATAATATCAGATTGCATAAAGGAGGTACTAAATGTGTAAGAACTATGAAGTGTCGAGTCATCAGCATAAGAGTGTATTGGGTTGTGAGTGACAGATAAGAGGTCACTTATATCATGAGAGGGGTTGGGGCCAAAACTGATCCCTGAGGTATGCCAGCCTTTATGGAATGAAAATGGGAATAAATTCCATTTACCATGATCTGTATTTTTCTATTATGAAGGTAAGAAAAATTTAGAGAAACCAGTTGTGCAAGGCAATAGTGTGACATCTTAGACAATATGGCCAGGTGCCATACTCTGTCAAATGCTTTTGAAATATCAAGTGCTATTGTGTGTTTCGCCATGTTGGTCTGTTGTTTTGTTAATCTGATAGGTAAGAAGGCAAAGAATGTCTACAGTTGAACGATCTTTCTAAATCCATACTGTTGATCATTGATTTATTTATTGATTTCTAGGTGCTTGACTATCTGTTTGTTTATTTGTGTCTCAAATACTTTACTGAGGACGGAAGTTATAGCGACTGGTCTATAGTTTGATGGATCAGAAGTGGCCCCCTTTTTATGAACACGATGGATATTTGCTTCTTTCCAGGAGGCTGGGAAACTTGAGGTACAGATGCATAAGCGGAAAAATTTTGCCAATAACACTGGGGAGCAGTTTTTAAGTACTTTTGAAGGAAGTTCATCTGGACCAGTAGCTTTGTCTACTGAAAGATTCTGTAATAGAGCCTTTGCGTATATTGTGTGAATATTGAAATGGGGTATTTAAGGGGAATCAGAATCAAGTACAGGAATAATGTGATTTTCTGTACTTAGGGTTGAGTTTGTTGAAAAAAATATTAACAAGGATGTATGCTTTTCCACGTGGGTCACTTACTAGATTTCCACTGGGGGACTGTAACGGTGAAATGGAAGATGTAGAAGGATTGATAATAGTTTTGGCGTGGTTTCTGATACTGTATTTCTGTAATAGTTAAAGGCTTTTTTAGTTTTGGTCCTTGTATATGTGTTATAGACTATTGTTTTATGTTCTGTTACTCTACCACAATTGTGGTCAAACCATTTAGGTGAATTACATCTTTTTCTGTGACTATGATGGGGAATAAATGTTTCCATGCCGACCTTCATAAAATACTGTATGTGACTCAAAGTGGAGTCTGCATCTTGAGAGAACAGGAGGTCCAAGGAACATCCATGAAAAAATTTTGGAGACCCTACCAGTCTGCCCTGTCGTAGTGCCATTTAGTCACCTCAACAGGTTCAGAGCAGGAGGGTGTGGTATTCGTAGGCGTTGAACTGGTGGCTTGTATTAGACAATGATCCGAGGATCCGAGGGGGAACTTCACTTCGACATCATAATTTTCTGAACTGGTTGTTAGAAACAAGTCCAATAGGTGAGGATTTTGATCAGGGTTGTCTTGTACACGGGTAAGTTGATTGACTAACTGAATGAGATTAAATGAGTCTGCAAATAGCTCACATTCAAGACCAGAGTAATCAGTTTTGGCTGAATAAGTGAGCCACTCAACATTATGGACATTAAAATCTACCCAGGATATTAATTTCAGCTGCGGTATTAATGTTGAGGACACTTATCTGTGAAGACAGAGAGTCAAATAAATTCGGCTCTGGGGGGGCATAAGGGTAACGATAAACACAACAGATATACTTAATTTAACCAAAAGAATTTAACTGAGTAAAATCGTCTGGTGGTTGCAAGAATAAAATATAAATTACCTCAGCGTACCGACGGTGCATGATGTCGATACAACGAACCCCGGCCACTTATGTCCTTCTACAGTACAGCTGCGAGTAGGTGGATAGGTAGAAAGACTGGTAGACATTAGTAGATGAAAAATAGTTATATAGGTTAACAGAGACAGATTCATAGATAAAGCGGTATCACAGATAGAATGACAGATAGGTAAGCAGATACACTAATAAACGGAATCATAAATATAAATGTATAAAATAGAGTGATGATTTGCGTTTCAATCCCAACCACTCAATGTCCAGAGACCAATCGATATATTCTTGATTATAGTGTTATTCTTTCTTCGTGATACACTCTGTTTTCAAATATTTTTTTATTCATATTATATTCTTTTTGATACTCCCATTTTACAGTACTATGTAGCCTAGTCGCGTCCCATGGCCACCCCACCATACTTCATGTCGCCTCCTACCTCTCTTGTAGCTTCTGAATCAGTAACATAATAGTGGCTTTGATCTAATGTAGATAATGGTGATGTGGGTGATGCTGTTGTTGATGATGGTGGTGAATATGGAGTTGGATGCTCGACTCAGTTAACTCACTTATTTTCAGTGTCGTGGAAAGAGGACGGAACTGGACCTTTTCAACAGTTAATAATGGGGGAACCCAAAGGTACCGACCTATTAGTTTCGTGACAATCAGCCGGTCGGTGGATAACAGTATATATACATAATACCCATGCATCTAATTTCCTTACACAGGAACCCTGAGTTAACAGGGCACCACAATAAGCTCCATATTACCCAGTTATTTAGTTATATGGTTATCATCCAGTGTTGAAAATGGTTCCCTGGGTTACAAGAAACCCAGTGTAAAATCACCTGGCAAGAAGCAGGCAGCACTACATAAAGTGAGTGGATGATGGTTCACCACCACCTACCCACACTTAATTAGTTATTGGCTGTAGTCTCCAAATATTTTTTTAGTCATGTTTGTAATGTATCTATAGTTCTTGCTCTAACCACTGTTGCTGGTAGTTTATTCCATTGTTCCATTATTAATATAGTAAAGTAATCGCTGCCTATTTTATTGTTGCATATCTAGCCTTTGAGATTCATCCTACAATTCCTTGTCGCATTGTCATTCTGTACTTGGAACAGATTTTGATATCTGATGTCTTCTGAATTGTTAAGAACATCAAATACTTGAATTGTATAGTCTCTAAGCTGGCACTTTGTTTATAGAGAAAACATATTTGGTCTCTATTTATTTTGGTACATGATGGCGAGCATCATTCACTCACTTGATGTAGTGCTGCCTACTTCTTCCTTCACCTTTATCAATCTTTTTTTTCCTGTCCTGCCTCCTCTTTTCCTATTTCTCCCATCTTTCCTGTCGCTTTTTTATTACTCTTCTTTCCTTTCCAGGAGGCTTTACATTGAATGGCAAGCCTAAAGGTATCCTGCAAGCCAGGAAACCATTTACAGTGTTGGGTGGTAACCATATAACCAACCCAAACGTGTTCCTACGTGTCAACAAGTAGGTTGAAGGAGAGCTAGTGCCCCTCACCGTAAAACAACTAGCTCAAAGACAAACGGCTACCCCTTGCGGGATTATGGTGCCTGGCTACAGATAGAATTATTTATGTAGTCAATTTTCGTAGTGATGAAATTTTACTATTGACTCTCCGGTGCACTTTCTCGAGTTTATCTTCGTCATTTATATGGTTCAGGGACCAGTGAATCACACAGTATTCTGAGTGTGGTGTAAGTAATGACGAATGAAGCACAGACGCGATATTGCGCGTTTGCTTACAGAAACTCTTTCCAATGAAGCCGAACTTTAATGTGTCTTGTTATTGGCTGCCATACACTGTTTACTGTAGATATTTTCAAGTCTTTTGCTAATAATATCTCCCAAACTTCTAATCATGGGTTACAAAGAAAATACGAAAGAAGGAAGAAATTAAGAAAAGAAAAGAACTGAAAGAGATACGGAGAGTGGAAACAGGAGAAATAGAGTAAAAGAGAACAAGTGAGTAAATGGAGAAAAAGAAAGAAAAATTATGCGAAAGAAAGCTCCATGAATTACAGATCGAAATATAGGCAAAACGAGCAGACTGAAAATGAAAAAGGAGAAAAAGTAAATGCGAGAACAATATGAGAAAATGAAAGTTTTACGAAACAAACAGGGAAAATGAACGGAGGAAGAAGCAACTGTTTGAATTCGGAACACCTGTGATGGGCTCGAGATCGCCCCATTTTACTTTATCTCGCCTCCTACCTCTCTCTTGAAGCTTGTGATGTAAGGTAAATTAGAAATAAGAAAAAAAAAGAAGAGAAGTGAGTGGAAAGAAAAAAGGGAAAAACAGAAGGAAAGAAAAAAGAGATAAAATAACCTTAGGCAAATAAAATGCAAAGAAGGAAAACAGGGGAGAATGAAAAGAAGAAATAGAAGTAAAAAAAGAAAAGTCGTGTGAAAGAAAAGAAGAGAATGAAAGGAAATAAAAGAAAGAAAGAAAGACAGGGAAGAGGAAACGCTAAATGGAGAAAGAAACAAAAGGTAACAAAGAGAAGAAAATCTGAACAGAGTGTACCGATAGGTGTGGTAGTCACAGGCCACTTCACTTTTACTTCATCTTGCTTCGTAAATGTCTTGTAGCTTGTGAAGCAATACTGTGGAGAAAAAAGAGAATATAAAGAAAAAAGCATGAAAGAAAGATAAGGAGAAACACCGAAGGTAAGGATGAGAAAAGAGGAAACTAGAGAGAGAGAGAGAGAGAGAAAGCGAATATGAAATTTGGAAATGGAACAGAAGGCAAAAGATGGGATGGATTAGAGGGTGGAACTCGGTACGCCTGTACTAGAGTCCCAGGTAGCTGCACCTTACGCCATCTTATCTTTTAGCTCTACTGTAGCTCGTGTTGCTGTAATATAGTGGTGGCGTTGATCTAATGTAGATAATAGTGTTGGTGTTAATTACTATAATGATTATTATGATGATGGTGATTCAGAATAGTTTTAATGATAATAGTGATGATGATGATAATGTGATAATGATAATGTTGATAACGGTGGAGATGATGATGAAGATTATTTTATAAATAATGATGATGCTGATATTGCGGATGTGGTGGATGACATGATGGTGGTGTGGTGGTAGTGGTAGTGATAACGATAGTAATGTATAGTTCGTTAGAATTCACGATGGTAACCTTACCTCATCTTACCTCATGTTTCACTTGTGGTTTGTGAGATTGTAAAATAAAGCTTAAAGAAAATGGGTGGAATAGGAAAGAAAGAGGAAGAGAGAATAAAACTGAAAACAAAGAAATATCAGAAAAATAATACAGTAAGGAAGAAAAATGAGGTCATTGATTCATTCATCGTCTAATCCAATGTTGCCCATGAGGAGCGTAGGATCCGAGGCTAGGCAAGTTGGTCCTGACATTTAAGATTAGAGTGACCAGCCTCACTCATCCCTGAGTATCATTAAGTGAACAATAAACCCCAGCCACTCCTTAGATATAAACGTGCACCGGCTCCGAGTGGAGCACCTTAATTCCCCACTAAATAACCAGGCGCCATAATTTGGTTATATGGTTACCACACAGCGTAGTAAATGGTTTCCTGGTGTACAGGAAACCATTTGGCCCGTCACTCAGTGTAGAGTCACCCGTAGACAGAAAGAAGAGGAGAGAATGAAGGAAAGAGTGACAGGAGAGGAAGGATGGAAAGAGGGAAGGAAGAGAGGAAAGGGCAGGCGCCCGAGAGCAGCGCTACATCGAATGAGTGGATAATTAATAAGAGAAATGAACAATAATGGGAGGCAGTGAAAGTAAAAGGGGGAAATCGGTAAAAAAAAGAAAAGACGGAAAGAAGAAATAAATAGAAATAACAGAAAAGAAAGTAATACATTGAGGAAGAGAAATTAGGTAATAAAAAAAATGAACAATAATCGGAGATAAAGTAAACAGGGAAATCGGATTTAACAGAAGATGGAAAGATGAATAAAAATGATCAAAGTTAGCGCTAAAAGACAAGGAAAGGAAACGAGACAGATAGAAAAGAAATAAGGAAGCAATGGAAAAAACGGATAAAGAAAGAAAAAAGAAGACGGAATTGAAGAGGAAAATTAAAAGGAACCCACTACATGAACAGGGCCAACTCCAGACACCTTAATAGAGTCCCAGGTCACTCCATCTTACTTTGCCTTTGTTACTATTTCTCTTTTTGCCTTATTATTGTAATATAATGAAATTACAGTGGAAGGAAATAAAGGTATGAAGTGAGCAAGAAAAAGAGAAAGGAAAATAATAGAAAGAGAGATACAAAATGAATGAAAATAAGAACAGAAACAGAAAACTCAAAAGAAAGGACAAAAACAAATGCAAAAATGAGAAAGACTGAAAAAAACTGACAAAATTCTAAGAAAAGAGGACAAGAATGGTACAGACTGTGAAATAAATAAGAAGGAAGGAAAGAGAAGTAGAAAGAAAGCAAGTTGAGTATAAACTGTAATGGTGTTGAGTCCCAGGCAGCTCCATTCTGCTTCATCTCGCCTCCTTCCTAATATATAACTTGTGATGTTGCTATTGAGAGAAGAAAGAAGGAAAAGAGGATAAAAAAGGAAATGGCTGAAAGAAAGAAAAGGAAAAAGGCAGGAAGAGCAATGGCTGAATGAATATATATGTAATAAAGAATAATGGGAAAATAGTTAAGTATGGAAAATGGGAAAGAACCAATGAAAAGAAGAACTAGGAGGGAAAATGCGATTATAAAAAGAGAAAAAGCGAAAATGAAGGTAAAGGAGGAGCAGGAGTGAAAAGAGAAGAAAAGGTCTTTAACATATGATCGGAGATTAGACACATAGTAGTCCCAGGTCGCCCTATCCTTCCCCATATCGCCTCCTACCGATCTTGGTATTTTTATATTTCTCGAAGACTCTGTCAGTATTTTATCATTCTGTTCGCCTTACTTGACCTAAAATTGCTATCTTTTCATTTTGAATGCCGAGCTGTAACAAAGGGCTCTACTATATGGTGTTGGTCATAAGGAAGAGTTATGTAATGGATGCTGAGCAGAAGCAGGTGTTAATATACCATTCGTTTATGAGAATTTGCTGCGGAATCAGTGTCACTGCAAAGCTAAGAAGGACGAACTACAGTGGTGGCGCAGATCTAATGTGGTTAATGTTGATGGTGATGGTGGCGGTGACGGTGGAGGTTAACTTTAATGATACAATATAACAAAAAGTGAAAGGAGAATGAAGCTGATGATAAAGACTGTGTACTTTAATGATGATGGCGGTTTTTATGATGATGGCGATGGAAGTTAGTCCTGTTGATTATAGTATGGATAATTGTGGTGGTGGTGACTTAGTGTAATACAGTATAATAATAATGAAAGCGGCGGTGGTTGTGATAGTGAACGTGATGTAGATAGGTAATGATAATTTTAATTCAAATGTTCCTACTTCCATGGTAGCCTGTGATGTAGTATAACGGCAAATGAAAGAAGTTAAAACGAGAGACAGAAAGAAAGAATACGAAAAAGCAAAATGAATGTTAAAGGAAGAGAAGAGAAAGAAAGATGTTAGAAAGACAAAAGAAAGGACAAGAGACAGAAGAGTGAAAACGAGATGATAAATAGGAGATTAAAGGAGAAGAAAAAACAGTAAGAACTATGGAAAAGACAACAGAAAAAACAGTAAATGAAAATAACAATAGAAAGGAAGCGAGAAAAAAAATGAAAAGGAGGTAGAATCCGAGCTGGGTCGAACTTGGAACAGTTGTAGTAGAGTCCCAGGCCGCTGCACCTTAACTCATCTCGCCTCCTACTGTCTTGTAGCTTGTGATGCTGTAATATGTAATTTATTATGGTGGGAGAATTGACGATGAGTGTGGTGTGATGATGACTGTGATGATGATGCAGTTTAGTTTCGATGTGAATATTGATAATTATATCGATGATGTTGGTGAGAATGATGATGATGATGATGATGGTATTATTAAAGATTATGGTCAGTTTTGATGATAATGATAAATGAATGGATGATGTTGGTTATGAGAGTGTCGATGATGGTAGTGGCGGTGATGGTCATGGTGATGATGCTGATTGTAATGGTGACGGTGATGGTAGTGGTGATGATGGTAGTGGCGGTGATGATGGTGATGGTAATGATGCTGACTGTAATGGTGACGGTGATGTATGTTGGTACTAATGATATTAACCTTAGTTCACCTCACCTCTTATACCGTTTTTTTCTCTTGTAGTTTATTATGCCATAGCTTGGTGAAGAGAGCACTAAGGAAAGGAAATAAATGTAGAGGGCTAATAGCGACAAAGGAAAATATAGAAAAAGGGTGAAGAATGGACAAATGAATGAAAAATGAAAAGGAGAGGAAGAGAACAAAAGAAGAGATGGAAAGAAAAGGGAAAATAAAGACAATGCGAAATAAAGATAATAAAGAAAAGGGAGAATGAAAGGAAAGGGAAAGTTATACAAAGAGGAGAGCAGGGAGAACGAATAAGGCAGGAAAGAAAGAAAGAAAGGAGGAAGATAAAAGGTTGAAGGGAATTTGATTTCGGTACATCTGTAGCAGAGTCGCAGGTTGCTGCACCATACTTCATCTCGCCTCCTACCCCTCTTTAATGATGCAGTAAAATGGTGCCCAGATCTAAGTAGCTGATGATGGCGGTGGTAGTGATAACGACTCTGGCTGTGATAGCGTTGCTGATGATGGTGGTGATAATGATGTATTTTATATAGGTTTGCTTTGTTATACATAATGCTAGCTGTATAGATATTCATAATGCATCATTACAGCAGCTGTGCTGGTGGTGGTGTACAGCACAGTAAGTTTATTATTTTCTGGTGATTAGTTTATCTCCCCTCGTATCTCTCTTACAGCTAGTGATGTTATAGGAGAAAGGAGAAAAACAGAGAAGGGAGGAGAAAAGAAAGAACATTAAAGAAATTATCCTAGCCGCCACCACTACCGCACGTACGAACAAACCGCGAAAGATGCAGTTCACTCCTGAAGTCCATTTTATCTCGATTATTTAGGATGAAATATACTAAATAATGCTCTCAAGATATGACCAAAAAGTTGGCGTGGTCCAGGCTGAACGCGTCTTGGCGCCCGGAAGAAGGCCTAAATACTGGCAAAATAAGGCGATATATTGCTTTAGCAAAACTTCTTTATTTACTCATTACGCTAACGTGTTCTTTGGCAGCGTTCATAAAAAATCGCAAAAAATGATTTTTTGAGGTATATCTCGCCTAGATGACCCCCATAAATAGAAAGTTCGGGCGACACATAGACAGAAAGCAGAGCAGCCAATGCAGGTAGGTAACTGTCTCTGATAGGGCAAGGTCCACTGAGTACTTTCTTGCTCAGGAACAGTCTATATGATCGGTTTTCAGCATCTACGAGTATGTAAGCACTGGTCCACAACGAGATTTGTCACTGGTTCATTTCCTTTACTTTCCATTAGTCGGCACAGCTCGAGCATTCTGTTTCAGTTAACGGCAAACAATTTTATTTAGCTGACAGTGAGCAGAAGTGACTGAGAGTGATAAAGCTGTCATCCTTAACTCACTCGGGATCGGGACCATATTTCAGCTAAATTCAAAGTTTTATTCTGATGAAAGTGAGTCATAACAGCATCATTGTTTATTTACTGATCGTGATTCTTGCATGTGATTCGTTGCAAGTCTTGTACATAAATGCACAGAATTATAGTCTATTTGAGTGACCTGTGCACCTGAGATGTATGGGACAAGTAGAGTGTGTTTGATTCGCGGCTGCTGATTGGCCGCTGATGATGTCATTAAAGTAAATGCAGGCATGTTGTAGTACAACATGCGGACGTAGGCGTACACCGTGGGTGGCTATTATAGTAAAACATGCGGACGTAGGTGTACACCGTGGGTGGATGCAGTGCAACATGCGGACGTGGGTGTACACCGTGGGTGGATAATTTACTTCAAATGTCGCTCATCGTTTTATAAAGCTTTTCCTTTGAAAATAGTGAACATTTTAAGCTAAATTTGACCTCTTTAGCTTTGGAAATTATTCCATATTTGAACTGGCTGCTTATATTGCAGGCAATTAAAAAATATAAATATATGTCTAAAAATCGGAAGAGGTAGATTTATATCATCGGCAGCCAATCAGCAACCGCGAAACAAGCACACCCTACTCGCCCCATATATCTCAGCTGCACAGGTCAATCAAACAGGTTATAGACCATGGAGGAAGGAAAGAGGTGGAGACGGCCTCAGTACCTGACTGTGAAGCCGCTGATCTGTCATTCACACGCCTTCAATATGGAGGATACGCAGGTGACAGCCCACGCCTATCACCTTTGTTACTACCTCCAGGACACTCCTTGTCCGTAATGATGGTATTGTTTATTGATTACACTTACTGATGCGGTAGATTTATTTCGTAAATAACCAATATTTTACTTGTATTATGTTTTTCTGTATACTAAAAGGAAACAGAAACCAATATAGAGACATTACAAACTTTATATAGGCTACCACTAATTCACTGATGTTTCTTTACCGGTACTTACATATTTATATGTCACTAAACAGAATTAACTTATTATTAGTAATTCTACTTTTAACAGGTTTTGGAGCAGTGTTTCCTGCTGTAAACTGTGTTCCTGCATAGGAATACCTCACCTGTAAATAGGTCTCAGCAACCGCTGTGATTAGGAATACTAGGTTGTTATGAAGAGGGTCACATTTAGACATGTGACTTTCTAAATCTGAAAATATAGTTTTGTTCTGCAACTCAGATGCGACATGGATAACAACAGCATGACAAGCATAGTTGGACAGTTTTGAGTATTGGTTTGACAGCACTTTCCAAAACTGTTTCTCTGAATATCGTTTCACACAAAATGCATGTGGTAAATGCATCTTTTGATGGAAAAGATGAATTTCCTTTGATTTTTTACGGCAATCAGTGCGTCGAAATCCTGTATATATGGGTATGTCACCTGCATATCAGCCATATTGAAGACGTCGGGATGACAGATGTGCGGCTTCACCTCACCACCCGGGATTAGCGAGCCATGCTGACTCCACCTCTTTCCTACCTCCATGGTATAGACCTTTTCCAGTGACGTCACAGAATTCACGTGGTTTTGTTTATGACTCCATATTGGACGGCAAACTCCTCGCAGTAATGGCTGTCCAGACAGGGCTGTCAGAGATTGAACTGTCTGATATATGAAGAAATCTGGATCAACACCACCAAGATCTGTGCAGGAACAAGATACATCTAGGGAGAAATTCACCCATTTCAACTAAGGGAGACCGAAACCAGATCTCAGATACGGCGATTTCTATCACTGCTTGGTGAACACCCCATGAAAGTTCACCGCGGCATCCCTCGAGGTAAATATGTGTAATATATCTAGCTGGACCTGACATACAGTACATGTAAATCGTCTTGGTAATCAGTAAATTATTGACATAGGGCTAAGGGGGGAGGGATTGTATACACTGACTGGGAATCGAGTAGTTGATGAATGAGTGGAGGGTGGGGGCGTGGGAGTGGGGGAAGGAGCTGGGGGGAGGGGGGAGGGTTTAAATGTCGGTGGGGGTGGGGGGTGGGATTGGGGTTGGTTTGGGGTGTGGGGGGTGAGGGTGTGGGGGAGAGTTGGGGATGGGTGGTAAGGGGTGGGACAAGGAGCGGTTGGAGGGGAAGGGGGTTGGGTGGTGGTGGGGGTATTGTGGGGGACTGGGGGGCTTGTGGAGGGGAGTTGGGGGGTGGGGGTTCGAGAATGGGGGGTAGGGGGTTGTTGAGGTGGGAGTGAGGGGTGGTGGGGGACTGTGGTGGAGTGGGGATGGCAGTGGGGGGTCGGGGTGGCGGTAGGGGAGTTGGGGTGGCAGTGGGAGAATGGTGGGGGTGTGTGTAGGTGGGGTGGGAGGATGCGGGTGGGGTTGGAGGGGGTGCGGGGTGGCTCACCTCATATGGAATACCTGCTACAGAGTCGGGTGTAGGCCGTCGGCTGCCAATTCTCCCTCTTCGCAGCAGCTATCCACTTCTGTTGTCTTTCCTCATTGGCTGGAAACCGGCAGAAATATACCCCACTTCCACTTTTCTGACATGTCTTACAGCCGAAGGCACAATAGTGCAATACCATTGTGGAATTTGCAATTCTCACTCTATAGACGTCCGACAATTTGTCGTCCAGTATGGCGTCGTAAACAAAAGTCACATGACCTGTGACGTCACGTGGAAAAGATCTGTAGGTACTTTATATCTCTTTTATAATAGCAACAATCTGAAACATCGCGCAGTGCATTGAAAACAGTATTGTGTTACATGACTTATCCTCACTTTCATTCAATTTATGATTTGCCTTCCAACCACAGAAATTATCAGTGTAACAGAGATATGTTGGGTACGAAGGAAAAGAAAGGAAATAAATGGATACTCTGCGGTGCTTACCTGCGACTCACTCTCAGCTGAATATATTCGTCTGGCGTAGCTGGAATAAAACACTTTAGTTGTCTCGATCAAGATAGAGTAAGTGATATCAGTATTAACTTTCCCAAGCTCCTGTGGCTCACTATCAGCTGAATACAATCGCCTGGCGTTGGCGGGAATAGAATATTAAAGTTGTCCCGGATATGGGAAGGTTATAATTTAGGTTCATTCGTGTGTTTATCCCTCCATATATTTTATTTAAATGCCACCATAGACTGCTCATGAAAGTTTCAAGGCAATGACGTGATATGTAACCTAAAGAAGCATGATTATAAGAGGGGAAAGACAGAGCAAGGCCTCTGCCAAAACCGAAATGAGCCTGATAATAGTAGGTGAGCTTGATGTGATGTTTTTGGCAAAGAGAACTTGAACTCTTTTTCTAAGAATATAATACAGTAATATCTTTTGTTAAGTTTTATTGTGCATGTTTTTGTCTGGAAAGCTTGAATTTCTTCAAATAAGGTAGTGTGATAGGGAGAACGCGGCTTAAGAGAATGATGTACAAGAAAGGGAACATCAGGGAAGGAAGGCTGCAGGTACACTGAGGGCAGTTTTAATGAATAGGAGCTGATAATGGAAGTAAGGATGTCACTGCATGGTAGTATTTTGATAACTTCCATAAACAAGAAAGTGAAGATTAGACTTCATTAAAGAGACACAATTTAAGAGAGATAAGGGTGGAAATGAGTTATTATTTAAGATGATCATGTGGAGTTAAGTGGGGGGACAGACAAATGAAAAAGATGCAAATCAGTTGTTGTAAAAATTCAGCAAAGTAATATAAATACCATGAAACACCTTGACCACATGGAAAGAATGGAGAAAGAGAGATTGACTAGAAGAGTGTCTGTGAATGGGATGGAGTGGGAGTGGGAGAAAGGGAAATCAAGGACGAGTTGGAGGGATAAGGTGGTGTGAATGAGGAAGATGTGAGTTGGAGGGGAGGCCGCCTGACGGTGTTCGATAGAATGGCATAAGGGGCTATGTTTGTGGCCATGTAACTTGCAATACTTTGGTGATAGAAACTCCGTGTACAAACAGCTAGTTAAGGAGTTTATTACGAGCTCTGACAAAAATAGTCTGCCCTTCTTGAGTGTCTGCTCAGAACTGACACAGTAACGCCTTCTGCCCAGGCTTGGGCCCTGGGAAAGCGTACTAGGTCAGCAAGTTTAGTGGGGGCATGTATGCATTGGGGGGGGGGGGCATATATACATCGGGGTAGGGGGGGTACACTACTCCCCCGGGTAGCTGATATGGTGTCTCCTGACACCAGGAGGTATATGGTGTTTGATTATATTACTAAGGCAGGGTTGGGGAGGTTTGTACAAGGGATAAGTATGATACAGGGGCAGTAGGGGAGACATGGCCATGTTTAGGGGAGGGAATTAGAAGGATATATAATTATAAGATATACAAGGATTAATTGATAGGTATGTGTCCAGTAAGGGTCGAAGTTATACACATATATAATGGGGATTATACAATAATATCTTGATACATGACAAACAAGGAGTAAATATGAGGATTTTTTTTTTCTTCCTTCATTTTTTTTTTGTTAGTTTCTGTAGGATACACTGTCACTCAATAATGCTTTAAAGAAATACCATCATTTTCTAGTAGTAAGAGTTCTGTTCACAGTTTGGTTAATTGTCAGATGGCATTGGTAGTCACTGAATGTGAGGGCACTAAGTACGGGGAGTTTCTACGTCGAGTGTAGGGCGTACTATGCCTGTAGCGACTCTGATTTCTTGGGGTCGGCATTCCATTTTCCTGACACAACAATACACTGCACATATGATGAGTAGAAAACCTATGAAAGCGATAACCACAGGGGGAAACACAACTGTTGGATGAACCCATGAACGGCTGAAGGCCAGAGAAAATTGATCCATAATGAAGTCACTGTCATTGAGGAATGTTAGCATGCGCAAGTTAGGGGAGGTGACGGTAATGTTGGCAGATGGTAGGGTTGAAGGCACGTCGATTGGTTGAAAGATGTCATAGGAGTGTTTACGGACAGCTTGGTGATAGCGAGTGGCGTAAATGATGACGAACTCTGATTTGATGGTACAATAGTCTGGTGCTTTGTAGAGACCACTAGCGGGGACAGATCGAACCGAAGAACTAGGACACATGATTGTGACAGAGATGGGAACAGCAAAGAAGAAGTACTGGACATGGTTGAGGTGAACATGGTGGACCGGGAGTTCAGGAGCTGGTACAAAGGAACAGGCCGAGTAGGTGGAATGGTTGCGAACTAAAGCAGACTCACAGGGTGTAGCGCTGCTAGGGAAGATAACGAAAAGGTGGGCAGCACAGAGACGAAAGGTCGGAGTAAGGGAAGAACATTTCCGGAGGTCTGTGGAAGAAAGGAAGGCAACTGAAAGATGATCATGGGAGAGGAGGAAATATTCTGAAGGAACAGATACTTGTAACAAGGAGTTGTCGAGGTGGAAAGGGAAGGGAATGATGTGGAAAAGGTTAAAGGTTATGGCAGAACAGAGAGGAATATGGACGACGACGTATTTGGTGAGAAAAGTGGCTTCGAGAACAGGATAATAATATTTGAGGGAGAAGTAGGGGAGGACTAGGGATAGATCGAAGGTGGAGTGAGCCCATTCCAGGACAGAATGGAGAGCTGAGACAGGTACTAAGTCGGCAGTGACACGTCCATTTATAGCATCGACCAGGATACGAACCAAGGTAGAGACTTGAGACAGGAGAGAGTCATTGGCCAGTTGGAGATTATCCATGTTGAGTTTGAGGTAGAAGAACTGAGAGATAACGTCGAGATCTGAAAGGTGTTGTTGTAAGATGTCGGTGAAGTTGTTTAGAGTGGACGTTACTTCATTTAGGTGGGCCGTAATCTTCTGTAACATAGTGTGTTGGATTTTGATGACTCAGCGTTGGGATTCTAGGGCTGAAGCTAAATGAGCGAGATCAGATTTGAAGCCAGAAATGTCACGGGCTGTAGCAACGCCAAACAAGCCACTCAGAATCTCACCTCCGAAGTCGAAGAGACCTTGTTTCACATGAGAATGACCCACGGGTGTCTGAATGGAAAATGTGTCATTGAGCTCAGTGAATTTGTTACTTATGTATTGCAGTTGCCAGGAGAGTGGTAGGAAAAGGTTATAGAGATACTGATTTGGATTGTGTGTCCCCATGATGGCCGTGAGATGGGTCTTGATTCCGTGTAGCTGGTGTGCGTAGGCAGGTAGGGCAATGGCTTCGTTGGCCAGGGGTGCAAGATCGTAGCGCAGGGAGACTACATCTTCGATAAGCATTACCTCGCCTCCTGAGCCGACCAAGGCCCCGGGACGTACTCCACCATCGTCCTGACCCGACCCAGACCACAGGAGGGTCAGCACTGCCAGCAGGTAGACCGCTAACATCGTACCTAGAAAATCAGGGTAGAGTTAATGGGAGAGGTCCTGAAGAGGTAGATGGGCAGAGCGCAGTTTGGACCGATATTGATTGGTTGATGAATGAGTAGGTGTAGGTGGAGGTGAAGGAGACTGAGGGATAGGTGGAGATGGAGTAGACTGAGGGATGTGTGGAGGGGAAGGGGGGTCAGGAGGTTGTGTAAGTGACTCTTCCAACACGAGGCCTCGGGGTGCTCGCTTTAAGTCATCGATGTGGACCCATCTGGTGTCCTTAGTGGACAGGTCCTGGAGGTGAAATTTGTTGCCTTGTTGAGTGAGGAAGTGGTGGGGCCCTGTAAATTTGTCATCCAACTTAGAGGAACGCGTATGGGAATGAGCAAAGACAAGATCGCCTACATTGATAGTGATAGGAGAGGCAGATTTATGTTGGCGCTGCAGCACATCCTCCTGAGAGGAAGCCAAAGTGGATTGGACCTACTAGTGGATTGTTTGGAAGTTGGCCAATTTTAGTTTAACATAATCATCCATGTTGTAGATGGGTTCTGGCTTTGAGGATAAGAGAGAGTATGGGAGGTCCTTGTCAAAACCAAAGAGGACGAAGAAGGGAGATTCGGCAATGGATGCATTGATGGAGCTATTGATTGAGGATGCCACTTGGGGAATCCAGTCATCCCAGGACGAACTATGGGAACCTAGATGTCTAAGGCACTCTAAGATTTTTCGGTTGTGGCGTTCTACAAGGCCATTGGAAGCCGAATGGTTAGGCACGACATTGCACTTATTGACATGAAAGCGGCGACAGATCTTATCTAGAAGGCTATTGTTGAACTCTGTACCGTTGTCAGTAAGAATGTATGAGGGGTACTGAACGGGCAAATTACGTGATCTACAAAGGCACGTGCAACACTCTTCACGATCTTGTCGGAAAGGGGTATGAGGACACAGTAGCGGGAGAAGTGGTCGACCGCTACAAACAAGTACTCAGCGCCGGATTCGGTGAGAGGTAGTTTTAAGAGATTGATTGAGACAGTTTCCCATGGTCGTGACGAGATTGGGTATTGTAAGAGCGGTGCAGGTAAGCCGGTTGATCCTTTGTGGCGGTGGCAGGAGAGGCAACAGTCACAGTGGGCATTGATATCGCAGCGCATGGTTGGCCAATAGTATTTGAGATGTGCTTGGTGCAAGCATCAGTCTTTACCTGGATGGGAAGCTTGAGGGGTATTATGAACTATATGAAGAACCGTTAATATCAGGGCAGTGCGGACAACAAGTTGGCGTACTTCGCGATTGGGCATGTCTTTTCCTGTTAGTAGTGTTTTCCTGTACAAGAGATCATCATCTAGCATGAACTCATCTAGTGATACTGGCAGAGTTGGTAAGGTCGAAGCATCGCCAGATTCTAGGAAATAAATGACTTTGGACCATATGGGGTCTTGGTGCTGAAAGTTTCGAACAACTTCTGACGTTAGTGAAGTGTTTTCAGTTACTTTGGGCTGCAGTGATGTTATAGCTGCTGCTACGTGACGTGAGAGTGCGTCTGCGACTACATTCAACTTTCCTGGTACATATTGAAAAGTGGGATTGAAGTTCTGGATGATGACGGACCATCTAGCTAGCCTACCTGTTAGGTTGCGGTTCTTGAACAAATCACATAGTGGAAGGTGGTCTGTTTGGATATGCACTGGATAACCATAGATTATATCTCTGAAATGTTTCAAAGACCAGACTACCGCTAGCGCTTCGAGATCTGTGACACTGTAGTTACGTTCAGCGGTTGTAAGGGTGCGACTAGCATACGTTATTATGCGCTTCCTTGATGCTTCATCGAGTTGCATAAAAATGGCACCAAGTCCAGTGCTTGAGGCGTCTGTGCAGAGAAGAAAGGGTTTGGTATAATCAGGGAATGCTAGAACAGGGGCATTTACAAGAGCTGTCTTTAGCTTTTGGAAAGCCTGTGACTGGTCGTTAGTCCAAACAAAGGGCACATTCTGCTTGAGTAAGTGGGTCAGAGGAGTGGCGATCTTTGCATAATCTTTAATGAATCTACGATAATAGCCACTGAGGCCCAGGAAACTTCGTACACCTTCAGTAGTGGTAGGTTCTGGGAAGTTAATAATCGCTTTAGTTTTATCTTCATTAGTATGAATGCCTTGTGCATCTACGACATGGCCTAGGAATTTGATTTTCTTTCGCAGGAAGTCACATTTACTGAGATTGATTTTCAGGCCTGCGAGCTGGAGGCGTTCAAAGACTTGCTGGAGCTTGGTAAAATGGTCAGAGATGGATTTACTCACAACAATGATATCATCTAGGTAAGTAAAAAGAGTGTCCCATCATACCGCTGAAGACTGAATGGATAAGTCACACGAACACGGAAGGAGCATTTCTCAGACCAAAAGGGAGTCTCTTAAACTGAAAATGTCCGGAAGGGGTGCTGAAGGCTGTAACTGGGCGAGAGGACTCTTCCATTTCGACCTGCCAGTAACCGCTGAGGAGGTCTAAAGATGAAAAGACTACGTTATTTTCACCAAGGGATTCTAGCAAATCAGTGAGGATGGGTAACGGGAAACGGTCTGGAACGGTGACAGAATTGACCTTACGATAGTCGACTACTGGTCTAAAGTTGCCGTCCTTCTTTGGTACTAAGAAAATTGGGCTATTCCATGGACTGACGGAGGGTTCAATAATGTCCTGGTCTAACATGTTCTGTACCATTTGATCTGTTTGCTTTCTCAGGCTGTGAGGAAATCGATATGCTGGTATGTAAATCGGCTGAGTTCCTGGTAGTAGTTCAATCGTATGTTTGACAAGGTCTGTTCTGCCCATCGGTTCACCGGGTAAGGCAACCACGTTTCTGTACGAGATCAGAAGGTCGAGGGGTTGTGGTGTATTTTCTGGGAAATCCGTGGAAGTGAGATGTGACAGCATATCAGGTGAATATGTCGGCGCAGATCCCGTAGAGTTAATAGTACATACACCGATTGGCGTACTATCATCAGTCTGAATAGTAGGAATTGAGGAATCCTGGCACACCTTTACGGCCGCTGGGTATACTAGGAAGTCTCCAATCTTTACACCACTTTTAAGTTTTAGTGAAGCATTTGTGACATTGAGCAAGTACAGGTAGCATAAACTGTCCTCTAAGACTGTGCACCACGCTGACTCATAAGTCAAGCCACTCACACAACACGTCTCAGGTAGTGTTAGTACATCCACTCCTTCATTCGCACCGGCAACACAAACAGAGACTTTGGTGAACTCATGCGGTAACAAAATTGAGCACGTATTCATTACTGCACGTTTCATCTCTGCGTGTTGGAGAAGATCATTCACACTGTTGTCGGGAGAGGAGGTAAGAGCCATTTCCGAAGGCTGAGAGGATGTATCAGTAGACATTGAGGAATTTATGTCCTTGCTCGCAGTCAGTAAAGGAATGATCTCTGTATTCTCAGATGATGATGGTGATGGACTTTTTGGTAGTGGTAGGGACAGAGGTAACTGAAGGACTGATTTGATCGTAAGAACAGGACGGGGATATTCCGTACTGTATACTGGGAATCCAGAAATGTGTATACTACCACAGGCAGGTAATAATGCAATGGAGTGTTGTGCCATGGTGGAGAAACCAATAAGGGCATCTGCAGGATACTGCAAGTCATGAAACTCAATTGGGATAGGGGGCAAATCTCTGTGTAGTTTGACTTCTAGGGTGACTCTTCCCTTAACCTTAAACTCTGAGCCTTCGACACCACATAGGCGAAGGTCTGGTGATTCTAGGAAACTGACGTGGTTGTGATGTCGTTGAATAATATGTAAGGAATTGTCGGAGATCAGATTTACTATAGATCCTGTGTCCAAGAAGAATAACGTTGGTATGTCATGACTGCATCCGAGAATGACTAAACCCAAGGATGTTAGGGGACCAACATGGCGGATGGGGAGTTGGGTTTCTGGTTCTACGTGATATTGGGCCGATACAGGCGCAGCGCTTCCCCCGACTGGTGGCGGTTGAGGTAACGACATTCCTCAGTGGTGTGAGTCGTGCTGGATTTGTGGTATTTGCATGTAGGACGACGGGAGCGGGAAAGCGTACGCTGTCTGGTTTGGGAGTGAGGACGTCTGTATTTACGGTCGCAACTGGATTCTCGATGTCCAGGATGACCACAGTGCCAGCAAAGAATCAAAGATTGTCTGTTCCGTCGGACGCTAGATTGATCACGACCTGCGGTAGGAGAACGATGCGTGGCAGGTCTACCTCGTGTGGTGGGACGGGAGCGAGATTGGTCTGGGGTAGTGGAGGTGTAACAGACTGAGGAGGCCAAGGGTTGGGTGGTGCCCTGATGCGTGTAGGTCGAACCTGTTCTTTTATGAATGGCTTTATTGACCTGAATAATTTTATCTCCTGGATTGAAACCTATTTCCAAGGCTAGCTCTCACTGTTTAGAAGTAAGCCAGTGAAGGAATCTCAGGTAACCAATTAAGTCAGCAAAGTTGGTGAGTGAAACCACTGGAACGCCATTTTTGTCTTCTAACCATTTCGTGCCTACCAGTAATTGGAGCATCTCGCTACTAGTTGCTTTCATGGTGGCGGCAGCTTTGCGGAGCTTGGCATGTTGTGCTGGGACCCTCAAGTCCTCATCCATTTGGTTTAGTAGATTAATGAAGCCCATGAGAGACGCGGTATTTGAAAGCTGGCAACAAAGGCTGATGAGTTCCTTACGAAAATCAGCAAAGGTACTAATGCCATCAAAATGTCCTGCACGGATCGCGGATCCGATGTCCGATTTGCCGTGGTGTAAGTGACCCATGAGGTAAGCTATTTTGAGCGATTCATCGGTAATCTGCCGATTGTGGATGTCTGTTTCTAGTTCTTTGAGGAAATCATAGACAGACCAAGTTGGGTCCTGGCCGGTAAATTTGGGACGATTGGCATCGTCGAGATAGATAGACTGTGGAGGGGTGGCCATGGTTGGAAGTGTGGAAGTGGCGGAAGGAGAGGAGTGGGAGAGAGAGAAGGTAGTGGTAGGTAAGGGCGAGCAAGACGGGGTATGAAGTGAGGCAGGAAAGTGAACGATAGGGGAAGGAGTAGAGGAAGAAGAAGGGAGTGTAGAGGTAGGGGTAGAGGAGGAGGTATCTGAATTTACGAGTGTAGGATGGGTAGTAAGTGGTTCTGCGGGAAGTGAAACGGGAGTCTCAGGTACAGGTCGGTGGTACTCTTTGCCACTTCTTAAGTGAGTGATCGTGTGAGAGTCGGCAGACGGTGTGTGATCAGGTGATGTTTCCGGGTCGAGAGGGCTGGTGTTAACCGGTTGATATTGAAAGTATGACATTTAATGCGGCAACGGAAGATGAGATGAAGGATGAAGATGGATATGTAGGTGGAAATGTATAATATAAAGATGAGAGAATGTAATACACGAGTAGGTGTGAAAACGAATGAAGGTGAGGGGATGGAGGGTTTAAATAAAAGGAGAAGGATGAGATGGATAATAAATAACGTAGGTGAAGATGAAAACGGGATAATGGAAGTGAGATGGAATATTTACAAAATATCCAATCTGTAGAGAAAATCGAGGATAATCTCTATAGAAAGGTAAGGTATATTATAGTTACACAGTAGAGATGGGATTGACGAGATGTATGATGTGCAGGTGTGACTGGGCGTAGCAGGGCTGGAGTGACGAAGCGGCGTACGGGGCGGGGCGGGGCGGCGCTGGAGGGACAGCTGGTCGGAGATGAGAGTGGCTGGGGACGAGACTGGAGCGATATGTTGGATGAGTCTTAGAAGATGCGGAACTTCTCGCTGGGCTTAAGTCGAGACGGGAAGAGACGCTCCGATGAGTCACCGGCAGGGAGTTGCGGTCCTAGGAGGCTCACTTAATTCAGACCACATGTGAGGGCAGGGTGTGGCGGCGTCGGGGCCGGTGGTGGGGGGTGAGGGCAGATGTTGGTACAATGCAGGTGTAGAGCTTTTGAGTTGCAAATGCAGAGAATGGCGGTGGGCAGACAGTGATAAGTGGCACCGTGGGGGCAGGATTTATGATGAGTTCGGAACAGGTGCTGGGAACAGGTGAAACAGGTGCGTAGGTCGGCGATGGTGACACTTGCGGGCAGGAACAAGGTGTGTGGGTGGGGTTGTTTGAGAGGTGAGCACTGGTGAGAGAAATTGTACACCTGGAGGCACAGCCGGTTATTACACCACGAGAGGCACTGAGGGGGGGTGAGGCTGTGAGATGCGAGACGTCGTGTATCTGTTGGTGTCACTAAATAGTGTAGGAGGCGGTCAGAATCTGATGGTCCGAAACACCGCTGCTACCAAATGTAACTTGCAATACTTTGGTGATAGAAACTCCGTGTACAAACAGCTAGTTAAGGAGTTTATTACGAGCTCTGACAAAAATAGTCTGCCCTTCTTGAGTGTCTGCTCAGAATTGATGCATTAACTCCTTCTGCCCAGGCTTGGGCCCTGGGAAAGCG
Organism: Coenobita brevimanus; assembly: GCF_032717465.1. Classification (NCBI taxonomy): domain Eukaryota; kingdom Metazoa; phylum Arthropoda; class Malacostraca; order Decapoda; family Coenobitidae; genus Coenobita; species Coenobita brevimanus. Next base: position 10,397,452 of record NC_137032.1, read on the forward strand.
TGCTAGGTCAGCAAGTTTAGTGGGGGCATGTATGCATTGGGGGGGGGGGATATATACATCGGGGGTAGACATATTGTAGGGGGGGTACAGCCACCTCTCTTTGAAATTTCTTCATGGTGCTAGTGAAAAATGAACAGAATGTGTGCATTTTAATCCCGTAAATTCGTTGGTATGTAAATTTTTTCTTACTGCTCCCAGGCGATTACAGTGAGCTTAGTAGAGGACTTTTGAAGCAACGGGGATAGTGATAGCTGTATCTAACACCTTTTGTTAAAAACAGAATAATCTACAAAGGAACAAATATTAATCACCTGCGGGTATAAAGAACAGATTCTTTTTAAGCCATACGATTCAAGAAGGGATAAGCCACATCATATATTTGTCAGGTCATCCTTATTTTTACCATTTAATGCTGTAACAACATCAGTCTTTTTTTCATGTTATCCATTTATATTCCCCACTAAGGATTTGTATTCTGCCTCGCTTTCTTTGTTTGTCGATACTTATTACCTGTCTTCAAAAACGGTAACGTTGGTAACATAATAGTTGTGGAAAATATCCAATGTATAATAAAACAATGTTTGCCTATTTAATTAAAACTTTTTACTAGAGGAACATTTCTTAAGCTGGTTAAACACATGTGGCAGAATACAGAACAATATAAAAAAAATAATATTCTCTTTTTCGCCTCTGTAACATGAAACCAGTACACACACACACACACACACACACACACACACACACACACACACACACACGTATTTCAGGATGTTCTCTCCCTCTGTGTGTGTGTGTGTGTGTGTGTGTGTGTGTGTGTGTGTGTGTGTGTGTGTGTGTGTGTGTGTGTGCACTCATGTATAAGTATATATATATATATATATATATATATATATATATATATATATATATATATATATATAATTTATTTAATTAATTATTTATAGTACATATCCAGTCCAACAGAGCGATACTCAGGAGGTGGATGACAAGCTGGTGACGGCAAAGCTGGAGCTCCTGTTTCGGCAACCCTCAGAACTTGTTACTGACCATCTCCCTTTGCTGAGTATTTTCAGTGTTTTCATTAAAACAGAGACTAGGCCAGCATACTCTCATAATCCGCTACTCCCAACTGTCTACACCACACTACATACACAGTAGATATCACGCCTTCTGTTCCATCGCCCTCGTAACAATGACCGCTGCAATATTAAGAGCAAATATGGTGGTACCTCGGACTGCTACCCCTGGCAGCACAGGGCTTTCTTGGTCCTCTTCAGGCGACTGTGCCAGCAGTGGTTATTGCCATCAAAAACCATGCCCGTCAGCTAAGAAGTGAAGGTTCGGCCTTATTTTACGAACATCTGTGGTCCTTATGCCAATTTGAATTCTGTTCACTTCTTCCTTCAGTCCATATCCCCTCTCGCCCTGTTCCTCACACTAGCCCAAATGCCTCCTTACACTGACATATCCTCATACAGCTTTCTTGGTTTGCCATCTCTTCACTAAGTTTTGCAACAAGGGTGGAACTTGTTGCTATATTAAATCTCAATATGCAGTTGGCTCTTTCATGAACTTCACTTCTACAAATTTTGATTTCTCATTATACAAACTGAATTACCCTAAAATAATCAAATATATCTACATAGTTTATCCCTCCCCAGTACTTCATTAGAACTCAGCATATTTGACTCCATATCCTTACAGTTGACCAGCCTCAACGTCACCCTTGCTAATGAAATTGCCGTGTTGGGTGATTTCAGCGTCCACAATAAAGAACAGTTATTACATTCTGTCAGAACTGATGATACTGGTCTAGAATGAGACCTGTTTTCAGAATCATTGAATCTCACGCAAATGGTGAAATAATCCTGACCATAGTGCCAATCGCTTGGATATATTCCTGACAAAGAACACAGATCAGTACATGGAAGAGGTACTATCACCATTTGGATCTTCCGACCACATTCTCATCAAACCCTCATTCGTTAGTTGCCACAAACCTCCCCGTTCTGAACCAGTCAGGGTGACCAGACGGAACTTTCACAGGGCAGACTGGAATGAATTTAGAAATTATTTTCCTGATATTCCATGGCAGTCTTTCTTCTCCAACGACTTCAGTTCTACCCAGTCCCACTTCGTTGAAATAATAAAAAGTTGGTATGGAATTGCCCATACACTGCCAACAGTTTACTAAAAGACTGTACTAACCAAATTAGTTAGTATACAGTTATGCCTGAGGAACGACCCAAAGGTCTTCAGCATACTGTACAACTATCAAAGTCTAAAATTACTAAATCCCTCAATCACTTTAACTTGCTTGAAACCGCACAAAAATAGTCATTCAAGCTTTCTTCGCAGTTAAGCATCCAAACAATTAAAGAACTGAAATTACAATAGAACATTCTGGTCAACTCTCAGTTATTTCAGTAATAACTTTAACAGGTCATCAGCCCTTCCCCTACCCAAATCTTCAGGAGAAAACACTGTAAATGACTCTTGTGGAAAAGCTAACATTCTCGCCACTACATAAGCCAGAAATTCTACCTGGGAGGAAGTCAGACAAAACGATCTTGTACTAAAACTTACTCTCCTAAAATTGCTTAACTAAAGATACGAACCAGATATGTAAAATCTATCATATACAATTTACCATCCAACAAAGCACCTTGTCCAAATGAACTTCCTCTAAAAGTTTTGAGGATGTGTTCCCCAGAATTTGCTTTTGATTTTGCTAAATTATTTAGACTATGCATAGGTACTGTACTTTTTTCGTTTCCTAATTCTGCGAGAGAAGCCAACATCCACCCAATTCCAAAAAAAGAAAATTCCTCTGAACCCTGAGATGGTTTTCGCTACGAAAGATCTATCTATATCTATCTATCTATCTATATACCTAGGCTGCTTCCCCCAAGGAAAGGGAGGTAGCCGAGACAGGACGACTCACTCTCCATTTACTCATCCATTCAAACACATTCATTTGCATCTTAGCCCCAAAGGGGAGAACGGACAGATCCTCACCGCACCACACCGCACAAGGGTCAACTGGGCAATGCAATCAGTGACATCCGCAGCAGGGCCCGACAGCAGAACTGGTTTACCCCTGCCACATCATAACAGACCCATCCCCTTACCCGCACCTGACCTGACTAGCTGATCAGACCAAATGCGGGAGAATATCCCCTCAGGGCTGCGTAATCACTTATTCATTCACAATTTCTCTCCATTTATTTCTGTCACGCACAGCCACTCTTCCTTGCTCAACAGACATCCCTCTCGCATCCAGTGCTCTCTTCACACTGTCCATCCATCCTATTCGTGGTCTTCCTCTCAGCCTTACACCTCTCACATCAGATCTAGTTATCTTTTTCACCAATCGCTCATTATCCATTCTCTCCATATGTCCAAACCATTGCAACACCTCTGCTCAACTCTACCAGCCATCTCCCGAACAACTCCAGTTCTCCTTCTCACTTCATCATTTCGCACCCGATCCATATGCGTCACTCCACACATACTCCTCAGACATCTCATCTCCATTACATTCAAACTTTTCCACTCTGCTACACCCATATTCAATGTTTCAGCCCCATATAATGCAGTCGGTACCACAACACCCTCATACAGCCTTCTCTTTACATCCATTCTAAGCGAACGACATTTAAACACTTTTTTCATTCCTCCCAGCACCTTTCCTACTTCATTTATTCTAAACTTCACTTCTGCATCTATTCTTCCATCCACAGCAACATGTGACCCTAGATATTTAAAACAATCTACCTCCTCAAGCAACTCACCATTCAAAACTATATTCATCCCCCTACCATCTATCAACCTCGTACACTTCATCACTTTACTCTTATTCTCATTTACTTTCAATTTCCTCCTTTCACACACCCTTCCAAACTCCTCTACCAACTGTCTCAATCTCTCCTCTGAATCAGTCACCAGTGCAGTATCATCTGCAAACAGCAGCTGCTTTAGATTCCACTCTCCTCCATCAACATTTATCAGACTCAGACCACCTAAAACTCTTGCATTCACCTCCCTTACAACACCATCCATGTAAATATTAAACAACCAAGGCGACATCACACATCCCTGTCGCAGCCCCACTCTCACGGGAAACCAATCACTCACAGCATTTCCCACTCTTACACATGCTCTACTATTTACATAAAAACTTTTCACCCCTTTTAGTAACCTACCATCAAGTCCATACAATCTTAAAACAGTCCACAAAGCCTCCCTATCAATTCTATCATACGCTTTCTCTAAATCCATAAATGCCCAAAACACATCCTTGCCTTTCGCTAAATTTCACACACTTGTCTCACAGCAAACACCTGATCAACGCATCCCCTCCCTCTCCTAAAGCCACACTGCTCATCACTAATCACTCCCTCTGTACCCTCTCTAACTCTAATAATTAACACTCTACCATACACCTTACCTACAACACTCAACAGACTTATACCCCTAAAGCTAGTACATTCATACTTATCACCCTTGCCTTTATACAACGGGACCACACAAGCACTTGCCCAGTCAATTGGCACCATACCTTTCTCAAAGCACACATTCAACAATCTTACTAACCAGTCAACAATAGTCACTCCACCACCCTTCAGGCATTCCACAGCACACCCATCCATACCTGCAGCTTTCCCTGTTTTCATCTCCTTTACTGCCTTCTCCACTTCTTCCTTCGTGATCAAAGAATCATTCAACTCTCCCAACACATTTATTCCTTGCACCCTTCCATCCGCCACAATCTCAGCCACCCTTTCCTCCTCTACATTTAACAATCTTTCAAAATACTCTGCCCATCTCTTCCTTACTGCATCCATCTCAATTAACATCCTTCCATCCTCTGCTTTTACTCGTTCTTCCTTCCCAGACTCTCCCTTTCGCACCCTTTTCACCTCCTTCCAAAACATTTTCTTATTCTGCTGAAAATTCTCTGTCAGCCGCCTACCCCACCTCTCATCTGCTGCCACTTTAGCATCACGCACAGCCCTTCTCGCTCTATTCCTCTTCTCCTTATACCTTTCATATGACATCTCATCCTTCCTCTGCAGCCACACTTCATATGCACGTCTCTTCTCTGCCACAGCCATACTTACTTCCTCGCACCACCATTCACTTCCTTTTCTTACACCACCACCCACACGTCTCACACCACACACCTCTTCTGCATGCCCCACCACAGCACTCTTAAACAACTGCCATTCCTCCTCCACGCTGCCATTTTCCCGATCTTTCACTGCGTTCCACTCATCTTTCAATTTCTCCTGATACTCTATCTTTTCTCTCTTTTATCCAACTCACTCACTTTCAAAACCTCCCTGCCACACCTAACCCTCCTAGCTCTCATCCATCTCTTTCCTACTCTTAACTTTCCCTCCACCAGGTAGTGGTCAGACATACCTCCACCCTCCCCTCTCAGAACTCTCACATCCAACAATCTTCCTATTACATTCCTAGACACAACCACATAGTCCATCAAGGCTCTATCAACAACCCTTCCACCCTCCTGTCTCACCCATGTATACTTATAAATATCTTTCTTCTCAAACAGCGTATTCCCAATCACCATCTCTCGCTCAACACACATCGCTATCATTCGTTCCCCATTTTCATTTCTTCCAGGCACACCATGCATACCAACTACACCTTCAACTGCTACATTTCCCACTCTAGCATTCAGATCTCCCATCATTACCACATTCACATTCGCTTCAAAACTCTGCAGACACTCATCAACATCATTCCAGAAAGACTCCCTCTCTTGTTCATCCCTTTCACTACCAGGCCCATATGCACTCACAAACACCCACAACTCACGTTCAAATTTCGCTTTCACCCACATCAGTCTCGATGACACCTCCTTCCATTCAATCACACATTGCTGAACTTCCGGACTCACTAACAAGGCCACACCTTCTCTTGCCCTTCCTCTATCAACACCTGACAATCTTCCATTCACACTTCCAAACATAGATTCCCCCTTCCCTTTCATCTTCGTTTCACTCAAAGCTAACACATCCAACTTTCTTCTCACAAACATTCTCCCAATCTCCTCCCTTTTAGCCTCAATCGTACTACATCCACGCACATTCATAGACCCAATCTTCAGGGTACGGGGATAACTCCATCCCCCATCCCTTTCTCTGGCCTGTCTCTTTTTAGGAACTACAAAACAGAGGAGGGGGTCCCTAGTCCCCTCTGTTCAAATACACAGTCTCATGTCTCATACAATCCATAAGTTAATTGACCATGGAGAAACCCATTCAGTAGCCCTAGATCATGCTGAAGCTTTAACCCTAGATCAGCAACCACCGGCCACATCTGGCCAGACAAAGTTTAAAAGCTTGGCGCCATGGCGCCATTTTGAGAATTCGGCTCACCATCCAGTTAGCTTCCCCTTTTGGCTTGTACTTTCGCTTCAAGGTGCGTCTGGGTTGCTCATGTTTTTTATTTCTCTAATATATTGAAAAAGGCCACATGTGGCCATGGTTGCAAACATCGTTTGTATGTTTTTTTTTTTTTTTTTTTGGGGGGGGTGAGTTTCTCTAGGCATTAACATGACCATCAAGGGGTCTGTCTGGAATCAACGTATCCTTGTCGGCAACCCTTGAGAAGGCTGCAAAGTTATAGCCATATATGTTAAGATAAGTGTAATTTTGACAGGTTTTTAGTGCCTTTAGAAAAAAAAATTACAATAAAAAAAATTCCATATCTTTCTATTTTTTTTTTTTTGTGTGCCAACATTTTCATTAGTCTTTACATGTGATAAGATTTTTATAAATGTGCAATGCATATAAGTATTTTTTTTTAAATTCCCAAATCTGGCCACATGTGGCCGGTGGTTGCTGATAGCGTTAGTTGGGCGTGGTTGCTGATCCAGGGTTAAACAGAGTGTAATACCGTCCACTACTATCCAGACTCCCTTCCTGCGACCTGCCATCTTTTATCCCAGTGATCTCATTCCTCAGCAAGAGAAGGCTAAAGATACGTGGTGTACTGTAAGTCAGTAACTCCCGCCCCCCCCAAAAAAAAAAAAAAAATCCATAATTCTTCTCCAAACCCCAAATTTTAGCCAGACAAAGGCTTCCTAGCTTCTCATCCTTACCAGTTTATTAATAATGTGTTTATTTCTCTAGTGAGTTAATTTATGTTGCTTATACAACAAATATATATATATATATATATATATATATATATATATATATATATATATATATATATATATATATATATATATATATATATATATATATATATATATATATTCTCATCTCATCAGCCGTTTGAGTGTCCACTGCAGGACCGGCCTATCCCAGCCGAAGCGGGGACGATACAGCCAATGTAATACATATATAGATAGATAGATATCGAGATAGATATAATGTGTGTGTGTGTGTGTGTGTGTGTGTGTGTGGAGAGAGAGAGAGAGAGAGAGAGAGAGAGAGAGAGAGAGAGAGAGAGAGAGAGAGAGAGAGAGAGAGACTCATTATGCAATGCAAATATGTATGGAAGAGGGACTAGAACAGATCCTAAACTGACGAGAATTCGACTCAAAAAGAGTACTACACCTACAACGTGGGTGGAGGTGGGTAATTCCTTCAGTGACAAGTAATTGAGTTCCTCAGCAGCACTGACCACTGACCACAGAGGACACTATCTATCTATCTATAGCCCTAAGCCCTAATCCCGCAGAGGGTGGTCGCAGACAAAACGCCTCCAAGTCGCTCTGTCACCCACCATTTGACTACCCTCCCCCCAACTCACCCCCCCTCCCTCATATATATATATATATATATATATATATATCATCATACAATGAATGGATGAGAAATAGGGGCGTGGAAGAAGTTGAGAGGCGGAAGAGAGAGTTATATGTAGAAAGAAAGAGAGAGGTGAAAAGATTAGTAAGAGAGAGTATGAAGAGAGTGGATGAGGAATTTGGAAGGAATTTGAGTGTAAAGTGGAGGGACTGTAAGAAAATGTTCTGGAAAGAGGTGAGAAGAGTAAGACAGGGTGGAAGTGAAGTTAGCAGGGGAGTGAAAGATAAAAATGGTAGATTAGTGGAGAAGGGAGAAATTGTGAGCAGATGGAGAGAACACTTTAAGGAATTGTTGAACGTACAAGATGGAAGTAATGCGAGTATAAGTGGCTGGGAAATGGCTGGGAGAAGGAGGGAGGTGAGAAGACAGGAAGAAATCAGTAGGATAGAAGTTGTGGAAGCAATGAAGAAAGTTAAATCGGGGAAAGCCCCAGGAATTGATGGGGTGTGTGGTGAAATGCTGAAGCACAGGGGAGAGATAGTAGTAGAATGGATGTGGAAGATGTGCAGATTGGCCTGGGAGGAAGGTAGAGTCCCGGAGGATTGGAAGTCAGGTATAATTATTCCCTTGTACAAAGGAATAGGGGAAAAAGAAGTGTGTGGTAATCATAGGGGCATTTATCTTCTTAGTATAATAGGAAAAGTGTATGGTAGGATACTTATTGACAGAGTTAGAGAAAGAACAGAGAAATTAGTTGGAGAAGAACAGGGGGGCTTTAGGAAGGGAAGAGGTTGTGTAGATTAGATATTCATTCTTAGATCTTTAGTGGAAAAGTTTCTAGAGAAGGGAAAGAAGTTGTATGCGGCTTTCATGGATTTGGAGAAAGCATATGACAGGGTGGATAGACAAGGATTGTGGAAAGTGTTAAGAATATATGGAGTAGATGGGAAGTTGTTGAATGCTGTGAAGAGTACGTACGACGGTGCGAAGGCTGCAGTGCGTGTGGATGGTGAACTAAGTGAATTTTTCTCTTTGAAAGTTGGGTTGAAACAGGGATGTGTCATGTCTCCATGGTTGTTCAATCTGTACCTGGATGGGGCAATAAAAGAGGTACAAGGTAGGGTAGTGGATGTTGGAGTGGCCCTGGTGAGAGAGGATAGTGTTTGGAAACTCCCTGTACTGTTGTTTGCAGATGATACTGTGTTGTTGAGTGAAGACGAAGGGGAGCTGCAAGGCTTGGTGGATGAGTTTGGGAGAGTGTGTAAGAAACGGAATCTATGGGTGAATGTAGGGAAGAGTAAAGTGATGGTCTTTGAGAGAGGTGAAGTCAGTGAATGTGCAGCGAGGTTGGATGATGAGGAATTGGAAAATGTGAGTACGTTTAAGTACTTGGGTAGTGTGATGAGTAAGGATGGAGGTTTGGAGGGTGAAGTGCTTGAAAGGGTACAGCAGGGAAGAAAGATTGCTGGTTCTTTGAAAGCAGTGACAAGAAACAGGGAAGTGAGCATGGAAGTGAAAAAGTTACTACATGACAGTATTGTGATACCAACTCTAACGGACGGAAGTGAAGCTTGGACGTTGTTGGAAGGACACAAGTCAAGAGAGCAGTGGAAATGAGTTATTTAAGAGGAGCTTGTGGAGTCACATGGAGAGACAGGCTGACGAATGAGGATATAAAGGAGCGTTGTGGTGTTGATGTGGATGTGATAGGAAGCGTGAGGAACACACTGAGGTGGTTTGGCCATGTGGAGAGGATGGAGGATGAAAGACTGACGAAGAGAGTGTATGTGAGTGAGGTGGAGGGGGGAAGAGGGAGGGGGAGGGGGAGGCCTATCTCGACCGAAGTGGGGACGATACAGCCAATGTATCTCTAACCAAGTGGCTTAGGCTGTCTAGTAGAGATTGTATGTAGGGTGAGAAGTGCTTGTAAGTGTAATTGTAGTGTTAGAGTGGCTTTGGATGTGTGTGTAGTCTGTGAACAAAGTGTAATCGGCCCACGCAAGCCGACTGGGTGGAAGCATACTTTATAGTAAGCAACACTGGTTCAACCACAGCACCCCTTGTGTCCACCAATGCAGTACGTGGCCGGGTGAACACTCCCAAAGTTTATTACCCTGGCGGGTCACGAACCCTGGTTCACCCGTGTACGAAACGCACACTTTACCACTGTACGACAGAGGCTCCATATATATATATATATACATATTGTTGCATAGCCTATGATTTCATCATCCTTTGTGTAATTCTAACGTACAGTATGCTGCATGTTTGATTACGAGCGTGTTCTACCTCACTCCCCCCTTCTACCCTTATAGTAGAGTAAGTCGTTCTTTCTGTTGTTCAGAGCAGGATTGTCAACTCTTTGTCCCCATGGCTTCATTTGCGCGTCGTTCTTACAATTTGTATCAAGCTCTGCCGGCCCCTATATAATGAGATCAGTCTCTGCATTATTGCCACTTAGATCTACTCCTCACATTGTTCACATCTCTGTCCTCCCCTGTACAGTTGTTATTATTGTGAGTGCTCAGGAAGTCTCCAACCATCTAGCAGCTGTGTAATTTGAGTATAACTGTTATTGCATTTGTTCTTGTACTGTGTAGCGTAAGGTGTTAATTCTTAGGCCTAGTAAGGTTTTTGTGATGCATGTGTTTTGGGTGTCAGCCCTTACTAATAATATTTTGTATCTGTAATAATATATCTTGCATTCACTGAGTATTATCTGGTATTGTCATTTTATCAGGGCTGACTTAAATAAATTTACTCATGCTAATTTCGTGTTAATAGAGGCTATTGCAGTTAACCATATATTTAACCTGATTTTTGCCATTAGATTATCCTTATGAGTCCTGAATGTTTTGTTGTTAGTTTGAGCATTAAACTTTAACTTGTAATTTTACCTAACTCTTTTGTTTTGAACCTGGAACTTTACGGGACAGTAGTGATTATTAGTATTCTCACTTAAAGTGTACATTATCTTTCTCTGTTCCGTAACATAAATTTGGCGACCTCTTATCAGGATATTCAGGATATTATCATAAGGATATTGCTTGATATTTTGTGACTGTGATATATTCATGATGTCTACTATTACTACACTTGATGAAGCCAAAGATTTTTTGTCAAATGTGCAAACGGTGTGTGATGTAGAAAACAGAACAAAGAATGAGCTTAAGCTTGTTGCTCAACAATTGGGAATTGCTGTTCGCTCTCATCATTCTAAAGATCAAATTGTTGGCATGATTAATAAAAGCTTGTTTAATGTAACTCCTCTAAATGAGCAAACGCAGATTGAATTAGCTAAGTTACAGCTAGCTCTGCAGGAGGCTCGTGTTAAGGAAGCTGAGTTTCAGGCTCGTGCTAAGGAGGCTGAGTCTCAGGCTAAGGAGGCGGAGTCTCAGGCTCGTATTCAGGAGGCTGAATTTCAGGCAAATGCTCGTATTCAAGAGGCACAGTTGAAGGCTCAGGCACAAATTGAACTTGCTAGGATTCAGGCAGACCATGAGTATCGCATGAAACAAGGTGGAACTGGATCATCTAGCTCTGATGATTTTGATGTGGCTAAAAATGTTAAACTTGTCCCTCCTTTTAATGAATCTGATTTAACAATGTATTTTCAGTTGTTTGAGAGGGTAGCTACAGGTTTTAATTGGCCCAAAAAGTATTGGCCAGTACTCCTTCAAACTGTTCTCACCGGTAAAGCTCAAGTAACTTATGCATCTTTGCCTTAGGATCAATCTGATAGTTATGATGTCATTAAGAGCTTGATTCTTAAGGCCTATGAGCTTGTTCCTGAAGCCTATAGAGTAAAGTTTAGGACAACTTACAAGCAAGATAAGCAATCCCATGTTGAGTATGCAAAAATCAAAGAAGATCTGTTAGAGCAGTGGTTAAATTCTAAGAATGTGGATTCTGATTTTGTTAAATTTAAGCAGATGATTTTGCTTGAGGACTTCAAAAGGTGTATTAATAAAGATGTAAGCCTATATCTTGATGAGAAAAGAATAGATAATTTGTCTGATGCTGCAGTTTTAGCTGATGAATATGTTCTCACTCACAAGAGATATTCTAGAGAAAAAGGGAAAGCTGAGAGTAAGTACGTTGCCTCTACTCAGAGTACAGGTAACCGGAAAGAGAATAAAGATGATGTTTCTCAGGAAGTAAATACCAGCTTCACCTCTAGATTTCAGAAAAGTAAATGTACTTATTGTAGTAAGCTTGGTCATACTACGGAGAAATGTTTCAGGAGACAGCGTGATGTGAACAAAAAGGAGTCTTTAAATATTCAGTCAATTGGTCTAGTGTCCACCCTTGAGAGTTCCCGGAATTCTTTAACTGAGTTAACTGAACCTGCTTTGAGGGGTAAATTAAATTCTCATGATGGAGCTCCTCTTTTGAGCAGTAACGTGGGTGACACTCTCAAGAGTTCATGTGCTAATTTCCTGTCTGAAGGTTTTGTCAGTCCTCTAGACAGTAATGACAGGAAATCAGTTAAAATATATCGTGATACAGGTGCTTGCCAATCCCTTATGCTGACCAGTGTTCTAGGCTCTAATGTTAATTCCTCTGATGAAACTGTAATCTTACAAGGTGTAGCGAATAATTACTTCTCTGTCCCTCTGTGCAGAGTGAATTTAGAGTCTGGTTTTGTTAATGGTTCCGTTATGGTTGGGTTGGTTGAGACACTCCCAATATCAGGTGTAACTTTCTTACTTGGAAATGATATTGGTGGAAGTCAAGTGTGTCCAGCTCCTTAGTTGTCTAGTGAGCCAGTGGCTGCGGCCCAGGACTGTGATGTCCCTGATGTGTTCCCTGCATGTGCTGTCACTAGGGCTAAGTCTAAAGTTACTGGTGACTTAGAGGATAATGATGATGATGATGTTATCCTAGCTGACACTTTTCTTGCTAATTTGGACCACTTACCAGATGAGGCAGTACCGTGTAGTGTTGATAATTTGTCTCGTCAAGAGTTGGTTGAGTTGCAGGTTGCTGACCCTGAGTTGAAAGGTCTAGCTAACTCTGCTTGCAGTGAGGAAGAGTCAGCCGGTGCTTCTACTTGTTATTATATAAAGTCAGGAGTACTTATGAGGAAGTGGAGACCCCCAACAGCATCAGCCGACTGTGAATGGGAGGTTGTACATCAAGTTGTCATCCCTCGTGTTTGTAGGCAGGATATCATTAGAGTGGCTCATGATTCCAGTTTGGCAGGACACCTTGGAGTGAGGAAGACTGTGGCACGCATTTTGAAACACTTCTACTGGCCAGGCATCTTCAGAGATGTTTCCTGGTATTGTAAGTCTTGTCACACCTGTCAAGTTGTGGGGAAGTGTAATCAGACCGAAAAGGTTGCACCTCTAGTTCCCATTCCTCCTTTTGAGGCGCCTTTCACCCGTGTGTTGGTGGATATTGTGGGCCCTCTTCCTAAGACTTCTTCAGGATTTTCTTATGTGTTGACCCTGATTGATATGGCTACTCGTTATCCTGAAGCCATTCCACTTAGAAATATCTCAGCAAAGAACGTGGTTAAGGAAATGGTAGGGTTCTTCACAAAGTTTGGTCTGCCCAAGGAAGTACAGTCAGACCGGGGAAGTAATTTCATGTCAAATGTTTTCAAGCAGTCTCTGAAAGAGTTGGGCATCACTCAGATCACGTCTTCAGCTTACCATCCCCAGACCCAAGGAGCGTTGGAGAGATATCATCAAACACTCAAATCGATGCTCAAGAAATACTGTTTGGAACATCAGAAAAACTGGGATAAAGGTCTTCCATTTGTTGTATTTGCCGCAAGAGAATCTCCAAATTAATCACTGGGCTTCTCACCCTTTGAACTACTGTTTGGCCATGAAGTAAGAGGACCCCTTAAGCTACTCAAGGAATGCTGGCTGTCGGAGGAAGATGACGTCAACCTGCTGGAGTATGTGATGAAGTTCAAAGAACGGCTGTCCACTGCTTTACAACTGGCGCGAGAGAATTTAGGAGCTGCTTAGAAGATGATGACTTGGTATGATAAGAAGTCCAGGTTACGCCACTTTCAGCTAGGAGATCAGGTTTTGATTCTATTACCGGTGCATGGGCAACCTCTTCAAGCCAAGTTTAGTGGTCCTTATTTCGTGGAGAAGAAACTCAATGATGTCAACTATGTCATCGCGACACCAGATCGTAGAAAGAACAAGCAACTTTGTCACATCAACATGCTAAAGTTATATCACAGGCGGGACGAGAATAACCCAGTCTGCACTGTAGCTGTTCCACCCGAGTCTGCAAGTGAAGTTCTCCCATGCAGCATGAGCCTGAGTGATAGTTTGGGGAAGCATCCTGATATCACGAATGATCTCCAGACTAAGCTTTCTCATCTACCTCCCGAGGAAAGGCAGGAGTTTTCGGCATTACTGCAGGAGTACCTGCAAGTGTTCCGTGCTACGCCAGGAAGAACCACTGTGTTGATGCATGATGTCGATGTTGGAGACGCAAAGCCAATTAAATTGCCTCCTTACCGTGTGAACCCAGTGAAAGTTCCTCTCATCCAGAAGGAGCTTGGCTACCTGCTGGACCACAAGATGATTGAGCCCTGTCAGAGCGAGTGGAGTTCTCCTGTCACTCTAGTCCCTAAGCCAGGTGGGTCACAGCGGCTTTGCATCGACTACAGACGTGTTAATCAGATAACCAAAACAGACACTTACCCTCTCCCTCGCGTGGAAGATTGCATAGACAAGATCGGAAAGTCTAGGTACATAAATAAGTTTGATTTGTTAAAGGGATACTGGCAAGTACCTATGACTGAACGTGCTAGGGAGATCTCATGTTTTGTAACACTAGGAAAGACTTTTGCATGTTCTGTAATGCCATATGGTATGAAGAATGCATCAGCCACATTTCAGAAGCTCATGAATGTTGTAACAGAGGGTTTGGCAGGGTGTGTTGTTTATATTGATGATGTATTAATCTTCAGTGACAACTGGAAAGATCACCTATGCCATGTCAGTAAATTTCTTGGGCGTTTGGTTCAGGCTAATCTTGTAGCTAATTTATCAAAGTGTGAGTTTGGTCAAGCTAAAGTTCAGTACCTTGGGTACGTAATTGGTGATGGACATGTTGCACCACCAGGAGCTAAGGTTCAGGTTATAAGTGATCTTCCCAGACCTAAAAGTAGGAAAGAGCTACAAAGATTTTTGGGAATGGTAGGTTATTACAGGAGATTTGTTCTTAACTTTTCAATTCTTGTATCACCACTTACAGACCTACTGAAAAAGGGAGTTAAATTTGTCTGGACCGATAACTGTGAATCCTCTTTCACCAAACTTAAAGCTATCCTATTAAGTCAGCCAGTGCTCGCTACTCCAAATTTTGCTAAGCCTTTTAAGATGGCTGTTGATGCAAGTGATACAGGAGCTGGGGCTGTTTTGCTGCAAGAGGATGATCAGGGTATTGAACACCCTGTATCTTATTACAGTAAGAAGTTCACTCCACCTCAAAAGAACTACTCAACTATTGAGAAAGAGCTTTTGGCCTTGATTTTGGGTTTACAGCATTTTTCATTTTATTTGTGTTCTGGTTTTGACCCCATAGTCATTTATACCGATCATAACCCACTGAAATTCCTTAGTAAGTTTAAAGATAAAAATCAGAGATTGACAAGATGGAGTTTACTTCAGGAGTATTCATTAGACATACAACATGTCAAGGGGAAAGAAAATGTTATTGCTGATTG
Source organism: Coenobita brevimanus (assembly GCF_032717465.1). Lineage (NCBI taxonomy): Eukaryota > Metazoa > Arthropoda > Malacostraca > Decapoda > Coenobitidae > Coenobita > Coenobita brevimanus. The sequence goes on from NC_137032.1 coordinate 10,412,944, forward strand.
CTTATCTAGACTTTAGACAGATTGTTTTAGAGAAATAAGAAATTTCCTTTGTAAATTTCTTTTTCTTTGGGGGGAGGTGTTACATAGCCTATGATTTCATCATCCTTTGTGTAATTCTAACGTACAGTATGCTGCATGTTTGATCACGAGCGTGTTCTACCTCACTCCCCCCTTCTACCCTTAGAGTAAGTCGTTCTTTCTGTTGTTCAGAGCAGGATTGTCAACTCTTTGTCCCCATGGCTTCATTTGCGCATCGTTCTTACAAGTTGTATCAAGCTCTGCCGGCCCCTATATAATGAGTTCAGTCTCTGCATTATTGCCACTTAGATCTACTCCTCACATTGTTCACATCTCTGTCCTCCCCTGTACAGTTGTTATTATTGTGAGTGCTCAGGAAGTCTCCAACCATCTAGCAGCTGTGTAATTTGAGTATAACTGTTATTGCATTTGTTCTTGTACTGTGTAGCATAAGGTGTTAATTCTTAGGCCTAGTAAGGTTTTTGTGATTCATGTGTTTTGGGTGTCAGCCCTTATTAATATTATTTTGTATCTGTAATAATATATCTTGCATTCACTGAGTATTATCTGGTATTGTCATTTTATCAGGGCTGACTTAGATAAATTTACTCATGCTAATTTCGTGTTAATAGAGGCTATTGCAGTTAACCATATATTTAACCTGTTTTTTGCCATTACATTATCCTTATGAGTCCTGAATGTTTTGTTGTTAGTTTGAGCATTATACTTTAACTTGTAATTTTACCTAACTCTTTTGTTTTGAACCTGGAACTTTACGGGACAGTAGTGATTTTTAGTATTCTCACTTAAAGTGTACATTATCTTTCTCTGTTCCGTAACAATATATATATATATATATATATATATATATATATATATATATATATATATATATATATATATATATATATATATATCATCAGCCATTTGAGTGTCCACTGCAGGACCGGCCTATCCCAGCCGAAGCGGGGATGATTTAGCCAATGTAAAGCGCATATAGATAGACAGATATCGAGATAGATATAATGTGTGTGTGTGTGTGTGTGTGTGTGTGGAGAGAGAGAGAGAGAGAGAGAGAGACATTATGCAATGCAAATGTGTATGAAAGAGGGATTAGAACAGATCCTAAACTGACGAGAATTTGACTAAAAAAGAGTACTACACCTACAGCGTGGGTGGAGGTGGGTATTTCCTACAGTGACAAGTAATTGAGTTCCTCAGCAGCACTGACCACTGACCACAGAGGACACTATCTATCTATCTATAGCCCAAGCCCTAATCCCGCAGAGGGTGGTCGCAGACAAAACGCCTCTAAGTCGCTCTGTCTCCCACCATTTGACTACCCTCCCCCCAACTTCCCCCCCCCTCCCTCATATACATCTCAACTTCATCCCTTCACCTCATCCTCGGTCTACCTCTCCCTCTCCCTCCCTCCACCTCACCTACATACACCCTCTTAGTCAGTCTTTCATTCTCCATTCTCTCCACATGTCCAAACCACCTCAGTGTATTTCTCCTAATCTTCTCAACCACATCCACATCCACCCCACAACGTTCCTTCACTTCTTCATTCGTCAACCTGTCCCTCCATGTCACTCCACATGCTCCTCACAAGTAACTCATTTCCACTGCTCTCACTCTTGAATTGTTCCCCTCTTGCAAGGTCCACGCCTCGCTTCCATACGTCAGGGTAGGGATCACAGTACTATCATGCAGTGACTTCTTAACTTCCATACTCACCTCCCTAAAAGTACTTTTTAAAAATGCATAGTAGGGTCCGTATTCACGAACAAACTTACGAATAATTCTCTCTCATAATTCAGATGTTGATCTGCCAAAGCAGAAAACATAAAGTATGTCTTTCCTCTTGCTTTTTGCAGGGAAAAAACAGTGATAAATTTATTTTCGTAACTATAATTTATTTTTGCAGGAAGACCAAGAGACATGGGAAGGTTTTGCACTCTCCTTGTCCCTCCTGGGAGATCAAGTTACATTTACGGTGGAGGACTGATCTTAAGCTTGTTTGTGAATCCTGGTCCAGTATTACTCGTTCATGCCTGGTGTGTGCAATCCGATCGCTACAGTTCGTTACTACAGTCTGCCGATTGGTCAACATTGGATGATTTCTATCACTGAGAGTATGATGTCGCCTACAAGACTGAGAGTACTGACATAGTGAAGTTGACGACGACAAAATGGAACTGTAGTTCACTTTCCCTCACTCATCATTCGCACGTTCATGTAAACATTTTTTTTTCTTTTTCGTAGTTTTCACTACGGCCTTCGTTTTAACACTCGGGCTTCTAGAACAAACTGTCATCTGAATAAAATAATTTGTCGTCAGCTGGAATGGAAAATTAGAGTTGTCCCTAATATGAGAGGATTGATGGTTAAGGGTAACTATAATGAATCTCTCCAGTGCGACTCACCCTCCCCTTTAATAGTGTGTCATCGGCTGTCGTAGAGGACTATACTCTTTTCACCTTAACCTGCCCCAGATTTTTGTCCTTTCCAGCTTATTTCACGGAGAACAGTTACAGAAAAAAGGAAATGCTATGGTTCTATAGCCTTTCCATAGTATTTCCTCATGGCAAGTCCCAGATTCAAGTGTTACAGTTCAGAATTCAAGATGGAGAGATAATAATTCAAAATTATAACAGAAAAAAAAGAAAAAGAAAAAGCATAGTGTTATTCACGATAACGAGAGGACTGACGACATTTGTATTGTCACTCGTATGTGATTAGCATTAGGCTCAGTAACGTCGTTTGGCTTATGCTGAAATAAATTGCTAAACACGCAACCGCCAGGGGGTTCATCTGCTCCACGTCTTGCTTTTTCCTGTCTCGAGCCTTCAACTTTTCCTGATTATCATGAGAGGATTTATCACATCTCCTTCCATTTTTTTTTTCTCTCTCTCTCTCTCTCTCCCAACCAATTTTCTTCAGGTCCCGCGCTCCTCCTTCATCTTATCCTACTGTCTCATTCTTGCCAGATCAATTCTCCTTGGTTTCTCTTCTCCGTTATTCTATACCTTCCCTTTTCACCTCGCCCCCTCCTTGCCCAGCCTATCACTTCGCCTGAGTTCTCATCGCCTTCCAACTGATCCTTTTTCCAACCCTTGCTGTTGTGAGAGGACACCCACGCTCTCTGCTGATTGCTCTGGGGAACTGAAAGTGTGTGTGTGTGTGTGTGTGTGTGTGTGTGTGTGTGTGTGTGTGTGTGTGTGTGTGTGTGTGTGTGTGTGTGTGTGTGTGTGTGTGTGTGTGTGTTGTAATATGCTCTCTCTCTCTCTCTCTCTCTCTCTCTCTCTCTCTCTCTCTCTCTACTCGTATATATACATATACACGTATAAAAAACATCTCTGTCTATCTATCTATAGCCCGATGCCCTAATCCCGCAAAGGGTGGCCGCAGACAAAACGCCTCCAAGTCGCACTGTCACCCACCATTTGACTACCCTCCACCCAGCTCACTCCCCCCTCCCTCATATACCTCCCAACTCCATCCCTCCACCTCATCCTCGGTCTTCCCTTCCTCACCCTCCCTCCACCTCACCTACATACACCCTCTTAGTCAGTCTTTCATTCTCCATTCTCTCCACGTGTCCAAACCACCTCAGTGTATTTCTCCTAATCTTCTCAACCACATCCACATCCACCCCACGACGTTCCTTCACTTCTCCTTTCGTGAATCTGTTCCTCCATGTCACTCCACATGCTGCTCTCAAGTAGCTCATTTCCACTGCTCTCACTCTTGACCGATGGAGCAAGAGACTGGCAGACTGGACTCCAAGAGATAGTATGAGTAACAGAAAAAGGTCAGAAAGCAGATGGAGAGATGAGATGAGACGTTTGCTGGCAAAGCGTGACAGAGTGGCTCAGTCAAAGACTTAGTGGAAAACGTTGGGAAAGGCCTTTGTATCAGCAATGGTGTGTGTGTGTGTGTATATATATATATATATATATATATATATATATATATATATATATATATATATATATATATATATATATGTTCACAGACTACACACACATCCAAAGCCACTCCAACACTACAATTACACTTACAAGCACTTCTCACCCTACATACAGTCTCTACCAGTCAGCCTAAGCCACTTGGTAGAGATACATTGGCTGTATGTCGGGATAGGCCGGTCCTGCAATGGACACACAAACGTCTGATGAGTTTATATATATATATATATATATATATATATATATATATATATATATATATATATATATATATATATATATATATATATATATATATATAAAGTGGATTATCGAATTTCGATGGGCATAGGTACGTAGAAATCACCGGGAAATTCAAATAATCGAAATTTAAACTGAACTTCTCGTGGGAAAAATTAGTTTGGGTCCAGGGCCTCCGAACCTAACTACGTAAAATCATAATTTTTTGCCCACTCCCCCTGTAAACTTTGTGAACTATGATTGTGGTTAGGTAACTGTAGATCTGCATTGTATTGCCATACTGTCAGCAAGTGTATACTTTGTGTATTTCTGCCCTTTCCTGTATTGCCATTTCTCCTTTGGCTGCGAAGATTTAGAGGTGCCAGGCTGCTCTTGTCCATTACCACCGCTACCCGAAGAACCACTCTTGCTTGCCATCATGAAACAGGTAAGTTGCGACGAAAACACAAAGAAAATACGTACAACTAAATTGCAGCGAAATGCATGCCCACACGTGGAAGGTACAGGCTGAAAGTGCGGCACTTGGCTGTAGAGGGCTGGCTGCTGGCAGGACAGTCGCAAGATGGCCGCCGACAACAGAACATCACCTTGCACATGGCTTGTTGTTGGTGGTGCCTACTCCCATCCGGGAGCTCTTGTCCTTAAACAACATGACTTTTTATTTTTTTCTCAGTCTCTGTTGTTCATTTCTATGCTGCTCCTTATATTCATAATTACTGTACTTCTCTTCGTTTGAGTATTCTGCCTACTGTATTTGCTACCACCTGTAATTCATTTTGTTTTAGTATTTCTATTATTGAGTCTTTTCCTTTAATTTCTCTTGTTATATCTTCGATTTATTAAAGTATTGATTAATTAATAATACTGTAAATATATTTATAGAATGACGGGAATAGCAGAGGGTGTAAACTGTCCTGACGGGAAATCGTCCATGTTTTGTCGAGGAATTATCTGACTATGAATTGACTTGACGGTGAAATGTCTTGGAACCTTATCATCGTGTGCTCCACATATGAATAAATGATGTTGATTTTCATTCTCTTGACACATGTCACATACGATATTAGGTTAGGCTCATACATTTTCTTATAATTTTCCTTCACGTCTAGCATTTCGGTTCTCATCAAAAATATTATCTTTACTTGTCTTGGTTGGAGTCTGGCCCTGAGAGCATCGAAATACGTGACTTTGCATCGAATAGTGAGGTAGGCAGACCACTCCAAAATGCATCGAAATTTGATTCATTCAATTCTAAACTGTCGAAATTCGAAAATCCAATATATATATATATATATATATATATATATATATATATATATATATATATATATATATATATATATATATATATATATATATATATATATATATATATATGGAGCCCCTGTGGTACAGTGGTAGTGTCCGTTTCGTACATGGGTGAACCAGGGTTCTCGCTTCGCCAGGGTAATAAACTTTGGGAGTGTTCACCCGGCCACGTACTGCTTTGATGGACACAAGGGGGTGCTGTGGTTGAACCAGTGTCACTTACTATAAAGTATGCTTGCACCCAGTTGGCTTGCGCGGGCCGATTACACTTGGTTCACAGACTACACACACATCCAAAGCCACGCCAACACTACAGTTACATTTACAAGCACTTCTCACCCTAAATACAATCTCTACCAGACAGCCTAAGCCACTTGGTAGAGATACATTGGCTGTATCGTCCCGACTTGGGTCTGGATAGGCCGGTCCTGCAGTGGATACTCAAACGGCTGATGATGATGATAATTGAGATGTTAATTGAGATGGATGCAGTAAGGAAGAGATGGGCAGAGTATTTTGAAAGATTGTTAAATGTAGAGGAGGAAAGGGTGGCTGAGATTGTGGCGGATGGAAGGGTGCAAGGAATAAATGTGTTGGGAGAGTTGAATGATTCTTTGATCACGAAGGAGGAAGTGGAGAAGGCAGTAAAGGAGATGAAAACAGGGAAAGCTGCAGGTATGGATGGGTGTGCTGTGGAATGCCTGAAGGGTGGTGGAGTGACTATTGTTGACTGGTTAGTAAGATTGTTGAATGTGTGCTTTGAGAAAGGTATGGTGCCAATTGACTGGGCAAGTGCTTGTGTGGTCCCGTTGTATAAAGGCAAGGGTGATAAGTATGAATGTACTAGCTTTATGGGTATAAGTCTGTTGAGTGTTGTAGGTAAGGTGTATGGCAGAGTGTTAATTATGAGAGTTAGAGAGGGTACAGAGGGAGTGATTAGTGATGAGCAGTGTGGCTTTAGGAGAAGGAGGGGATGCGTTGATCAGGTGTTTGCTGTGAGACAAGTGTGTAAAAGTATTTAGCGAAAGGCAAGGATGTGTTTTGGGCATTTATGGATTTAGAGAAAGCGTATGATAGAATTGATAGGGAGGCTTTGTGGACTGTTTTAAGATTGTATGGACTTGATGGTAGGTTACTAAAAGGGGTGAAATGTTTTTATGTAAATAGTAGAGCATGTGTAAGAGTGGGAAATGCTGTGAGTGATTGGTTTCCCGTGAGAATGGGGCTGCGACAGGGATGTGTGATGTCGCCTTGGTTGTTTAATATTTACATGGATGGTGCTGTAAGGGAGGTGAATGCAAGAGTTTTAGGTGGTCTGAGTCTGGTAAATGTTGATGGTGGAGATTGGAATCTGAAGCAGCTGATGTTTGCAGATGATACTGCACTGGTGACTGATTCAGAGGAGAGATTGAGACAGTTGGTAGAGGAGTTTGGAAGGGTGTGTGAAAGGAGGAATTTAAAAGTAAATGAGAATAAGAGTAAGTGATGAAGTGTACGAGGTTGATAGATGGTAGGGGGATGAATATAGTTTTGAATGGTGAGTTGCTTGAGGAGGTAGATTGTTTTAAATATCTAGGGTCACATGTTGCTGTGGATGGAAGAATAGATGCAGAAGTGAAGTTTAGAATAAATGAAGTAGGAAAGGTGCTGGGAGGAATGAAAAAAAGTGTTTAAATGTCGTTCGCTTAGAATGGATGTAAAGAGAAGGCTGTATGAGGGTGTTGTGGTACCGACTGCATTATATGGGGCTGAAACATGGAATATGGGTGTAGTAGAGAGGAAAAGTTTGAATGTAATGGAGATGAGGTGTCTGAGGAGTATGTGTGGAGTGACGTGTATGGATCGAGTGCGAAATGATGAAGTGCGAAGGAGAACTGGAGTTGTTCGGGAGATGGCTGGTAGAGTTGAGCAGAGGGTGTTGCGATGGTTTGGGCATATGGAGAGAATGGATAATGAGCGATTGGTGAAAAAGATAACTAGATCTGATGTGAGAGGTGTAAGGCTGAGAGGAAGACCACGAATAGGATGGATGGACAGTGTGAAGAGAGCGCTGGATGCGAGAGGGATGTTTGTTGAGCAAGGAAGAGTGGCTGTGCGTGACAGAAATAAATGGAGAGAAATTGTGAATAAATAAGTGATGACGCAGCCCTGAGGGGATATTCTCCCGCATTTGGTCTGATCGGCTAGTCAGGTCAGGTGCGGGTAAGGGGATGGGTCTGTTATGATGTGGCAGGGGTAAACCAGTTCTGCTGTCGGGCACTGCTGCGGATGTCACTGATTGCATTGCGCAGTTGACCCTTGTGCGGTGTGGTGCGGTGAGGATCTGTCCGTTCTCCCCTTTGGAGCTAAGATGTGAATGAATGTGTTTGAATGGATGAGTAAATGGAGAGTGTGTCGTCCTGTCTCAGCTACCTCCCTTTCCTTGGGGGAAGCAGCCTAGGTATATATATATATATGTATATATATATATATATATATATATATATTATCTATATATATATATATATATATATATATATATATATATACATTATATATATATATATATATATATATATATATATATATATATATATATATATATATATATATATTTATATATATATATATATATATATTCTTTCCTTCATTCTTTCCTTTTTCTTCTGCCTGTGGATGACTCTACATTGAGTGACAAGCCAAATGGCTTCCTGTACACCAGGAATCCATTTACTACGCTGGGTGGTAACCATATAGCCAAATTTTGGCAACTGGTGGTTTAGTGGGTAATTATTGCACTCCAGTCGGATTGAGCCAGTGAAGGTTTATATCCAAGGGGAGGTTGGGGTTGATTGCTCATGTAATGGCACGCAGGGATGAGTGAGGCTGGTCACTCTCATCTTAAATGTCAAGACCAACTGCCTAGCCCCTGGTTCCTACGCTCCTCATGAGGCAATGTAGGATTGGATGATGGATTGATATATATATATATATATATATATATATATATATATATATATATATATATATAGACAGATAGATAGATAGATAGATATACAGTATATATATATATCGAGAGAGAGAGGCCTTGTTTACCAACGTAGGTTATTCGCTGTTTTTTTTTTCCCCTCCCCACACTGACCTAGTATGGTTGAGACTTTTTTTGAATATCATAGTTCACCGAAGAATTCTTCACGCTCTTAAATGGATTAAAAGAACCAACAGTTAGCATATTAGTATCGTCAGTCTATTTCACGCTCTACCATCACGTCACTTTGAATCAGGGACTTTACTTAAATTTTTTTAGTGTAATTACTCCAACTCTGGTGCTGACCAGAGTAGTTGCTGAACGTCAGGAGTTTTGGGTCGGGAACTATCGCTGGTCTTCAGCTTGTTCGGGCTTCCAGTAGTGTTTGCACTTCCACTTCCACCACCTCTGCCACCATGTTGCGTGTCGTCATTATGTTTAATATAAGTGGTATGCATTGGTGCGGGGTAGATAAAGAGAAGTGAAGAATGCAGTAACTTTATTCCCCCCTCTCTCTCTCTCTCTCTCTCTCTCTCTCTCTCAGTAATTCTCCGCCTAATGGCACCCACAACCTCAGGCATCTGCCCTCTGGCCAACTCACCGTCCCTACCATCTGCACACACTGATGGGATTGTGCACGCCACTATAACCGCGGGCGAATGGCCATGTCTATTTTACCCTCGTCAGTTTGTGCAATATGTGGGTGAAGACTGAGGTGGTGTGTTATTATACTAAACCCTACCATAGCTGGGGGTTTATCTCGTTTTTCATTCCACATAAACTGGATTATTTTTCCTCAGCTGAGAATAAGTTATATGAACCTGGGAGTTTATATTTTCACCATTAACTTCCGTATAGTCTTGAGAATTCCGTTAATGTGTTGCATGTGAGTAACCTTTAAATGATGTATAATTATACAAAACATTTTTATGGTCGCAATATCCTCCGTTTATTATTAGAGTCCTGTAACGCTATACAACAGTGTTCTGGTAGTTTTACTGAGTTTTGGAAAAGGACAGGTATTTTGCAACAAACGTTTTACGAAATAATTAATGTGAGTTCCAAAGTGAATATATAGCAACACCTAACAATTCTCTACTGTAGAATGAAACTGGGTCTCAAGAACTTTAAGAAGATTGCGTCTGCTGCAGTACACTCAAACTGGACGACAATTCACTGAAATCACAATCATAACATAACACCCCCAGATTTCATAACGACACATAGGACACATTATTTGTCACACTGTTACAAGTTATCAAGTTATCATCAGGAAACATCACACTTTATCCTAATGAACAAAAAGTAATTATGTACTGAGTCAATTCTATGGATCATTTACCAGACGAAACACTTACAAATCAAGTCCTTTTGGAGCTTTGACTTCTCTCCCAGATCTGGTGGCATAGCTTTTGGGACTTGTGCCTACCCTCTCTGTCTCTTGCTCATTAACACCACCTGAAGGCATTGTGTTTCAGAGCTTGTCTTCTTGCGATGAGGCCTCTGGTATGTTGTTGTCTTCAGTCCTGGATGTTTTTGATGTCCTCAAAAACTGTCTGTTTCTTCGGCATATTCCGCCATCAGTTGCAGTCACCTCGTGCGTGCGACTCCTCAACCTCTTAGTGACAGTGGCTTCTTTCCAAATGTCATTATCACTGGCAATTGGCTGGACCCTTAACATCTCACCCTCTGATAGAGACCTCATTGTTTTGTGGTGTCCATGACGTTCAGCGACTACAACCTTCTTGTCTTGCATTCTCTCCCGTTCTCCAGAGTGAAGGTTGGGATTAGACACTTCTTCACTCTAGGTATCAGTGTTCTTGTGCGTCTTCCCATGAGTCGCTGAGCTGGAGTAATGGTCATGCCTTGTTCGGGAGTGTTCCTAATGTTCAGCAGGTCCAGGTAGGAATCATCATGACCTTTATAGCATTTCTTCATCATTGTTTTCACAATCTTCACAGCTGCCTCCGCCGCCCCTTTGGCTTGGGCATGGCCAGGGCTGGAGGTTTGATGTGAAAATCCCCAGGAGTCTCTGAATGACAAACTGCTGTGAGGAAAATTGACGGCCATTGTCACTGACCACAGCATCAGGGATACCGTGTCTTGCGAAGTGGTGCCGCAACTTGCTCACGACATGTTCTGAAGTGATGTCTGGTAGGTAGTCAACTTCAATAAACTGGCTGTAGTAGTCAACCGTCACTAAATAGTGGCATCCTTTGAAGGTGAAGATGTCGGTCCCAACATTTTCCCAGGGCTGCTCAGGTACCCCATGTTGGTAAAGCGGCTCCATTGGTTGCCTAGCGTGGTATGCTGCACAAACTCCGCACGATTGGACAAACTCACGAACTTCTGAAGACATCCCAGGACAGTAGATTAGTTCACGAGCCCTGCGGAGACAGGAGTTAACACCAGATTGCCGCACATGAATCTTCTTCACAGCATAGCGCGTGGATGCTGGTATAATGACTCTCTCTCCTCTCAGAATTATCCCATCTTGCACAGTCATCTCATCTCTGTAGTTGTAGTAGGGTGTGAGGGTACTGGGGAGTAGAGATTTGTTGGGTGGCCATCCCTTCATTATAACTTCTTTCAGCTGCTGGAGAACCGGATCTTTTTCTGTTGCACTCGTGATGTCATGCAACCTCCCTACCTCTAACGATGTGTGAGACAAACTGTTCACTAAATGTAGTGCCTCATCTGATCCAGAGACGACTGGAGCCCTGGATAATGCACTGGCAGCTGGTTTGAAGTTGTATTCCTGTGGGTGCAAGAGCATGGCTTGGAGCCGTCTTGGGGCTCTTGAGAGAGGTTTGGTTGCAATGGATTCCAAAGGTTTATGGTCGGTGATGACCCTAATGAACCTCCCATACGTGTAGTGGTGAAATTTCTCGAGGTCAAAAACAACTGTCAACATTTCCTTTTCTATCTGCGCATATTTCTTCTCGGCTGGAGACAGAGAGTGGCTGGCAAAAGCAATTGGTTTACCCTTTTGCATAATGACGGAACCCAAACCATAATCACTGGCATCATTCTCTAGCGTGAGTTCCTCTGTGGGGTCATAAAAGGCTAGAATAGGCCAATTCACAATCATATCTTTCACATTTTTAAATGCCTGCTTCTGACTATCTGACCAAATCCAAGGAATATCCTTCTTCATTAAGTTATACAAGGGGTGCAGAACATCTGAGAGATTGGGTAGAAACTTAGCCACATTATTAACCATACCCATATAGCGCCTGAGCTCTTCAACAGTAGTCGGTTCTGGAAATTCACTGATGGCAACTACCTTGTCAGGATCAGTCTGCAATCCTTCTTCTGTGATGCGGTGTCCAAAAAAAGTGATGGTCTTTGCCCTTAGAATTAGCTTGTCCTTACTGAGTTTTAAATTCTTTGACTGACACCGCTTCAAGAAGTGTTCTAAATTGCAAGCATGATCCTCCAAGGTTTTACCATGTATGATAATGTCATCTGCAACACAGATCACTCCTGGAAGATCCTGTAGAGCCTTGCAGAGCCGCTTTTGAAATATCTCAGATGAAACAGAGAGGCCAAATGGGAGTCTGAGCCATCGATATCTGCCAAAACAAGTTTGAAAAGTGGTGAGCAGGCTGGATGGCTCATCAAGTATGATGTGCCAGTAACCTGATGCAAGGTCTGCCTTGGAGAAAAAATGTATTGGCCTAGTTCATGTAAGGCATCTTCTAGTACAGGAAGGGTATAGTGCCCTCTAAGCAAAGCTCTGTTAAGCTCGCTAGGATCAATGCACACTCTAATGCCTCCGTCCTTCTTGGGGGCAACCACAAGCTGGCTGACCCAAGGAGTTGGTTCATCAACTGGCACGATTACCCCTAGTTCAACCAACCTATCAAGTTCTTTCCTTAACTTTAGTTTAAGAGAAACAGATTCCCTTCTATCAGGCACGATAACTGGCTTTACATCTGGGTCCAACTGGAGTGAGTGTGGCCCGGAGAGGAACCCAATTTACCATCCATTACACTGATATACTGACTCTGGAACCCTAGAGCATTAACACAAAGACATCATTATTTACAGAGTTGAGTCACATATGACTACTTGCTCGCGTTCCTAAAAGAGGTAAAAATCTTCTTTGAACACAACAAATTCAACTGATTATTTCTTTCCATTTCTGGGTTTACGTAAGTTTTGCCTACATGTGCCAAGTGAGGTGTGTTTTGTGTTGTTCCAAGTCGTAAGAACCTTGTCAGTGTGCTTTATATTCTTAGCAATGCGAGCAGGAAGAGCATTTATTGTCGAGCCAGTGTCAACTTGAAACACCACTTCTTCACCTCCCAAAATCATGCGACATTTTATATCTCTAGGGCAAGCACCTGAGTTTACACAGTTGACAAACTCTCCTTCTGGGGAGCTCTCAGTGTCACACTCAGAAATCTTGTTTACAATTTTGTTAGAGATGTATGACTTTAACTTTGCTCTGTTAGGACATTTACATGCAAAATTATTCTTTTCCCCACAGTTTTTACACTTGACCATAAGCTGGACATTTTTCTTTTTTGAATGCATGCCTAAGATTACAATATTTGCAAGTGGGTGCTTGCACCTGCAATGGAGTTTTGTCGCTCCTTGGCTCATGCTTGTCTGACCTGTTACATTTTACCTTGTTGACTGGTCTCATGACACGATTCTGGGATGTAGCATTTCCAGCAGCCCTACATACATCTGCACACTGATTGAGAGTTAATTTCCTTATCTTTAAGAGTTGCGTTTGCACACTTGAGTCTCTGATGCCAAGGATAATTCTATCTGTTAATACTGAATCTTTACAGAGGTCACAATACCCACAAGTCTATATTAGATTTCTCAGATCAGAGTAAACTTTGTCAAATCGTTCACCTTCCTCCTGACACCTTTTATTGAAAATGAACCTTTCATAAGTTACATTCACTTCACCAGTCACCACCTACTCAAACTTATCTAAGATCTCATCAACCTGTCTGTCCTCCTTTGTCGAGACAAAATCGAAACTTTCATATGCCTTGAGTGCATCATCAGCAAGACAGGTTAGGAGTAATGCCACTTGAACATTACCTGGTTATAAGAACATAAGAACATAAAAAGAGAGGATAACTGCAGTAGGCCGGTTGGCCCATGCTAGGCAGCTCCTAGAACAGTAACTGAACTACTAGAATGAGATAAGGACAGCAAAGGAGAAGGCTCTCCCCCGCCCTCCAGACCCTCCAGCTGAAGCCGGCAGGAAAAAGTCAGAAAGAACACCACGCAGTATAGAAAAACTGGCGTGGACATTTTATAGGAAAGTGTGAAAGGATAATAGAGACTATGGTAGTGTAACCTGAAAAGGAAAAAGTATGAAATGGTATTGGTTATAAGATTTTTTTTTTTTTTACCAACCCCTTATTTGTCATATGCTTATCTAGCCTATGCTTGAAACTCTCAATGGAAGAGGCAGCAACTACTTTACTAGGCAGCTTATTCCATTCGTCTACTACTCTATTACCAAACCAATTTTACTTATTTCCTTATTGAAATGGAATTTTTCTAGTTTGAAACCATTACTTCTAGTTCTATCCTGTATGCTCACTTTAAGTACCTTGCTAATATCTCCCTTATTTATACCCTTCATCCACTTAAACACCTCAATTAAGTCTCCCCTTACTCTATTCCTCTCTAGCGAGTGCAGACTTAGTCTTTTCAGTCTGTCTTCATATGACAGGTTTCGAACATCATGTATCATTTTTGTCATTCTTCTCTGTGCATTTTCTAACGAGTTAATATCCATTCTATAGTAAGGACACCAGAACTGTACTGCGTAGTGTAAGTGTGGCCTTACTAATGCTAGGTAAAGTTGTAGTATTACTTTTGATGACCTGTTGCTCACGCTTTTCGAAATAAATCCTAGGACCCTGTTTGCTTTATTTCTTGCATTAATACATTGTTGCCTTTGTTTCAGGTCGTTACTATCCATAACTACTAGATCTCTTTCGCATTCTGATTTGCTAATTTCTTTGTTTTCTAAGCCGTATTTAGTATCTCCAATGGTCTTGCCTACGTTAAGTACTTTACATTTATCAACGTTAAATTCCATATGCCAAGTTTTAGACCATTTGGACAATGTATCAAGGTCCTTTTGTAAGTTACGGCAATCGTCAGTCGAGTTAATGATACGCCCTATTTTCGTATCGTCGGCAAATTTGCTGGTGCTGCTATTGACTCCTAAGTCTAGATTATTTATAAATAAAATAAATAATAAGGGACCAAGTACTGAACCGTGTGGTACACCATTAGTTACTAATCCCCAATCTGACTTAGTTCCATTTATTAATACTCTCTTTTTTCGTCCTTTCAGCCAGAATTCTATCCATTTTAAGATATCGCCATCTATACCGTGTGCTCGAACCTTTCTAACTAACCTTTCGTGTAGGACCCTATCAAAAGCTTTACTAAAGTCCAGATAAATAACATCGTAAGCTTTATCGCTATCTACTGCCTCATCGATCTCTGAGTAGAATGACAAGTTTGTGAGGCAGGATCGTCCTTGCCTGAATCCGTGCTGACTTTCGTTTATAAGATTAAATCTTTCCAAATGTTCTCTAATCTTGTTTGCCAAAATTGACCCTAACATTTTTCCTACTATTGACGTTAGACTTATCGGACGATAATTCGACACAGCTGATTTATCACTCTTTTTAAAGATGGACACTACGTTTGCGGTCTTCCACACCTCTGGAACGTCTGAACTTAATGAGTCATTAATTAACGTTAAAAGTGGCTGACATAATTCTTCTTTGGTTTCTTTTATAATTTTTGCATATATTTCGTCCGGACCTGGCGATTTTTGAGGTTTTAACTTATTAATTTCCTTCAATACGTCTTCCTTAGTAATGGTTACTTTACTAAGAATATTTTCCGTATTCTCATAGTAAATATTTGCCGCTTGAGGAAACTGGTCTAGATTTTCCCTGGTGAATACTGATATGATATAATTATTTATGATGGAGAACATTTCTTTATCTTCAATGGTAATGTCACCTGATTCTGTTCTGAGTGGTCCTATCCTATCTTTATTTTTCGTATGGTACCTTTGATAAAAACCCTTAGGGTTTTCTTTCGATTCATTAGCAACCTTAATTTCATAACTTCTTTGCTTTTCGTATCTCCCTCTTTACCTCTCTATTTAAATTCACGTACCGGTTACGCAATTCCTCTCCACGTTTTATTTTTCTATATAGTCCTTTCCTTTGGCCTATGAGAGATTTTAATCTGTTGTTTAACCATCATGGTTATGAATTATTCGTTCTAAAAGGTTTTGAAGGGATTTATCTATCTTGGCCTCCGTGTACTGTATTAACTAACTCGTTATATTTCTCACTGGTCGAACGTCTGCTTGGCACTGGAGCTAAGTTAATCCCCATCACCTCGACTACACTCCCATCTACCACCTCACCTTCCAAAGACACCTTGAGCACATTCCCAAGTGTTTCCTGCCCTTTGCCTATGACCTGGGGTTCCCCACTGACCTGACATTCCCTCAAATAGCTAATCTCCCTGTGGAATACCGTTCGAAAATAAGCTCTTAATCTATCGAAATCTCCTAGACGAAAATTAGGAACGGTGGAGGTATTTTCGGTGGAACAGACATTCCAAATAAATCTGAACTTAATTTCTTCATGATCGCTATTACCAAGTCGTCCACCAACCTCTTTATCACTAATGATATTTTCTTTATTAGATAAAACCAAATCTAAAATATTATTACCTCTGGTGGCCTCCCTGATATACTGATAAAGGAAGTTATCCTGTACTACTTCTAGAAATTCCTCTGACTCTGCATCCCCTGTCTGATTTCTCCAATCTATTCTTGGCAGATTTAGGTCCCCTACAATTATTACTAAGCTGGACTGTGACGCTTTTCTAATTTCCTCCCAAAGGTATTTACTATCTGTTATACTTAATTTTGGAGATCTGTAAATTGCTCCTAATACTAATTTCTCCCTATTGTTACTGATTTCAATCCACACACTTTCTGTGTTCCTATTTACTTTAATGTCTGCTTTGTTGTAACAGTTTAATGAAACCTTTACATAAATAGCTACCTCGCCCCCCTTTCTTCCCTGACGGCTTGACACAAAAATATTATAGCCTTTTATCTGATATTCTGCTAAAAATTCTCGAGTGTCTGTATTTATCCAAGTTTCACTGATAACAGCAATGTCTATTTTTTCTGTACAAATTAAAGCCCTCAGTTCATCCATTTTATTATGTAAACTCCGGCTGTTTGTGTAGTACACTTTCAGATTATTACGAGTAGTTATGCCTTTACCTTGGGATTTACTGTTTTTTATTTCATTACTAACTGGGAAACTCTTTACTATTATAACAGTTTTTTTTCGTACTATCGCTTATCGCCCTTCTATCATCGCTTGTTCTATCATCTATCATCGCCTGCTCCATTTGAGGTGCCTGAGTGGATGTACCTACACTAATGGTTGAACTTTTGTTCCTAATTTTGCAGGTCTTGATGCATCTATCTAAACATGGCAATAATGATTTCTGAGTGTAGTTGCTGTAACTTCCTGTACGTCTACTTCTCAACCTCGAAAAAATCCCTCTAACTCCCTATCTATTATTCCAGCTAAAACAGTAACTCCCTGCCTGGTAAGATGAGTCCCATCCCAACTATACAAGGCACTCTGACCATAAAGCCGGTCCCAGCTGTCTATGAAAGGTATTGCATTATCTTTGCAATACCTTTCAAGGCGGCAATTAAAACCTATTGCTCTGCTCAACCACTCCCTCCCAGCTCGCCACCTGGGTAAAACACCAAGCACTACAGGGGTTCCTCCCCTCTCCCTAACCTTCTCTAACATCAACTTATACTTCTGCCACAGTACCTCACTCTTACGGCTACTAATATCATTGCCTCCTACACTGAGGCATACAATGAGTTTGTCACCACTATCCTTCACTATATTTGAAATTTTCTCTATCACACTAGCCACCCTGGCCCCTGGAAGACACACATGTTTATTGTGTGGCATATACATGGCTCTGATAAGATATCACACCTGTGAGTCCCCAACAACAGCAACATTTTTCTTACCTTTCTTGTTCTCATTATACTTACCTGCATGGGAAGGTTTCTCACCGTCCTTCTTCTCAAGTTCCCTCTCTGCCTTCCCTTCATATTCGTCCCATAGTGCGTCGAATGTATTTGTGGTTTTAATTTCCGATTGTTTTTTAAGGGTGAACTTCGTTGCACCCTTATGGACCAGTGTCCAATCGAGGGAGAAGTGCATAGTTCTTCCACCTTAGCTTGAACAGCTTCCAGTTCTCAGCAGTGTTGCCTCCCAGAAGGAATGCTTGAGGAAGTTTCAGACCTGGGAGTGGCCCGGGTGAAGGTTCTTCATGTGTTCTGGTCACGCTCAACGAACGTCGTCAAGGGTGATGAAGATGAGGTCTCACCATCTGTAGCACCGAAACAAGAGTCCAACAAGGACAGTAGAGTGCTGACCAGGGTTTGAGAAACTGTAATTGCAATTTAACTGAAATTTGATTTTAGAAATATAGTAATTGTAATTATAATTTTAATTAAAAATAAAATTGAAGCAATTGTAGTTGTAATTAACTTTTTTTTTTTGTGACCGACTCTGGGCATAGGCTTCACAGCCTGCTTTCAAGGCCCAGTAGTCCTCCTACGTACCATACAATTGTACATGTCACCACTTCGGCGCTAACACCCACCGTCCATATTGAATACATGCTAGGGCTTCTCATACAGGACTGGTGTATTGGTTTTAGCGGGGGTATTTTTACGACATGTCGGCGGGTCTTCTGATAGATCAGTAAAGTCTGATATTTATCAAATTCAAATCCTTAAACCGTCCCCTGCCCTAGCGGGATTTAAACCCGGGGACTGCAGGCCAACTCTCTACCGATTGAGCCACCGCCTCCCCTAAACTGATAAGTTAATTGTAACAGTTGTAATTGTGAAAGGGGAGGAAAGTGGTAATGGTAAGGTAACCCTGTACCAAGCTGTCATTATGGGATTAAGATGCCCCGGGATTAACCCACCTAAGCCGCGTTTTGACAATGTCCTGAACACCTGTTCTCTCATGGGACCTGACCCAGCCCCTTGTCCCCCTTTGATCGGAAATGCCAAGGCCCAGGAACTCGTGGTGGGAGAGGGGTATGCTCCAGGGCCTGTATTCTGCATAGTGCTTATGGTCGACCCTAGCTAACCGTCATAGCTAAGCAAATTTATGACAGTCAGTCTTATGGCCGTCGGAAGTCGTCGGCCATACCTCACTAATCCAACAACACCGTCAGCTGCTAGAACGCACCGCTCACAATTTGTCAACTTTAAATTTATGGAATAAAATAGGTTCTTGGCATTATTTTCTTGGATTTAAATTGTTTTAACTTCATATTACGACTTTTGGGGAAGTTAGACATAGTAAAATAGGAATTCGTTTGTGAGAAAATGCGCTGAAACGTATTCCCGTTGAAAAGTGTGTAACCAAAAACACTGTCTGACTATAAACTTAACCTACCTTATTAATTTCATCTAATTTCATATTAGTATTTTTTTGTTGGCTAGGCTAAACTTGGTTAGGTTAAATTTTATTATATATATATATATATATATATATATATATATATATATATATATATATATATATATATATATATATATATATATATATTTTTTATTCATATCATTATTTATTATAATATACTTAACCTACATTACAAATATTTTCTTAAGTCCAAAGAAAGTTAAAGAAAATGTTCATTGCTATGGACAGCAATGGGACAATAACCAGTTCATCTGGGTTAGGTTGAGTTATATATTTCTATAATTTGTTTCTGGTTTATTTAATATTTTCATATTTTTTTACACTAACCTTAACCTAAAGTATTATTTTTCGACCAGTCTAAACTTTACCTATCCCATTATTATTATTTTATTATATTTAATTATTTATTATTTAATATTTTTTAGACGTCCATAATTAACCTAACCTGCTGGGGCTAGCCCTACAAGTACTGTAAAGCCCAAACTCTGCACATTTGCATTTTTCCGGTAGCAAGATAACGTAGTGTTATGATGACCTTAAGCTCCGGGGTGAGTGGGTTTCTCCTCTTGGTGTCATTCGATAAGGCGTCTCTCACAAGATTGGTGACATACAAAATACCGTCCCTGTCTAGCCGGTATCTCTTGATAAGCTCAGCATCACTGAGCTCGTTAAGCACGTCCCTTCTTCGGAAAATATTCCTCGGCTGGGGATCTGCTTGCTGTGGTGCGGCCATGTTGACACACTTCTGACGGTCATAGGCGGCGTTAAGACAGGGTGAACCCGAACATACCATCGCGCGTCTTATTATGGTCGTCCATAGGAGTTTATGGTCGACCATACGAGTTTCTGACGGAGTTATGTCTAAAATGCGCCATTTTGTTTAGATATGTACGACGGACTTAGCTATGACGGTTTGTAGAATCTGGGCCCAGAGCCCTTGCTTCTCCCTAATCTCTAGATTTTACCAGTCACCGATGCCAACGTCACCAGAGAACTCCTCCTACTCAGGTTGCTTTGGAGAGGCTGGACTGAATAAAATGACACAGAGAGAGAAGGCTTGACACACTCGTTCACACTCTCTCCTAGACACACATTCCTCACGGCTCACACACACACTCTCTTCCCATTAGTGAACTAGGTTAACAGAGACTAGGAACTAAAGTCTCGTGTCCTTGGTTGTGATAATTCAGAAGGCCGACACATGGCATTTAACACTACATCTGTCTATGAGGAAACTGTCAATCAGTTCGGTATTCAAAGGAAAGTAAAGAAAGTTGTAGCTGATCATGCATCTTAATGGTGAATGCATTTGACATTTCCTTGCCAAGTTTCTAAATAGATCAGGAAGAAGAGGGGGCTGGAAATTCATGTGACCCCAAAGGATATTTGCTGTTCTGACTTACCTTCCTCAAAGAATGGGATGTTTTGCACATACTTTGTACTTAAAGTGAGCATACAGGATAGAACTAGAAATAATGGTTTCAAACTAGAAAAATTCCGTTTCAGTAAGGAAATCGGTAGAAATTGGTTTGGTAATAGAGTAGTAGACGAATGGAATAAGCTACCTAGTAAAGTAGTTCCTGCCTCTTCCATTGAGAGTTTCAAGCATAGGCTAGATAAGCATATGACAAATAAGGGGTGGATATAGAATAAAGAAAATCTTATAACCAATACTAATTCAAAATTTTTTTCTTTTCAGGTTACACTATGATAGTCTCTATTCTCCTTTCACACTTTCCTGTAAAATGTCCACGCCAGTTTTTCTATACGGCGTGGTGTTCTTTCTGACTTTTTCCTGCCGGCTTCGGCTGGAGGGTTTGGAGGGCGGGGGAGAGCCTTCTTCTTTGCTATCCTTATCTCATTCTAGTAGTTCAGTTACTCTTCTAGGAGCTGCCTAGCATGGGCCAACCGGCCTACTGCAGTTATCCTCTCTTCTTATGTTCTTATGTTATGTACTCAGCAACTGTGTGTGAGATATGGGTTTACTCACAAAATGTAAAAAAAAAAAATCACTACTCTCATCAACGATTCAGAAAATTGCATCCTTGATCAACTCAATGGGGAAATCAACAGTAGCTGCTCCGTAACTTCGATCTAAAGGGATTGTTCTCCAGACACAAAATGTGACAAGATAGAATTCACAGCTGAAAATGGTGAAATCTATACTCAAGAATCCTGTAGAGGTGAACAACGCAATTGATCTTCTATCCTAGAGAGTGCAGAGGAGTAAGAAAATCATGCCAGTGGAGATTTCTGCCTTAAAGGAGCTTGTGATTGTCCTCGAACCTTTTCACGAGGCCTTGGAAGTTGTGGAGGAACAGAAGAAAGTGACCATAACTGCTATTGGACCAGTGATTCAGGGACTTAAACACTCACCAGAGAGTCTAATTCATAATACAAAATTACAATACAGTGAACGACTGGCTAAAGTGCTATTGGATTCTCTGAAGAAAATATTGGATCCATACTTGGAAATGAGAGATGTTTAAGTGGCAGCTTTTTTGGATCCTAGGTTCAAACTGAACTGGCTTTCACTACAAGAGCAGAAGGACCAAGTGCTGGCATATGTCAAGGAAATGCTCGAAGAACTGGAAGTGCTTCACGAGGGGTCAATTATGGATAAAGAGTGTGACAAGGATGATCTAGCAGAAGGATTACAAGAATCAAAAAGACCCAGACTGTTCTCTTTCATACCAAAATGTTCACCAAAGCTCCAAAATCAACGGGGATCAGAGGGAAGCTCAGTGTCAGTGAGTCTTTTGTTGAAGCAATATGAAGAGGAACTCTGCCATTTTCCAGTGATCCAGTGCTATACTGGAAAGATGTGTCACAAGCTTTGCATCCACTGAAGAACCTTGCAAGAGAGGTAATTGGGTGTACTGCTACATCTGCCTCATCAGAGTGAGTTTTCAGCACTGCCGGAAATTATTTCACTGCGAACAGATCTCAGGTTGGTGTCACTTCTTTCCGTTCAGTGTTATTAAGTGGAAGAGAGCATTGTTTGAAAATTAACAAGCTCTTAGTTACTGCCTGCAACTTGTACAAAAATGAAATCTTGATTTTTGTTTTCAAATTAGTTTGAATAAATAAGAAGAATTAAGAACAACATTACAATGCCAAATTTGTATTTTTCTTAACCCTAACGATTTTTTCCCAAATTCGGGAATTTGTAATTATAATTGTAATTATAATTGATTTTGTTTTGCAGTAACTGTAATTGTAATGTAATTACTATTCCCAAATGTATTTGTAATTGTAACTGTAATGTTAAAACAAAGTAACTGTAATTGTAATTAATGAAAAACTCTGCCCATTGCAATCAAGGAGATAATATTGTATATGTTATAAATATTTTGCTTGTTTCTTGTCAAGTCATTATACAGTAAAAAGGGGGAGATTTACGTTACTTGAATGCATGCGCATCTCGGCGCTCAGTTTGTGTTATTGTTTTGAATGGAATGAAATGGGCCACGGGCGGACGGTGAGAGAGAGAGAGAGAGAGAGAGAGAGAGAGAGAGAGAGAGAGAGAGAGAGAGAGAGAGAGAGAGAGAGAGAGAGAGAGAGAGAGAATCGTCTGTCCACTTATGTATGAAATGGGAAAATATAGAAATAGGAAGAGGAAAGTAAAAGAATATTACACCTACCAACCGAGTCTTAATGAAACACCCACATTACTTTTTCCCTCATTATTAAAGCTTTAAATATTCTACACATCACCTGAAAAACCTAAAGTTCTACACAATTAATATTATTCCTTCTATCTATCTGTCTATTGCCTGACGCCTTAATCCCGTAAGGGGTGGCCACAAACAAATCGCCTCCATGTAGCCCTGTCCCCCGACATTTCACTGCTCTGCTCCCAGCTCACACACACCCTCTCTCATATGCCTCCCCATTCCATCCCTTCATCTCATCCTTAGCCTGACCCTCCCACTCTCCCCTCCCTCCAGCTCACTCACATACAGTCTCCTCGTCAGTCTCTCACTCTCCATTCTCTCCACATGGCCAAACCACCTCAATGTGTTTCTCCTAACGTTTCCTATCACAGCCACATCCACTCCACAACGCTTCTTCGCTTCCTCACTTGTCAGTTTGTTTCTCCATGTGACTGCACATAATCCTCTCAGATAACTGCTTTCCACTGCTTTCACTCTTGACTTTTGTCTCTCCAACAAGGTCCAAGCTTCACTTCCATAAGTTAGAGTTCGTATCACAATATTGTCATGTAGTAACTTTTTCACCTCCATGCTCACTTCCCTGTTTCTTATCACTGCTTTCAAGGAACCAGCAACATTCCTTCCCTGCTGCACCCTTTCAAGCACTTTACCCTCTAAACTTCCATCCTTACTCATCACACTACCCAAGTACCTATACGCACTCACACTTTCCATTTCCTCTTCATCCAACCTCACTGTACATTCATTGACTTTATTTCCCTCGAGGACCATAACTTTTCTCTTCCCAACATTCACCTTTAGAGTCTCTTTCTTACACTCTCCCAAACTCATCCATCAAGCCTTGCAGTTCCCCATCATCTTCACTAAACAATGCATTATCATCTGCAAACAACAGTACAGGGAGTTTTCAAACACTGCCCTCTCTCACCAGGGCCACTCCAACATCCACTGCCCTACCTTGTATCTCTTTTATAACCCAATCCATGTACAGATTGAACAACCATGGAGTCATGACACATCCCTGTTTCAACCCAACCTTCAAATGGAAAAATTCACTTAGTTCACTATCCACAAGCACTGCAGCCTTAGGGCCCTCATACATACTCTTCACGGCATGCAACAGCTTCCCATCTACTCCATATATTCTTAATACTTTCCACAATCCTTGTCTATCCACCCTGTCATATGCTTTCTCCAAATCCATGAAGGCCGCATACAACTTCTTTCCCTTCTCTAGAAACTTTTCCACGAAAGATCTAAGAATGAGTATCTGATCTACACAACATCTTTCCTTCCTGAAACCTCCCTGTTCTTCTCCAACTAATTTCTCTGTTATTTCCCTAACTGTCAATAAGTATCCTACCATGTACTTTTCCTATTACACTAAGAAGACAAATGCCCCTATGATTACCACACACTTCTTTTTCCCCTTTTCCTGCGTACAGGAGAATAATTATACCTGACTTCCAATCCTCCGGGATCTTACCTTCCTCTTAGGCCAATCTGCACATCTTCCACATCCATTCTACTACTATCTCTCCCCCATGCTTCAGCATTTCACCACACACTTCATCAATTCCTGGGGCTTTCCCCATTCTGACTTTCTTCATTGCTTCCATAACTTCCATCCTAATGATTTCTTCCTCTCTTCTCACATCCCTCCCTCTCCCAGCCATTCCTCAGACACTTATACTCGAATTACTTTCATTCTCTATGTTCAACGATTCCTTGAAGTGTTCTCTCCATCTGCTCACCTTTTCTCCGTTCTCCACTGATAATATGCCATTTTTATCTTTCACTCCCCGACTAACTTCTTTGACACCCTGTTTAACTCTCTTTACCTCTTTCCAGAATATTATCTTACATTCCCTCCACTTTACACTCAAATTCGTTCCAAATTCCTCATCCACTGTCTTCTTACTTTCTCTTACTAATCTTTTCACCTCTCTCTTCCTTTCTACATATAACTCTCTCTTCCATCTCTCAACTTCTTCCATGCCCCTGTTTCTCATCCACTCACTATATGCTTTCTTCTTTTGTGCCACAGCCTGTCACACCTCTTCATTCCACCATGTGGTTCCCAGCACCCCGTTTTGTCTTCTCTTCACCCCCCACAGCGCCTTACATGCTGCACAAATTTCTTCTGTGAATATCTTGCACACACCTTCCACGTCCCCCCTCTGCACCAATCCATATTTACCCAATAGCTCCACCACTTCTCCCTTATATTCTTCCTTTTTTTCCATCTTGTAACCTTTCCCCTCCTTGTATGAACTACTTCCTCTTGTCCTTCCCTTCTTCTATTTCTTCATTTCATTCAGACCTTGATTCTCACCACCCCCAAGTGATGGTCAGAAAGTCCACTCCCCCAACCTCCATAATTATGTCCTTGCGTCTATTACACAGTTTCTCATCCTATCATCCACACACACATAGTCAATCATTGCCTTCCGTTCATTCAGTTCACCACCTACCCTTCTTATCACTCGCCACGAATACCTATGGATTATATTGTGTCTGAAGAGGGTATTGGCTATCACCAACCCCCTCCCGGCACAAATGTCCACTAAAGCACTGCCATTCTCATCCATCTCTGCAGGCACACCCCACTCACCAACTACTCCATCCACCTTCACATTCCCTACTCTTCCATTCATATCTCCAATCAAAAACATTCTCTCATTCCTTTAAAACTTTTCCACGCACGCTTCCACATTTGTCCAGAACTCTTCTCTCCCTCTGCTTGCACGATCTTGTGTTGGCGCATACACTCACACACAGTCGCCCACATTTGTAGTCCAACTTTCAATCTTACCCACACAATCCTTGGGCCAACTGATCGATACTCTCTTATATTCTCCTTCCATCTGTTACTCACAACAGTACACACTCCTTCTTTTGCCTTCTCATTCTCACCTACTTCCGCGCATATACTCCATCCATACTTCCATTCTCTCACATTCTCACCTCCCATTTAGTTTCAATTAATCCCCTGTGCTACACAGACATCTGGTAGCGCTCATGACTGGAATGTCACATTGACATATTGCAGAACGTCCGCTAATCAGAAATCTTTTATTCCCCGAACTGCATCTCTTTGGAACTCACTTCCCCAGAGTTGTTTCCCCCCAAACTTCAACCTACAGCTGTTCAAGTCCAACTGTTTCAGATTTTTTATGAAAGGAAGACACCAGTAAGCAGGTGTATGGATTTTTTTTTTCTCGTTTGTTTTTTTCCCTCATCTGTTCATAAAAAAAAAAAAAAAAAAAATCTGCCTAAATAAACACATCTAAGCACACTTCTGATCCTTTGATGGGTTCGCTTTCTTACTCTCTAAAATAAACTTGAATTTCGCAGATTCATTTCTCACGCATCATATTGGCAAGCAGCAAAATGATATGTTTTTTAAATTCAGTGGAGCTCAATTTTGACGGCCAAATCTCTCTCTCTCTCTCTCTCTCTCTTACCAAAAAATTTCCCCTCTTTAAAATATCGCTTCATTCCCTCACAGGTTTCCTTTACGTTTTCTTTATAATCATCTTAATTACACTGTGACTATTTCCTTTTGTTTCATCCATCATTTTAGTTCGATCCTTTTCCAGATTCTAAACTCAATAATCAACTCACTCCCTAACATCACTTCCTAGTAATCCTTACATCTGTCTGTCTCTGTCTGTCTGTCTCTCCTCCTCCTCCTCCTCCTCCTCCTTTTATTTTCTTCTTCCTTTTTCATTCTCCCTCCCTGTATCTTTTTTCTTTTCTACCTTTTCCCTTCCTTTCGTCTCTCACCCTCTCATCCCTCACCATTCCATCTGCCTGGCCCTCATCACCACCACATTTTCCGACTTTTATGTTGACACCAAAGGAAGCACACAGAAAAATACTTTCTTGGCCTTACCTCACTTTCCGACAGAGATGGAGGCTGGAGGAGGGTGAGAGAGACGGACAGAGGAAGAAAGGAATGGAGAGAGAGAGAGAGAGAGAGAGAGAGAGAGAGAGAGAGAGAGAGAGAGAGAGAGAGAGAGAGAGAGAGAGAGAGAGAGAGAGAGAGAGAGAGAGAGAGAGAGATGAATAGACAAGGACAAAACAGAAAAGGTGAAAGGAAGGAGAGAGAGAGAGAGAGAGAGAGAGAGAGAGAGAGAGAGAGAGAGAAGTGGAGCAATGCAAAGGCTGGAAAGAAGCTGAGAACACAAAGAAGAATTCAAAGTGAGATGCAGCAGGGAAGAGAAAACGAAGAAGCAAAATGGGAAATAATGTGAGCGTATAGGATGGAAGGGCATACCTAGAAAATCAAGTTGTGACTATTTGACTCTGAAGAAAGATTATTGGACACAATGAACAGAATGGACGCTTGCTGAATTCAGATAAATCTCCAAACAGTTTAATCGTACATATTCCACAGTTTCATGGCTTGTTGACTGCCCTCTCCTTCTTCAATCTTTTCTCCTTTCCATGCCCCCTCCATCTCTCTCTCTCTCTCTCTCTCTCTCTCTCTCTCTCTCTCTCTTTCATGTAATGACTGTTAGGGACGTAGGTTTGTATCAAACAACTTAAACCAGTAAAACGCCTTGGTCGGCGAGGTAAGAGAGAGGCCATTTAAATCCGAAAGCATTGAAATGTCGCCTTACACCCCGAGGATGCCTAGAGTGTATTGATGGCTATCTATCTACCAAGTTTCATGCCTATACGACAAACTGTCTGGCCTGTGGCCCGGTTTTGAAGATTTTTGACATGCTGTACTTGGAACGTGTCACTTGCCACGTGCACCGGTGGGGTGTGAGGAAATCTGTCAAAAACAAATTTTAAAGGTTGAGGTTACCGTATGGAGCAGACCACACAGTGATCGACCCTGTGGTTGCTGAGATATAAGCTTCTCAAAGGAGTTACTGTCTGGCCGGGTCGGGCCGAGCTGGGTTGGGCCGCTAATATGTGAGAAAATGCCACTACTTGACGAGAGGTAATATGTTCTTTCCAAGATAAATCCCAAGAGAATGAAACTTCGAGTACGCTTAAAGATGATGCAGAATCAAGCTGGATATTGCTAAAAATTGGAGAGTACTCCTGAGGAAGATTTTTTCAGGTTGATAGCTGTAAGAACTGAGTTTTTAATGCATTAAAAACAAGATTACTTTTACTCCAATCAGAGATATAAGCCAAGTCAAACAATGTGTGTGCCACAGCTTCATCCCTTGTTCGTTGAAGTAACTGCTGAGATGGACGCTGCTTGAAGCAAATAGAATGGTGAAGGGTGGAGTCATCATCGTATGGCTGGATAGGGTTAGATGTACAGCATAAGTGATTGATAAATAAAGGGAAGAGAGTAGGCGAGGACAGAGCCTTGAATACAGTAACATCACCATTAATAGCTCTAGGAGAAGAATGGTGGCAATCTACAACAGCAGCAATAGAACAACCAGAATGGAAGTTAGAGATGAAGGCACAGATAGAAGGATAGAAACCATAAGAAGGCAGTTTGGAAGTTAAAGATTTATGCCAGACTCGATCGAAAGCCTTCCAGTTATCAAGTGCATTGGCAAAGCTTTGGCCAAAGTCCCGAAAGGAGGATGACCAGGAGTCTGAAAGGTAGGTGAGAAGATTCCCAGTGGAGCGTCCCTGACGGAACCCATACTGACGATAAGAAAGAAAGTTGTGATAGGAAAGATGCTTTATTTTTTTTTTTCGTTAAGAATAGACTCCAAAACTTTTGAAATACAGGATGTTAAAGTAATTGGACGATAGTTAGAGGGATGGGAATGGCCATCCATCTTTGGGACTGGCTGAATAAGAGCAAACTTCCAGCAAGAAGGAAAGGTACAAGTGACAGACAAAAGTGAAAGAGTTTACTTAGGCAGTGTGTAAGTACTGAAACACAGTTCTTGAGGACAACAGGAAGGACTCCATCAGGTCCATATGCCATGATAATAATGAGGCCAGTGATGGCAGAAAATACATCAGTTGAAGAAATTTTAATGTCAGCCATGAGAAAGTCAGAGGGGGGAATTGGTGGAGGAACAGCACTGATATAATTTAAGATGGAATTGGAGAAGAAAGTCTGATCATAGAGTACTGCTTTTCTTTTAGTAGAAGAAATAGCCATAGAACCATCAGAGTGGAAAAGAGGAGGAAAGGATGATGAGGTAAAGTTATTAGAAAGGTTTTTCCTAAAGTGCCAGATGGAGTGAGAAGATTTCGAGTTGTAGAGTTTAGAGCATTTAGTACGAATGAAATTAATTTTTGCAGAACGAAGAACAGACTTAGCACAATTCGGGCAGAAACATGAAAAAGATGCGTCCCAAGGGAGGGGTAACTCTGGTGCCTTTCATAGGCCTTTTCCTTGTTGTGGACGGCATTAGAACAAGCGTGATTAACCCCTAGGAGCCGGGAATGGATCAACCTATCGACGTCTCAGAACTGGGCTACTTTTTGGAATTTCAGTTATCCCCAAAATATTTATTTTCCATTACAAATCAATCACAAGTGACAAAAAACACATCAAAAGCGCGTACTTACTCTCTGTTGCCAGTTTAGAGGTCGTGGAGTGAGGTGTGGGAGTTGGCGCAGAACGGGAGCGAGCGGCGTGATCAAGGTCAATGATCGTGTGTGAGGAGGGAAGCAGATGATATTTCTCCCTCCAATATCAGTCTTGGAATGTGTCTTTGTTGCTAGCACTGATTCAGAATGCTGTATGAACACAATATTATAAGTAAATCGCAAAAAAAAAAAAAAATCGCAAGAAAGTAACTAAAAAAAGATCTGTTTATTTTATGTTTTGTCACACGTATTTAATATCACACTTATGTCTATTTACTACCACTCTTATTTACACACTATTTACACATCATCTCACTGCTTCTAGGACTTCTTTCCAGTGTTATACTCCCTAAAGCAAGGCTGGCATAGGGCAACACCACACTCCTTGCACCAGGAGCTCACATCCTTACATTTGGATGGGTGTTTGGTTGTATGTCTGCATACAAAGCATGCCCTTTGTCCCCGTGCCCTAGCTCCAGTACCAGGAATATCCTCCAGAAAATGGTGAGAAATGTATTCCCATCCCAAGAGGCGATCTGGCATGCCAGCTGTAGGATGACGCCCTGGTACAGTGGATGTCACACTGCCGTAGGTGGAGAAAATTAATTTGCTCTATGACTGCATTACTGAATAATCTGGATGACAGGTGGTTGTGCGTTTTTACCAGGTACAGATTGTATGCGTTCAGCAGAGCGATGTCAGTCAGGCGTAAAAACATTTTCTTGTACCACTTCACACATTTATGCACGCACTCGACAGCCCCAGTCTGCATGTCACTTTTGTCCATAAGCCGCATGTTGTGCATTTAATCAACTGTCGCATCAGGCTTCATGGTTGCTTCTCCTGTAGTTCTGTCTACTTTGCCACTGTCTCTCATTTCGCCTTAGTGCACTGTTGTAAGCACATTGACAGCCCGCTTATCATGCCATTTTACAGCTAAAACATTTCTTGTTTTTTTTTTAGCTGCACTTCACCACGCTTCATATGTCCTTCAGAATTAGGCCAGTTTTTCCTGTTTGCACGCACTGTGCCACATGAGCCTGTATCATGTTATAGTAGATACAGGGTTAGTGCTGGACATGTATAAGAACTGTCGGTGTATAAAACATGATTTGCATTGAGGTACCGATCCATGCGTTTCTTTACTACCACACCTGAGAATCCGTGGGGGTCATTTTTTGGAATGTCAGCATCACTACCTGTATACACAGTCATATCCAGCACATACTTAATTTTTCAATCGCACAACACAAAAAAATTGATGCCAAAGTCATGTCATTTTGATGGAATATACTGCCGGAACACAATACGGCCACGGAATAATGCCAGACTCGTCTATGACAATTTTCTGGAAGGGATGAAAGTATTTGACAAATCTTTCTTTCAGTATAATGAAGAATTCACAAATTTTTCCACAGGCGGTCATGCTGTTCAGGGTGGTCATTTTCAGGGAAATGTAAATACTGTAACTGATCAAGGAAACGATCTGTGGACATGTACAGTATTTTCCAAAAACAGGAGTAGCTGTGCTGTCGTCCTCTATCCCCAGTTCATGCAGTACATAATTTTTCAGGTATGCCATCAGCATCAATAATGCTAGAAAGACAAACATCTCACTAACATCAGGGACAGTCCAGCATCGCATCTTTGCCACAGAAGGAGGGCCAGTGCGATTCCTACCAAGGTAATCAAAAAATAACTACTGATCACACAAGAACTGCACCATTTCATCATCAAGAAACAGCTGGAAATAATCTAACTCTGTTGCCGCATCACCAAGAGTAAAATCATCAGTAAACCCGGGATTATTTTCATCAAAGATAGGCATAATGGCACAAAATAACTACCTTCACTCCACGAAATCAAGTAACTTTTACTGTCAAGTGGAGTTTCCTTCTCCTCCTCCACACCACCATGCTCCTCCTCTCCATCCCCACACGTCGCCACCTCGGCCTCCATCCTGCGCACATCCTCCACATAGTCATGATCAGGGTCACTGCCATCACTACTTGTTTCACTCCCTGATGAAAATATTTTCCCACTCAGATCTACCAATTCTTGAAGGTATTCTTCTTCACTCAGACCCTTGGGGCATCTTTTTGCAGGAGGGGAATGAACGGGGGGCCAGCTTTGCCTGGATGGTCCTGGCTGTCCTTCCATTGTGACGGTAGACAGTGAAAATGGCTGGGTGAACAATACAGTAGTGCATGGGAGGCTTCCCGTGGTCAGTACACATGTACTCAAACCCCTTATGCACCATCTACCGCACTCATAAGTGGGTCCCTTCTCATTCTCCCCCACACCCCTCAGGAGCCCAAAATAGGCCTCCCCCCCACCCCACCCTACCCCTACCTAGTACCTGTATCAGCTGCTTTAAAGGCCACTCTCTCCCTATGCAGGCCTCCCTCCACCCTCCACCTCCACCGCGCTCTCTCCTCATGGGTGGGCAACCCTCCCACCCCTCCCCCACCCACGGCCAATACCACCGCCAGCCAGCGCCACCCCACACACAAGACAGGCCATGACAATACTCTGAGTCAATTTGGCGTGCTAGGAAGTGCAAACATGCCTGCGAAAAATGAAAACATCATATGACGTGAACTGCCATCTGTCGACCGCACGTCATATGAACCGGCACCTTGGGGTCAAACCAAGGATTTTTTGCATTAGTCAAAGGTTAGGAAAAAGGAATGTATACTTCCATGCCCAAGAGAATAACCTCCATAATATGTGGCAACACAGATGGCTATTGGTCATGGAAACAATGATCATTCCAGAAAAAATAGAAGTACTGCCTGAGGGCCTCCCAACTGACGCTTCTTGGGAGAGTCCACAGACCTTAATGAAGCGATAGGACAGGTTAAGGTGAAAAGGTTGTGATCAGAGGAGCCCAGTAAAGAAAAAAGATTAACATCGTAAGCAGAAGGATTAGTTATAAAGAAAAGGTTACATATTTTATTACTCTCTCCAAGAAGGTCTGGGATATGGGGTAGGGTGCTGTACAAGCTGCTCTAGGTCATTAAGGATAGAAAAGATGTAGGCTTGTTCACCAGGTGGATCAGTGAGAGAAGAGGAGAGCCAAAGGTGGTGGTGAACACTGAAATCTTGTGGAATGGAGATTTCAGAGAAGTGAGAAATTGATAGAATGTGTTCCACCTTAGAAGTAAGATAGTTGAAGAATTTTTCATAGTCAGCAGAATTAAGGGATAAGTAATGAGGACAGATATATTTAGTCAGGGAAGGACAGGAAAGCCGAAGTCAAAGGGTAGAGAATTCAGAAGATTCAAGTTTCAGGAACATGAGAGTAAGATATGTTGTACATACAACAGCCACCTCTGAAATGAGTATAGAGAAAGTAGGAGGATACAGAAAAGGGTTTGCTATCAGTCACCTTAGACAGCTGAGTCTCAGGAAAAGAAGGTGAGGTTTAGAGGACGAGAGTTGATGCTCGACAAAGAGAAAGTTAAAGGATAGGCCATGTATTTTGCCGAAATGAAGAAGTGAGTCAGACACTAGTTCCAGGCTTGGCCTCTGAGAGAAAGCACCCTTACCCCCTGACAATCAATAATAATATCACTAAACAGATTTTTGCTTTCGCAGACTCGTAGCCTGTGCAAATGGTTTAATTATAAATTTAAACGAAAGAAGTGGCTTAACTACCAGTTGTGATTAACATCAAGAAAAGTTTGTGCAAACTGGAAGCAAGCAATTTAAAGTAAAAAATTTGGGAACATGAAACACGCGTATTACATTTCATCAGGCTCAAAGAGGAGAACTGTAAGTTTATTCATTTAAGCAAGATAAATTCTTACGTTACAAGAATCTTAACCCGCGCCGTCCCGAGGACGTACTTCCACGTCCTCACGTTTTGTCACAGCTAATCCCGAGGACGTACTTCAACGTCCTGCAATTGCAAGGTTCATAATTTCCACAATTTTCAATTTTCGCGAGTCATTTTTGGTACGTATACACGGGACACCTGCCTCAACAAGATGCCAGGCAGAGACAATGCCTTACCCAGCATGACCTTCTCCCCCCCCCTGCATGCCCTTTTCTCAGCAATTCACCTGTTATCAGTGACCTGGCCAGTATAGCCATGTCATGCCACGGTACGAAATTCAGGGCCAGAGTGATTCCCCAATCAATGACAATGTGGAGGACAAACTTTACATAGCATTAGAGGAAGAAACAGTTAGAAATGATGATCAGGTAATGTGGCAAAAAAAGGTCAGGTATTAGTGAGTGAAACAATGCTTATAATGCCTATATTACTGCTTGAAAACCAATATACTTTTATACTACATATAAATTCGTAACAGTAAATAAATAAATACCGTTTATGAGTGGTGTGAAATAGTTATCCTCCCATAGAACTCGTTTTCTTTGGTGCCAGCCTGATAGAAAACCCAGTAAAGTAAGGAGGCTCTCCTACCTGTAATGAGTATTTTAAACCTCAGGTGAGCGATTTCTCTATGAATTTTCGATGTTTCTCACCAAAAGCGAAAGTTTTAGCAAAAAAAAAAAAGGTCGAAAATTGCCCGGGATTGGGGGGTACCAGTGGTCGAAAAGTGGCCGGGACGGGGCGGGTTAAGCAAGTAAATTCACCCACTCATTCAGTCAAGCTAGGTAATACTCTTAAACTTAGAAAACAGAAAAAAATACTGTTAATTGGAGAGGATGGAGTCTCGGGGCTGCAAGACCAGATAATCAGCCACTAAGACGTGGTTTCGGTGATGCCTGCTATCTTACACTGCTCCGATGGTATGTCCACCTCTCTCTCTGGGCTGTCGAGCACCAACTGCTAACTACTGTGAGTGGATGGTTATGGCGTGCAGAACTAAGAAACCCTCAGCTCGAGACACAAAGGGTGTAATCTCTGGGAATCCTAGCCGTCCTGGCATACATCTGTCCCTACCAGTTGTTTCTCTCCAATAGTGAGGTGTCATTCGTGAACGATCCGGCTCATAGAGCCAGCTCTTTTAAGTGATCAATGGGAGCTGTTTACTTTTTTCTTTATTTTCTTGGTAAATTAATAAAAGAGAGAATGGTAGGATGGTCACTCATTTGTTAACCCGCCCCATCCCGACCACTTTTCCACCACTGACTCCCCCCAATCCCGACCATTTCTGGAAAATTTTTTTTTTTGCTCAAACCTCCGCTTTTGGTGAGAAGCATCGAAAATTCATAGAGAAATCGCTCACCTGAGGTTTAAAATACTCGATACAGGAAGGAGTACCTCCTTACCTTACCGGGTTTTCTGACAGGCTGGCACCAAAGAAAACGAGTTCTATGGGAGGATAACTATTTCACACCACTCATAAACGGTATTTATTTACTTGGTACGAATTTATATGTAGTACGAGAGTATATTGGTTTTCAAGCAGTAATATAGGCATTATAAGCATTGTTTCACTCACTAACTCATCACCATACATGACCTTTTTTGCCACATCACCTGATCATCATTTCTGACTGTTTCTTCTTCTAATCCTATGTAAAGTTTGTCCTCCACATTGTCATTGATTGGGGAATCACTCTGGCTCTGAATTTCGTACCATGGCATGACATGGCTTTACTGGCCAGGTCACTGATAACAGGTGAATTGCTGAGACAATGGTGTGCAGGGGGGGAGAGGAGGTCATGCTGGGTAAGGCATTGTCCCTGCCTGGCATCTTGTAGAGGAAGGTGTCACGTGTATACGTACCAAAAATCACTCACGAAAATTGAAAATTGTGCAAATTAGGGACCTTGCAATTGATTCGCGTTTATGTACGTCGACGGGATTGGCAGTGACAAAACGTGTGGACGTTAAAGAATGTCGACGAGACACCGCGGGTTAAATACAACCCAGATACACCGCTTCTCAATCACTACTAATCAAGCAGAGTGAGACATCTGTTTGTTGTTATAGATATTCCATGCTGGTAACCCTCAACAGTGCATGTGGAGGTTTAGTCACAAGGCACCGTCACACAGTTGCCATATTGGACGAAAAGTAGCTGACTGGGCTACTTTTTGCAGCTGTTCACTACCAGCATATGAAATCTGCTACTTGCCCCTTAAGTTAGATTTGGGCTCTCTGTGAAATGATTAGGCTAATTTCATTGCATAGCTTCCGTGTATTTTAATAATAATAATGACAATACCGGTAATAATAATAATAATAATAATAATGATAATAATAACTGTAATAATTATGTTAAGTACTGTAGTTAGATAGTCTCGAAGCATCTCGATGATTCCCAACGTTTACTGTAGGCTTGTTCCGGTACGAGTCAGAGTTGCCAGTTTGCCTGCTCTTTGTGGGCGTACTTATTTTGTAAGTTGTACATTAATTTTTGTGTTCTTTTTCGCAATAATGTTCCCTTTTTATGACTGCTTGTTAAAATATGTGATTTAATTTAAATTTGTATGGTAAATAATTTAGAGTGTTGTGCAGTGTGGGAGAGCTCTGGCATGTTTTGGTTGTCTCCAAGTTGGTAACTGTGCTCTCTCTCTAGAATACACCAGAACTGTGGAAAACCGTATAAGTTTCTAGAGTAATGCAAGCTTATATAAGGATGGGGAAGAGAAATGAGCAAGTTCAGTAGGTTTTCAGTTCAGTTTGAGTGTAGTGTAGTGTCATTGAAGTTTGTATACCAATAATACTTGTGAAAATAGTGAAGTGTTGTTGGCAAACAGTGAAGTGTAAAAGCAGTTAGTAAGTTTTGTATATCGTCTGCATTTGTGAAAATAGTGAAGTGAAGTTGGCAAGCATTAAGTGTAATTATTTGGCAAATAAAGACAATGAACCTAGGAAGCCAGTGTTTATTCACCACACCTGAGCTGATCGTGTGTACTGTACACCTAATGGCTGCCTCTAGGAAGAACAACTCACTGGGCAACGTCCTTCCTATACTGAACTACTGCTGCTGGAGCCTGTGGCAGTGTGGGGTGGGATGTAACACTGGTGTCAGGAGTGTGGATTCTTAACCCGCCCCGTCCCGGCCACTTTTCGACCACTGGTGCCCCCCAATCCCGGGCATTTTTCGACCCTTTTTTTTTTTTTGCTTAAACTTTCGCTTTTGGTCAGAAACAATGGCCGGTGGCAAAGAAAGTGGTCCCCGGGGTCCCTGATTAGCTTAACCAGGTATGCCTTGGTCCCACCTGGCCCCGTGTTCTCCCTATGTGGTGTGAGCATCAAACGTTTTCTATGGTATTATAAGTTTGGGAAACCAATGAAAGTAAGCAGAAATGAATTTATTACAAACATAAAAACATGTGATAAAAGAGTATATTGGATTTTATACAAAAATAGAGCAGAAATAAGCATTGTACCATCGTGAGAAACGAGCAAAATCGGCCAACTTGGTCCCGATGAATCACTAACATTCTAAAATCATGATACATATAATTTTTTTTACTTACATAATACTTCTACAATAACATTATACCATTTTACATTTTATTGAACTGTTTTTACGTATTCACAGGCCTTTTGATAACATTTAGCGTAATGTTAGCGCTTATTTACGTAGTGAGTGAACTCGCTGTGACTGTTGTTTCAACTCGTATTGTGCTTTTTCTACTTACATAATACTTTTCTAATATTATTATACACTTTTCAACTTTATAGAACTGTTTTGAGATTATTTCAGGCCTTACGTAAATATATAGCGTAATAATAGCGCATAGTAACACACACGGTGAAGTCGCTATGACAACTAATTCAACTTACAACCTATTTTTGTACTTATATAATAATTCTACACTAACATTGCACATGTAAAAACTTGATATAATTGATATTACATCATTTCTGAACGTACGATGGAACTTAGAGTCATGTTGCGCGTACTTACAAAGTGTTATCGCGATATCATTTGTTTCATCTTACACTAGTAATCAACTTATAAAATACCTTACTACTAACATTACAATATCTTCCACTGTATATAATTCCTATCACATACTTACTGACCAGAATGTGGGTGTACTCGTGACATCAATTATGACAACTTACAGTAATGTTCAACTTATACGTTTTATTCATGCTAACATTACACCCGTTTCCAGTTTATTTCCTTGCTATCACATATTTACTGACCAGATTTACACAGTGGGTGTAGTTTTGATAACAATTCTTTCCACTTACACTAATTCTCATCTTATACATTACTTTTCTGAAAAAATAACACCCGTTTCAACTTTATATTTGACTTAGCACCTACTGACTGGCCTTACCATTATCATGAGCGTCATTTCGCCTTCCCACACAGTTTCAGAAGTGTAGGAAATTATGATATTCCTTGAAACAAGGCTGAAGGCACAACGCAACATTGCACTCGACACACTTGTATCTTGTGTCTTTTCTCTGCGTGGATGGTCTGACTGTCGAGTGCTTACATACATGGCAGCGGCAGCTGGGGTTTACTGACGGTTTGGTTCGGAAGGGATTGCGCTGGGGTAGTGGCGGCCTGCAAGACGTAGGGGAGTCTGAGCAGCACGGGGGCGCGGGGGTGGTGTGGGGGGTCTTTCCTGGGCATGCTTGGCGATTATTTCACGTGCCAGCTCCCTCACAAACCCCTCAAAGGTCTCGGATACTCCGGTGGTCATTGCTGCAGGTAGTGGGCGTTCAGGACCGTGATGTCGAGCAAGTGGAAAAAGAGTTTCTTGTACCACTTCATCGTGGTCCTGGCACAGTCAACACTTGAAATCATCGAGTCTGACTGATCAACTTGCCTCATGTTCAGATTATAGGCAAGTACAGACTCTGGTTTCCATACGTTGCGCCTCCTCTCGCTACGGTGATCCACGGAGTCTGTGCGGTGCATCAGGGGGCTGTGAACAGTTGATAGGAGGCAAACTTCCCTGTTGTGGTTCCACAGGGTTGCAAGGATGTTATTGGCCTGGAAGAAAACCACCTCATTCTTGTCAAGTTTCCTCCCTATCTTGACCATATGGCGACGGTTTCTCTTGACTGTACCACAGACTCCAGTGTCGTGTTGGTGGAGGAACCTAGCGAGAAGAGGGCTAGTGTACCAGTTGTCCAGGTACAACACATGACCACGATGAAGGTACTCTTCTATCATTGTCTTCACCACGGCCCCAGAGAGTCCTATACTCCGATCTTCTATTATATCTGTCTGTGCGCCCGTGTACAAGACTATGTCTTGCACATAACCAGTCTTACAGTCACACATAACAAAGATCTTGAACCCGAAACGGTGTCTCTTGCTGGGTATGTACTGCCTAAAGGAAATATTGCCTCTCCACAACACAAGACTCTCGTCTATGATGAGGTCTCTGTAGGGATAAAATGAGGAGCGGAACATTTCCCATAAATGATCAAATACCAGCCTAATTCTCCTCATTTTATCGGTGTTATTTGCATTGGCTGGATCATCTGCATCAAAAAAGTGGAGGCGGCCGAGAATAAACTGAAATCTATTACAACCCATCACCTTTCCAAAGAAAGGTGTTAGGATGATTGGGTCCGTTGTCCAGTAGGCAGGAATTTGATTTTTCCTCACCACACCCATCAAGATTACCAGGGCAAAAAATAGGAACATCTCTGATATAGTCACGGGATAGTCATACTGTTCTGCATGCTTGCTTGTGGTTCCTAAGCGTTCACTTTCAAGGCACTGGGATTGTGAAAATATATTTGTCTGTTCTACTA
Organism: Coenobita brevimanus; assembly: GCF_032717465.1. Taxonomy (NCBI): domain Eukaryota; kingdom Metazoa; phylum Arthropoda; class Malacostraca; order Decapoda; family Coenobitidae; genus Coenobita; species Coenobita brevimanus. The sequence continues at coordinate 10,451,934 of NC_137032.1, forward strand.
TGCGCCCAACAAACGCCTCACCAAAAAACAAGTTGCAAAAATCTAACCGTGATGACCCAGCATTTACACCTGGAGCCGTGCAACCTGACCGCCACTCCTCAGTGAAAGGGTGAATGATGGGAGTAAAATTACTCCCATCCTCCCAGTTCCACGTGACACCACCGTCTTCAGCCACGTCACCATCGTCCCCTTCGTCAGGGTGGGGAGGTGAGGGTGGTGGGGGAGGTTGGGGAGGTGGAGAGCGGCGCCTCTCATCACTCGCACTTCTCTTCCCTCTCCCTTTTCCTTTACCAATTCCCTTCCCTTTCTTTCCTTTCCCCACATCCTGGGGCTGTGGGGAGGAAGTTTGTGAATATTCAGGGGCGAAAGAAGTGCTGGGGAGTGACTCAACCTCCTCTCCCCTAGGCCTACGAGCACCACGTGCTCGTGCTGCCTCCCTCACACCACTGGCCCCTTCACCCCGCACTACCCCCACACCACTCTCACTTTCACCCCGCGCTACCGCCACAACACTTTCCCTTTCTCCCAGCAATCCCACCACACCACTTGCTACTTCCCCAGACAAAGTACTTTGACCATACCTTAGGTGTTGTCTCGCCCCACCTTCTGATCCACGTGGTGATATTTTCTCCTTTCCCAACCACGCGGCGATATCACGTCCTAGGCCTCCGTCATCCTCATCGTCCTCATCCTCGTCCTGATCAGAATCGTGATGGAGAGATAGCTTTGCACGTGGTTGGGGAGCAGGCTGGCCTTCCCTTGCCTTACGGTATGTCACATACCGCGTTTTTCGGGGTGAAGGGACCTCCTCATCACTGCTACTTATTTCTTCCTCTGGCTGGACGTAATCGCGATTCACCACATCATCATCGAGTGGAGAATCACTGTCTCCAGTGAAGGCTTCCAGGACAGATGCAATTTGCTCGTCTGAGAGACCTTTCCGCGCCATGTCTGACCTGGGTCACTGCTGGCAGGTGAGTGACCGAGACAAGGGCGAGTGCGGGTCACGCGGGGTCTAGGACGCTGCCCGCCTGGCGGCAGGTAGGGGAGGCTTGGGTACCCAGGCGAAACGAAAATCTCCCGCGAATTTTGAAAATTGTGGAAATTATGAACCTTGCAATTGCAGGACGTTGAAGTACGTCCTCGGGATTAGCTGTGACAAAACGTGAGGACGTGGAAGTACGTCCTCGGGACGGCGCGGGTTAAGGGCTGCAGTGAGTCTAACCTTCGACAAAGAGCCAGGTGTGCAGACAAGATCCCGAGCTGGGTATTAGGACGAGGTGTCACTGGCAGCAATTATAAAGTTTTTACAATCTTCGAAGAAATAACTCAAAAAACAATTACAGGCACATAATGATGGACAGAAAGAACTCAAAAAACAATTACAGGCCCAATGTCAAGAACAGAAAGAACTCAGGAGCAAAATCAAAGAACAATTGCAAGCACAGAGTGAACAACTAGAGGCACAATGTGAAGTACAAAAGGAATGATATGATCAACTTCAAGAGGCATTGCAGGAGCAACAGAGGGAAGTACAGCTGAGGGTGCAAGAACAGCTAGATGCATTCATGGGGGAAATGAAGGAAAAACAGCAACAGCTTAAGGAGGAAGTAGATGCCAAGATAGAGCAGCAGAAGAATGAGGTAAGCAATATGTGATGGAGTGTAAACAGCATGTAGAAGACCAGTTGAAGACATTTAATGAGGAAATAGTGACAGAGCGCAAACAGCATGTGGACAACCAACTGAAGATTAGTGAGGGAATGGTGATGGAGTGCACACATCATGTAGATAACCAGTTGAAGCATGTACTCGTCCATGTGATGATAATTAGTGAGAAAATTAAGGCTGTAGAGAAATATTGCACTGCTGAGCCTCAGGTTAGTGTACAGGGAGCATATGAAAAGAATGGACAGTGTATGGTGAATCTTGACGGATCCCAGGCATCTAATGGTGGCATTACAGATTTGAATAATCAGAATGTAGGAGATTTAAGTCCTGGACTTAATTATGATACCCCAGTTTTTAGGCCCCAACCCAATGAAATGCATGGCTATAATGGGGGTCCAATTAAAAAGAAACCTCAGGAATTTGATGGTAGAGTATCTTGGGAAGATTACTGTGCACAGTTTGAGTTACTTGCAGATCAGAATGGTTGGGATGATAGGCAGAGGGCAGCGCAGCTTGCTACTAGTCTTAAAGGTGCCACAAAGGAAATTCTAGACCAGATGTCAGTGATGGAGAGGAACAGTTATTAGTCCTTCGTAGAAGTGCTGGAGCACAGATATGGAACCATGTACCAGACTGAGATTTACAGAGCAAGATTCCATAGCTGTTTACAGGCTGAAGGAGAATCTCTACAACATCTTGTTCATGACCTGGAGAGTAAGGCATATAAGGCATACCCTGGAGCAGCACCTAACCTGTTGGCTATTTTTCTGAGGGATCAGTTCATCGATGCTCTTGACAGTGCAGAGTTGAAAGTGCAAGTGAAGCATGCACAACTCAGATGCATGCAAGAAGCACTAGCCATGGCTTTAGAGTTTGAGTTCTATGTCAGGTCCAGTACGTTCACTTTTCAAACAGGTCGTAGTGCAGGATTCAAGGCAAGAAAGGGGCAGGTATGTGAAACGGAAAAATTTGAGGGAAGTTGCTGGTACTGTGAAAAGCCAAGACATCGGAAATTGCAATAAGTGGAAGAGGGAACAGGAGAAGTTCAGAGGAGGTTGCTGGTTCTGCGGGAAGTGGGGACACAAGAAGGAGGATTGTCACAAATGGAAGAAAAAGCAAGAACAGAACAGTGCAAGGAAATCCCCAGTTGCGACAAATGGGTGTTGGACATGTGGTGAGGTGGGACACTTCAGCTATGAGTGTCCAAATGGGAAGGATGACAGTAAATTAGTGAAGGCTGGCAATGAGAGGCAACAACCAGCCAGATTTTCCCAAGAAGCTCCACCACTGAGGAAATGCAGGAGAACCTTGATGAATAGTGTGCAGGAAGATGGAAGAATGGACGACAAGCAGTGCAGTAGGAATGGGAATCATAACAAGAAATTCTGCCATACTATACTGACAGGGCAAGCATCAGATGCAGAAGATCTAAAGAAGATGCAGATGAAGGACACAGATTTACAACCAGTGCTAGAGTGGCTGCGACCAGGAGCTGCTGGAGTCAGTGGGACCTTCTTCATTTGAACAACAGACTACTGAAGAGTCAGTGGGAGACACCCGATGGCCTCAGCAAGTATTGGTAACTAGCGGTTCTGAAGGAGATGAGGTCCGAGTTCTTGGATGAGTCCCATACCCAGATCACTAGTGGGCACCTGGAAGTGAAGAAAACTCTAAGCCAGCTGCAACAGAGGTTCTACTGGATTGGCATGCACCAGGATGTTGAAGAGTGGTATCGGGCCTGTGATGTGTGTTGTGCCAAGAAGGGACCCAAGAAACGTGGTTGTGCCCCTCGTCAGCTGAACCAAGTGGGTGCACTGAAGGAATGAGTGGCAGTGGACATTGCTGGACCTTTGCCACTCACTGACAGAGGAAACCAGTATATATGTGTCGCCATGAACTGCTTCACAAAGTGGCCAGAAGCCTATGCTATCCCCAATCAAGAGGTTGTGACTGTTGCTCTGGTGTTGGTTGACCAGTTTTTCTGTTGTTTTGGGGTGCCACAAGAGCTACATTCAGACCAGGGTAGAAACTTCGAGTATGCTATGTTACGTGAATGCTGCAAGTTATTGGGGATCAAGAAGACCAGTACGACCCCACTAAGGATAGAATCAGATGGAATGGTGGAGAAATTCAACTGGACCCTGGGACAATAACTGGCCAAGTATTGCATAGACTCTATGCAATTTTCTGATGTCATTCATTTTGTCCCTCTATGCCACAGAGGGACAAAATGAATAAGATCAGAAATTTCCTGCCTTGTTGATGGCATATCGGTCTTCTTTCCATGAGTCTACCAGCTACACTCCTGCAAAACTGATGTTAGGCCACGAGTTAAGCTTACCCGTTGATTTGTTAATGGAAAGACCACATGGCAAAGAGATGCCTACAGACACCTCAAGCTATGCGATGCATCGTCAGGAAAGGGTGGCTGAGGTACATCATCAAATGCAAGCCCTTAAAATTTCAGGAGAGGTGATGAAGTGCAAGTATGATGCCAAGGCAAGTGAGGTGAGCTTCAAGGATGGTCAACAAGTTTGGTTATACAATCCTCAGCAAATGAAGGGACAGTCACCGAATCTGCAAAGCACATGGCATGGGTCTTATACTGTGTTGGACCACCTATCAGATGTAACATATCGGATTAGGGGAGGCAGGAACTCTCGCCCAAAGGTGGTACATGTGAACCATCTGTGGCAGTACCATGGGCCAGGACACTACAGCTGGGACATCTCCGAGGAATCGTGCTCTCCCGCAGCTAAGGATATTGAAGAGGACCACGGAGCTGAAGTGCAAGAGGATGATGACAGTTTCCCGAGGGAAGAAGTGGATCAGGATGGAGACCAAGACCTTCAGGAGGAGTGGACTGTGTGGAGGAGCAAGGAAATCAACAGAAGCAACTTAGGAGAAGACCTGATAAATTGAAGGATTATTTTGTGTATAGTTAGATGTTTCATTAGGATTAAGGTTTATCTATCTCTGTCTATCTATTGCCAGACGCCTTAATCCCGTACGGGATGGCCATAAACAAATCGCCTCCACGTCGCCTTGTCCCCCGCCATTTCACTGCCCTGGTCCCAACTCACACCCCCCTCTCTCATATACCTCTCCACTCCATCTCTCCAGCTCATCCTCGGCCTCCCCCTCCCTCTCCTCCCCTCCACCTCACTCACATACACTCTCCTCGTCAGTCTTTCACCCTCCATCCTCTCCACATGGCCAAACCACGTCAGTGCATTCCTCCTAACGCTTCCTATCACATCCACATCCACATCACAATGCTCCTTTATATCCTCATTTGTCAGCCTGTCTCTCCATGTGACTCCACAGGCTCCTCTTAAATAACTCATTTCCACTGCTCTCACTCTTGACTTGTGTCCTTCCAACAACGTCCAAGCTTCACTTCCATACGTTGAAGTTGGTATCACAATACTGTCATGTAGTAACTTTTTTCACTTCCATGCTCACTTCCCTGTTTCTTATCACTGCTTTCAAGGAACCAGCAATCTTTCTTCCTTGTTGTATCTTTTCAAGCACTTCACCCTCCAAACTTCCACCCTTACTCATCACACTACCCAAGTACTTAAACGTACTCACATTTTCCATTTCCTCACCATCCAACCTCACTGTATATTCACTGACTTCACCTCTCTCAAAGACCATCGCTTTACTCTTCCCTACAGTCACCCTTAGATTCCGTTTCTTACACACTCTCCCAGACTCTTCCACCAAGCCTTGCAGCTCCCCTTCGTCTTCACTTAACAACACAGTATCATCTGCAAACAACAGTACAGGGATGAAGAGAGAACCTGTATTTTTTACACAGGAAAAATCATCAGAGAAATTACCAATATGCCGGGAATCGAACCCAGGACTCTCAGGTGAGAGCCAGGCAGCATACCACTACACCACGACAGGTAAAAGTTAACTCACGTTGTCACAATCTTGTAACCAACGTCCCTCCGCCCCCACTGTGGGCATGAAGAGGATGAGTTAACCCTCTGGCACTCGGGCAAGTAGATGCTTTTAATCTATCCCAAACACTTACGGCAAGTCAGAATGAAGAGAGAACCTGTATTTTTTACACAGGAAAAATCATCAGAGAAATTACCAATATGCCGGGAATCGAACCCAGGACTCTCAGGAGAGAGCCAGACAGCATACCACTACACCACGACATCCTCTTGATGCCCACAGTGGGGGGCGGAGGGACGTTGGTTACAAGATTGTGACAACGTGAGTTAACTTTTACCTGGTCGTGGTGTAGTGGTATGCTGCCTGGCTCTCACCTGAGAGTCCTGGGTTCGATTCCCGGCATATTGGTAATTTCTCTGATGAACAGTACAGGGAGTTTTCAAACACTGCCCTCTCTCACTAGGGCCACTCCAACATTCACTGCCCTACCTTGTATCTCTTTTATTACCCCATCCATGTACAGATTGAACAACCATGGAGACATGACAAATCCCTGTTTCAACCCAACCTTCAAATAGAAAAATTCACTCAGTTCACCATCCACATGCACTGCATCCGTAGCACCATCATACATACTCTTCACGGCATTCAACAACGTCCCATCTGCACCATATATTCTAAATACTTTCCACAATCCTTGTCTATCGACCCTGTCATATGCTTTCTCCGAACCCATGCAGGCTGCATACAACTTCTTTCCCTTCTCCAGAAACTTTTCCACTAAAGATCTAAGAATGAATATCTGATCTACACAACCTCTTCTCTTCCTAAAGCCTCCCTGTTCTTCTCCAACTAATTCCTCTTTATTTCCCTAATTCTGTCAATACGTATCCTACCATACACTTTTCCTATTACATTAAGAAGACAAATGCCCCTATGATTATCACACACTTCTTTTTCCCCTTTTCCTTCGTACAAGGGAATAATTATACCTGACTTCCAATCCTCCGGGACTCTACCTTCCTCCCAGGCCAATCTGCATATCTTCTACATCCATTCTACTACTATCTCTCCCCCATGTTTCAGCATTTCACCATACACTCCATCAATTCCTGGGGCTTTCCCCAATTTGACTTTCTTCATTGCTTCCACAACTTCTATCCTACTGATTTCTTCCTGTCTTCTCACCTCCCTCCTTCTCCCAGCCATTCCCCAGCCACTTATACTTGCATTACTTCCATTCTCTATGTTCAACATTTCCTTGAAGTGTTCTCTCCATCTGCTCACTTTTTCTCCCTTGTCCTCTAGTAATGTACCATTTTTACTTTTCACTCCCTTACTAACTTCACTGCCACCCTGTCTTACTCTCTTCACCTTTTTCCAGAACATTTTCTTACAGTCCCTCCACTTTACACACAAATTCCTTCCAAATTCTTCATCCAGTCTCTTCATACTCTCTCTTACTAACCTTTTCACTTCTCTCTTCCCTTCAACTTATAGCTCTCTCTTTCTCTTTTCAGCTTCTTCCACGCCCCTGTTTCTTATCCATTCATTGTATGCTTTCTTCTTTTGTGCCACAGCCTGTCTCACCTTTTCATTCCACCATGCTGTTCCTTGTACCCCCTTTCGTCTTCTCTTCACCCCACACACCACATCAACCAATCGTTTATGCTTGTACATGTTGTGTATATTGTGTGGTTTTGTCGGGACAACAAAGAACTAGGGATGGGGTGGTGTTAAGAAGCAGGATTTGGTAGTTAGGTAGTCTCGAAGCTTCTCATTGATTCCCAACGTTTACTGTAGGTTAATTCTGTTATGGGTAAGAGTTGCCAGTTTGCCTGCTGTTTGTGAGCATACTTATTTCGTAAGTTATGCATTATTTTTGTGCTCTTTTTCTCAATAATATTCTGTTTATATGATTGCTTGTTAAATTATGTAATTTAATTTAAATTTGTATGCTAAATAATTTAGACTGTTGTGCAGTGTGGGAGAGCTCTGGTATGTTTTGGTTGTCTCCGAGTTGGTAACTGTGCTCTCTCTCTGGAATACACCAGAACTGTGGAAAAATGTAGAAGTTTCTTGAGTAGTGGGAGCTTATATAAGGGTGGGGAAGAGAACAGAGCAAGTTCAGTTGATATTCAGTTCAGTTTGAGTGTAGTGCAGTGTCAGTGAAGTTTGTATATCACTGGTACTTGTGAAAATAGTGAAATGTTGTTGGCAAACAGTGAAGTGTAATTGCAGTTAGTAAGTTTTGTATATCATCGGTATTTGTGAAAACAGTGAAGTTAGCAAGCATTAAGTGTAAATATTTGGAAAATAAAGACAATGAACCTAGGAAGCCAGTGTTTATTCATCACACCTGAGCTGATCTTGTGTACTGAACAACTAAAGGCTGCCTCTAGGAAGAATAAGTCCCATCTCGCCCTTCCTGTGCTGCAGACGTTCTCAGCTGATCACTGAGATCAGCCATCAGTCATGAGCGATCAAGCACAGAGAGAGGACGCGCCACGCTAACAGCAAGACACAAAGATGAAAGACTGACAGTCGCAAAAGAAGTAGCGTTTGGATGCATTTTAATAATTTAAAGAACACAAAAGCAGAATGTAGACTTTGTAAGGTAAAGATATCATACCACGTAGGGTCCACCAGCAATCTTCACAGGCATATTAGACTTGTACACCTAGCAGTGCAGTTAGCAAAAGTAAGACATCTTTGCGTGCCTTCTTCTGAGCATGAAAAGACGTCAGGTGCATCGGCACCTACTGAAACTGTTGCTGCTGCAGCGTCTACAGCCCTCTCTCAAGCATCAGGTAGGTGGAAGAAGTAGCCTCAGATGTTTTACTGAAACAAAAATACCAGTGTAATAATACTCTAGCAAACAGAAGGTACAATATTGCTAAATTTAGGCAAATCTTATAAAAGCCAATGTGGTACCAAATAAGGAGCCATGTGGGAGCCGAAAGAGCCGGCTTTCTTGATCGAACTGAGCCAAATGAGCCGGCTCCCTTGAAAGATCCGGAATTCCCATCACTATAACTGTGTCTCACTTTTGCCCTGTGTCTTTGTGGGAAGGAGTCGGAGCTTCTCGCAATCGTTAGGGAGGCGGGATGAACGGTATGTACACACTAATTCACTCACTTATGTACCAAGGTTGTGCATAAGAATACAGTGTCACGAATTTGCACAATAACACAATGTTGTGAATTCATAACATTATTACTTGTCATGAGAGAAAGCGAAACATATATAAATCGCTGCCAGTTGTCACTGGACGAAACGAATATATCTCTAATATCTTATGGGAGGAAAAGGAAAGTCACCTCTTATGACAGTAGGAGTCAACTTAAGAAGTTAAAGTGTTAAGTTCTACTTTCTTTTGGCTAACGTCGCTAGTTCTCTAAAAACGAGAAATTTATAAACTTTTTCTTCAAACAGTACACAGCGGAGATATTTACTCACGAATGTTGAATTAATCATACTCTTGGCTTTTGAGAGGTGTCCTTACCTGATGAAAATCAATTACACTAAACAGATTCTTGCCTTCGCAAACTCCTTCCTTGCGCAAACGGTTTTATTATGAATGAAAATGGAAGAAATGGCTTAACTACCAGTACTGATTAATATCAAGGAAAGTTTCTGCAAACTGAACGCAAGCAGATTAGAGTAAACGATATGGAAAATATTAAATACGATTATTAAATTGATCGAGCTCAAAGAGAACTGTAAATTTATTAATTGGTGCAAGATAAATTCTTATGTTACATGAATCTCAAAGCAAGTAAATTCACTCGCTTAATCATTCAAGCTAGCTAATACTCAACCTTGAAAACAGAAAAAAAAAAATCTGTTAACTGGATAGGGTGGAATCACACGGTTGCAAGACCAGATAATCCCCAGATAATCCGCCACTAAGACGTGGCCTTCGGTGGTGCCTGCTATTTTACACTGCGAGCGGTGCCAAGGCACAGCAAACCCGTCCCCGGCAGTCATTTTAGTGCTCCCGATTAAACACAACAGCATATCTAGTCAAGGATGTCATATATCAAATTTGGGGTAAATCGAGTTAACATTAACGATTTTATGCCCATTTGAAGTTTTAGGCTTGTCCCACCTGACGTTGGCCCCTACTGCTAACTGTGGGGTGACCCCCCTGATGTAATAAGGCATGTTATAGGATGCATATTTGAAAGATGCACATTCAGGTATTGGTTCCATGTCGATATGACGAATTTGAAAGGAATTAAGACAAAAAATAATTATTTTTCAATTTTTGGGCCTACAGCCTGGGCCTTGGCCCAATTTGGCCCCAAATTTAATCAGGTGATCAGGAGGTCATAGCCCATCAGCCCTGTAATTTTAGTGAAAATCGACCCAGTACTTTTCGCGTGAAGTTGTTAACAGACAGACAGACATACAGACAAACCGAGTGAAAACAATACCCTTCCCCGAGCCCCTCTGGGGCGGGGACATGTATTATGCACCAAGGTCGTGCATAAGAACAGTCACTTATGAAACAAGTACGAATGTTTTGAAAAACCATCCCATTCGGATTGCATACAAGGACGGTTAAGTGAGCGAATCGCATTGGATTTCCACTTATGTTCGTGAGTTCCTATAATAATACAATGTCACGAATTTGCACAATAACACAATGTTGCGGCTTATGACAACAGTGAGTCACAGTGCACCAAACCTCACTAAACCAAACAACATCACACTGTGTCACGAGTTGGCTCGTGACATCATTTGGTGGGAAACCGTGAACTCTAGTGGAATCCCAGTGTTTATCGTTCAGTTTAGCCGCTACGTATTCACCCGGTTGGGAGTGTTTTTTAGGCAATTTTTCACTGTGTCATAAATGGTCGTCTTTGTGCGAGACATTAGCACTTCTGCTGAGCGATTTATTATGGGCGTGTTTCGCTCATTCTAGCCGTTAGCAATGCGGCCACAACACTTGCATCTTTCTCACGATTTGAAGTCAGTCAAGGTTTGAGCGCCGTGAAAGCAGGTTGGGCCCAGAGCGTAGCAGTGCCGCCGTTGTCCAGTTCCTGAATTTCCACCTAGTGTGATTGGCGAGAGACTTAGCGAGTGCAAAGTCCTTCCAGTAACGACGCCCAGTCATACGCTTTGTCCACTTTTCTGACCAGTATTTTCTTTTCGTATTTTCCTAGGCTTAAGAGTTAGCTTTTGAGTGAGCGAGTGATGCGATCTCCTTATTTTGAATTCATTTTGAAATGTAACGTAAATTTATTTTATTTTAGTCAATAGATTTAACAGTTCTTTTTCTCGAGCTTAATGTAATGTAAACTCATGTTTTGTTTTCCATATTAACCTTATTCTAGTTGCAGCTCCTAGCTTGCATAAATTCTTTGCTATTCATAACTGGTACTTAAGCCAATCCTTTTTATTAACTAAAATCCGTTGTGCAACCAGGAGTTAATGCATCAGCAAGAATCTGTTATCATTAATAGCATCAGTTATTGATTGTCAGGGGTGAAGTCACTTTCTCCAGAGGCTAACAGTACTAACAAACAGCAATTGTGAGGAATTAGTCTCTGCTGTGTACTGTTGAGAAAGCTTATAAATTCTCGTCCTTAGAGAATCGGCGAAGCAAGCCACATAAAGTAATCATTGCTTGATTTTTAGCAAGACAATTCATTGTCCTGCTCTCAGCATTATTGAATAATTATCCTTTAATATTGTTTACACATAAAAAAAAAAAACGTGACAATTGGTGACCTCATTCCAGGATATTAACTCCTAGCTCTAAAGCTATTCACGAGATAATACTCACTCGTTCATACTTAGGTATTTATCATTAAAGTCTATAGGCACTACCTTACTGGTGATTATTGATTCATTTTTATTAATTTACATAATAGTTTTCACAGTCAGTTGTTTGTTTAATTTTCTTTTTTTACCAGTTTAATTAGATAAAACTGGTCACCACTAACCTGTGCCTATATTCTTTATTCTCGATTATTGGCATCTTTCTTTGAAAAAATTGCAGTCAGTACTGAGTCGCTAGTTATTTAGATTGAGTTAGCATCATGGCAGCCAACGTCTATGTACAGGAAGCTAAAGATCTGGGCCTTACTGACCTAGAAAAAATCGAAAGCTACGTCTTCTCACGGTTTAATTACGAGCAACAAAGTGAGAAAGATGCTCGTGAAGAATGCGAAAGAGAACGTGAACACGTGCAAAAACAATGCGAGGAACGTGAGAGAGAACGTGAACATGAGCGAAAATAATGCGAGGAACGTGAGAGAGAACATGAGCACGAGCGAAAACAACGCGAACTCGAGTTAGTACAAGAGTGAGAACAACGCGAATATGAGCGTGAACAACGAGACAGAGAACGAGAACACGAACGTGCCGAGCAAGAAGCACGTGAAAAACATGAACTTGAAGTGCTGAAGCTCAAGCGAGATTCCTTGGCTTCAGACACATCTGGTGCAGCTGGCCCAAGCTCCACGAGCGTTCTCCCTGCACTTGTTATGGCGAACCCACACATCAAGCTTCCCCCATACAAGGAAGGCGAGCGAATCGAGCCATACATAGCTCGTTTTGAAGATATGGCTCAACTGTACCAGCTGGATGATGCAGCTAAGCGGCTTCAGTTTCTTAGCCTGTTTGAGGGCCTTGCCCTCGATATTCTCCACAGAATTCGTGGAGACAATCTCACGCATGAGATGATGAAGGCCACACTCGTCAAAGCGTACGGCCTCACAGTTGACGACGCCAAGAGTCAGTTCAATGCAGGCGCGTTTACAGGATAAAGAGACTGCCGTTCAGTTTCTTGACCGGCTTACTGCTTACTTAGATGAGTGGATGGAGAAAGATGAAACTCCTTCCATGTGTGAGGGGATAATCGACCTTATGCTGCGCACGCAGCTAGAAAAGTCGTGGCCCACTGAACTTATGGCTCAGCTTAAGATCTGCCAGGTAAGAGATGCTAGCCAAATGATGAAGAAGGCTGACGCATTCTTCACTGCATACAGGTATCAAACTCACAAGCAGCATACCTGGAATAGGAAACCTGATAAATCTGGGAAACCATCTCAGACTGAACCCCAGCAACAAGGCCATTCTCAGAATAATGGCCAAGGTCCAAAACCGCAGTGGAAGGACCAGGGGCAAAACACTCAGAAACCTGAGTGGAAGAGGTACAACAGGTACCCTAACCAGCAGCAGTATCAGCCACACAATCGACCGACGGGACAAACCTTTTCAGCACCAGCCCCAGTGTATCGGAGGCAGGAGGCATACGCAGCCTTCGTTCCTCAGCTGCAGCACGGTGGTGTCGTCCCTCGCAGTACGGGTACTCCCCCACAGTTCACTAGTCCCACGGCGACAGTGAACCCCGCTCCACAGATGGCCAATGCTCCATCTCCCCAGGCAGTGAGTATGACCCCTCAGGTATCTAGTTCACAGGGCACCATGTTTGCCGCATCATTTATTCAGCAGCCTAATCAGTGGCTAGCTGCTTCCTCCACAGGCCCTCCCACAGGTAACAGTGTCTTCCTTGTTCAGCCAGGGTTTGTCGAAGGCATTCCTGTGAAGGTCCTGAGAGACAACGGGTCCTCAGGTTGCTCTGTCAAGCAGAGTTTAGTTCGGCCTGAGCAGTACACAGGTCGACAGATCCAAGCTAACCTTATTGATGGATCAGTGAGATTGTTCCCTGAGGCACGTATCCAGGTGGCATCTCCATTTTACACTGGTACGACAGTCGCAGTTGTCATGCCAGAACCTTTATTTGACCTGATCATAGGCAATATTCCTGGTGTCAAGGATAGTTGCACCGAAGATGACGCTACTCAGACTTTGGCTGCAGTAACACGAGCCATGGCTGAGGCTCCAAATTGTGTCACCCCTGTGACCATTGAATTGCCGCAAGATCTGATGTGTAGCCAAGTTGTTGTTCAAGAACAACATTCTGACCCAACACTTGCTGCCGTGTGGAAGAAACAAAATGATAGAGTGATAAAGTATTCACGGGGAGGTCGAGCTAAGTTCCTTCGTAATCAAGGACGGCTCTACCATGAGTCATGAACACCCGAGGGTGAGGTTCGATTGCAGTTTGTCATTCCCGCTAAACACCACCTAGCAGTGTTAGAATGGGGTCATTGTTCAGCCTCAGGAGGTCACCTGTGCAAAAGGAAGACCCAGGGCCGTATCCGAGTTGACTTTTTCTGGCCAGGGATGGGACAAGATATAGATAGTTTTGTGCGTTCCTGCAATGTGTGTCCACATACCACTAATCAGGGACATGTCCTTCCTGTGCCGTTTGAACCCACACCCATAATCTCTGAAGCAGTTGAAAGAGAGGGCAGTGGTAATGTGGGTGCAGACCCGATGTCTCGCCTACTAACTGATGACTAATACGGGCAACTGTTGTATGCTGGGTTCTGTAAGACAGGCGTTCTCAGAGATTTGAGTAATCCTAGGACCAGCCTGGTTCCCAGATAAAAGTGTAGACCTGACATCTCACCTGTTGGCCCCACAGGACACAGTATGTCCAGGGCCTTTACATAACTGTATCGTAAGTTAAGGGGGAAGTTTGAGAACCCCGCAGAGACAGTTCAAGGCTGCGTATGAATTACCTTGTGGAACGTCTCTGAGGATTCCCGGAGAATGCACAATATCCACATGAGTGTTCACACCCACGGTGGGTGTTAAAATGTGACCTGCCCGAGATTGCATAGGGACTCTCAGCTTCCTGTTATTAGTCGTAAGTGTAGTGTTAGGTTAACCAGTAAACTGCCCGTTCTAAGAGATTTGAGCAATTCAAGAACTGGCACGTTTCCTAGTTAATAAGCATTAACCAGTAAACTATAAGGGTTCTAAGAAATCTGTGAATTCAAGAATTACATTTCCTGGTTAATAATGACATAAGTACTGATTGCTAGGCAGAGAGAGAGAAATGACACTTTTGATGCTCCACCTTGAGTCCTTTCGCAGGTGCAGCTGGCGGGTGCAGCAATGCAATGCAGATCAGCTGGTTGTCCCTGTCGCATGCTGCCACCCCTTCTCTTCTGCCTCGTCGTCACTATTTACTATAAATTTGCATTATGTAATTTTACACATAGGTACAGTTACACCACAACTGTCACACCTACACCATGTATTACATACATCACGCTACATAACAATTAGTTGTATAAATGTAGAGAACTTTTCGCTCAGTTTGACCTGAGTACAGGATTATTCACCGTCGTCATGGAGTTTTTCCCTCAAGCTTGCTTCTATTAAAGTAAATACGAGGTTTTTTCACTCACTGGCGACTGTGACTTTCTCCTGTAGCAGGATAGCACACACACCACAGTGTGAATCTTGTGTGATTGAGTAGGATTTATATGTATGTATATTGAAATTTTTTTCCTGAGAAAAAAATTTCACTTTTGATGGGGCATAATGTCACGAGTCAGCTCGTGACATCATTTGGTGGGAAACCGCGAACTCTAGTGGAATCCCAGTGTTTATCGTTCAGTTTAACCGCTATGTATTCACCCGGTTGGAAGTGTGTTTCAGGCAATTTTTCACTGTGTCATAAATGATCGTCTTTGTGCGAGACATTAGCACTTCCGCTGAGCGATTTATTATGGGCGTGTTTCGCTCATTCTAGCCGTTAGCAATGCAGCCACAACACTTGCCTCTTTCCTACTATTTTGTCAGTCAAGGTTTGAGCCCCGTGAAAGCGGGTTGGGCCCAGAGCGTAGCAGTGCCGCCGTTGTCCAGTTCCTGAATTTCCACCTAGTGTGATTGGTGAGAGACTTAGCGAGTGCAATGTCCTTCCAGTAACGACGCCCAGTCATCCGCTTTGTCCACTTTTCTGACCAGTATTTTCTTTTCGTATTTTCCTAGGCTTAAGAGTTAGCTTTTTAAAGTGAGCGAGTGAGGGCGATCTCCTAATTTTGAATTCATTTTGAAATGTAACAAATTTATTTTATTGTAATCAATAAATTTAACAGTTCTTTTTCTCGAGCTTAATGTAATGTAAACTCGTGTTTTATTTTCCATATTAACCTTATTCTAGTTGCAGCTCCTAGCTTGCATAAATTCTTTGCTATTCATAACTGGTACTTAAGCCAGTCCTTTTTATTAACTAAAATCCGTTGTGCAACCAGGAGTTAATGCATCAGCAAGAATCTGTTATCATTAATAACATCAGTTATTGATTGTCAGGGGTGAAGTCACTTTCTCCAGAGGCTAACAGTACTAACAATCAGTAATTGTGAGGAATTAGTCTCTGCTGTGTACTGTTGAGAAAGTTTATAAATTCTCGTCCTTAGAGAATCGGCGAAGCAAGCCAGAATAAAGTAATCATTGCTTGATTTTTAGCAAGACAATTCATTGTCCTGCTCTCAGTATTATTGAATAATTATCCTTTAATATTGTTTACACATAAAAAGAAAAAAAACCGTGACACACTGTACCACACCGCATTACATTACACTGCATTACATCATACCACACGAGACTGCACATCATAACACACCTGAAAACACCAAACTATACTCTACTGCACCACACCACACCACAGCGCAACACAACACGCCAAATTACAGAAAGCCACAGTATATGACACCAAATTACACAACACCACACCCTTATCACCACACCACACCATACCTCACCACCACACCACACCACACCACAGTCATACATTACATTATAAAGTCATAGACTACACAACACGCTGCCATACACTATAAAACATACGCTCGACCACATAGCCACGCACCGCACTGTCATATACCGGTACTTCATCAAACTGTCTCACAGTCATACACCTTACCACGCAGTCATTCATCAAATCACACCGTCATACACAACAAGACAGCCATACACCACACCATGCAACCACACAATGCTCCACACAGCCACACATCACATCACACCGTCATACACCCAGTCACACAGGCATACACCACACCGCTCTGTCAAATACACTGGTAATACATTACATCACAGTCACATCCCACATTAGCCATAACCACATGCAAGTCATAAACCATACCTTACACTCACACACAACACAAACGTTCATCACGCCATACAATAACACATCACACGACAATCATAAGGCCGCTTCGCACAGTCATACTCCGAGTCAAAGAGTGGAGAGGATGCTCGTCAGGGTGTGGGTGGTGACGGGTATTGTGATGGCATGGTTGGTGGCGGACAGGAAGTCTGACATTGATACTTTTAACCCACAGCAGCATGTTTCATTTTTTCTTGGTATCACCGAACATTCATGTAGGTTAGAAGAGATTTTTTTTTTAAATTTGAGCAGGTAGGTGTAAAATTTATTTACTGCTTCAATACAAGGGATCTCTCGAAATCTAAATTTAATCGTTTGGAGGTAGTATGAAAAAATCAGCGAAACACGTCACTGGATTGAAGGGATCAAGCTGCTCACTGGGTACACTGCCAAGTGTGTTGGAGAGTAGGAGAGACTTCTCTATATAGCCCCATCCAGCACTGCACTTCTGTCTCACAGATTTATGATGAAGTGGAATGCACATATCAAGGACTGAAACGATGTTGCATTGATAACACATCCCCCTTGCAACTAATAAAACCCGACCTGGATGCTCCGGCTGGATAGACTGGTGCGCTCAGTTTGATCTCTGCCTCTAGACTATTATGCATTGCATTCAAAGGGAAGATTGGGTATTAGCGAAAATTGTCTGCTTTAATGACCCAGACACTTTCTATAAGCATTTATCTGAGAGTTAAACTCCTCAAAACCAGAGTTTGGTCGAATAAAAAAGGAATATGAAATTCCTGTCTTTTGATCACTTACACCAGGTAAGTTCTCATCTAAACTGAAAACCGTCGTCTGTCTATATATATCAAATAAGGAAAAGAGGGTTTTTAATCAAAGAACCTACAATAATAATAGAGACACTTCGTCAGAAACAGTGCGGATGTCAGCCTAAGACATAACTGAAATAACGCATCAAAGTGCCAATACGGGTGTAACGATGTGACATCAATGGTGTTGTGTGAAAGGTTTAGCCTAGATACTAACTGCTTGAGAGGAAAATCACTATTGTCTCGCAGGACTCGCTTTCGTCCTGATATTTCAGTGTGTTAAATAACGTCATCAAGGCACCGTCAAAGCTCAAGGCCCAGGCCAACGCCAAGTCTTTGATCATCTGTGTGTGGCTCTAGGTCAGGGGCTACGGCCAAGCGAATGCCAGGTCCCACGAAATTGGCATGCTGCTGGCTAAATGGCTGTACGTTGGGCCAGTATCAATTTAATGACAGTACAGGTTACCGCATTTCATGGTTTAAGTTACAGTTTTTATATCCAGGAGAATCTCTGCAAGCAAGCCTGTTCGTCAGTCACTCATTACGGATTATCAAAACTTATGTGCTCCACACCCATAGACTTTAAATGAGTGCCTTTTTAGAAAGCTATATCTATCTAGTACCGCAATGCTTGTTTTTTCCTTTGAAGATCATTCCTTGCCTCACCCATGAATCTGCCTCTTGAGCACATGAGTGTTTTCTATGCAGGGTATATTCGCCTAAAAATAGTATAGATTTAAGACGCCAATATGCTGATGAATTAATGGAATTTGTTTCAACAATTTCAGTGTGAGTTATCTTTCGTCGTCTGACAATAAAATGGCGCCATTGTAATGAAGGGGTTTAAAGTCCACGATATCAGCGATGCTTGGCCGTATTCCTGGCTCATCGCCCCCACTAAACTGTATTAGTCTTTTGTTTTGATTTCTGACTGGTACAAGATGAAAAGAACAGAATATGATATTATTCGCGAAAAGTATTATGGAAACGATATAGGCTGTACTACTGCCTGATTCTGCCACTGTTCTTTGACAAAAAAATAACACTAGAATATGATGTTATGAGTAAGTGCCACGGAAAGAATGTAGAACCTTATTGTATTCCCATTCTGACACTTAACTATAGCAACAACTTACATAAGAACGTCATGTTAGACAAGAAGAATGCCAAGGAAAGGATGTAATGTCGTAGTATTGCTCTTTTTGTTAGTGAGTTAAAAAAATAAATTCTATTATATGATGCAAATCACGAAGAGGTACTATGGGAAGGATATAGAGCCTTAGTACGATTATTTCTACCACTGAATTGAAGGAAACGGACTGGAAAAGGACGAGAATCTTCACCTAGTTAATGTGAATGGGCCTGAAGGGAACCGCAGGCCAAGATCATCTCTGTCGTTACCATGGCACCGCTGTTGGCTGTAGTACTGCTTCACCACCAATCACATGGTGGAATGGTGGAAGCACTCACATTTTCCAATAAACTCTTTCGGTACATTCAGTAACAGGCAAAGGAATTTAACCACCCTTCTGTATTCAGAAGTTGTAGAATCATCCACATTTCCCTCTCATGTCCCTCTGTACATTTAACATTGGTGGAATCGTTCATGGTGGAATCACCCATGGTCCCTTTACAACTCATTCACTGCTCTTGACAAAAACTCACGCTGTTCGCAGAAAACGTCCATCATGGTACAGTACTGTAGATGTCAGGTTACTCTGCGCTGAGTAATGGGGCAAATTGTTTCGTATACTACAGGAACCATATACCATGTTTGGCGGTAACCATATCATGTTATGGTCATATAGTGGTAAGCTGGTCAAGGTGCTCCAACCCTGTGTGGCCCCACACGTTGGATAGTTGGCGTTCATTGCTTACATTATGCCTCACAGAGGTTGGCAAATGGCCACTTTCACCCTATACATCTGAACTAAGCGAACCAGGATGCGATATTCTTGATGGGGCAATAATGGATTAGATGAGAAAAGGATAGAATAGGTAGTTTACTATAGTGTCAACTTTTTGCGAATAAATTTGATCAGTCTCAGCTCCACCAGCTTGTGTCCTGTAGTCGCGTGTATTTATCATATTCATACACAGGTCATTATTTTTACATTCTCATCGCCAGAACAACCCTGGTATTCTAAAATAGCAAACGATTTTATTTAGTTGAGTGTGAAACGTAGGAAGAAAGTTACACAAAAATCATTAATCTTTCTTGGTAGGGATATCTCTAATATTCTATTCAAGCATATGCCGGAAGATGTATTCGGCTGAAAGCAAGTTACAGAACCCTGAAAGTTAAACATTGGGTCTTTGTTGTCTTCCCTTAGTTCTGCAACTCCGCAGGCCCCAGGAACTTCTGTCATACTGCTATGTCACTTACAAGCTGGGCATGCCACACTTGTGTCCCCATGAATTATACATCCTGCGTAAATTCGAATGTGACGTAAATCTACTGACTGTCATGGATTGTGGTTTAATTAGGCTAAAACCCATTTATTCAGTTAGAGGAGTTTCTGGCATCCAGAAAAATTAGGGATTTAACGCTTTGACCGCAGCAATTCCTGTTCACCGGATAATATGATTTTGTGGTAGTGTGAATAAAATAACTTTATATAGAGAGAGAAAACAAAGCTTATCCACCCATCCTATTTATCATTCCTCATTTTTCTGAACTGGTATATTCTCTCACATTTTGTCAGTTAGCATGTAAAGTTGCTTCCACCTCTAACTAGTACAGCGGGTGGTGTATTTGGTGAAATGTGGCACCACTGTGCTTGTTTCATCGTATTTATAGGAAGTGAATGGGCAGATCCTGAAGAACTTCCCCTCCGCTACAGTACCTAGTACCAACACAAACAATGTTCTGTCAAATTATACTCTGTAAATGCAAGTGTTTGCCACGTAGGTATAGTTGAAGGTAGTGAGAAAAACACAGTAATACCATTGGCACCCATTTTTTCTCTGACAGGACGTGACTGTGAGGCGAGGTGGCACGGAGGGGAGGGGGTACATACAGGTGGTGGGGACGTATGTATCGAAACTTTGTCGTGTTTCGGTAAGATAGATGCCGGCTGTGATTATACAGATGTTCTGAGGTGATCTGTAACTCCATATGCAGCAACGTGTGTTGAATGTATGTTGGTCTTAATGTGTGGAACAACTATAGTTTGGCATAAATTTAAAAAAAAGTTATATTCCGGTGTCTCGAAACGTGGTTCACCTTAGTCTAGTGAGTGTGCAACTCAATTGTTGTAAGATTATTATGGCTGAACCAGGGTGGCCACAAATGATTCATGATTATGCATGTGACAAAACAGTAATGCCATGTTGTGCATCATCCAGTCTGTTGTATTGAGGAAAAGCAGTCATTATATTCGCAAAACATGGTATAAGTAGATGTCCTGTTACATAGAATAATAGCTACTTTGAGTGGTGGACAGCTTTTGGCATGTTGTGCGAAAACGTTGTGCAGTCATCATACTGATGGATCACGCGGAGGTAATAAGATAATATATTTGCATGGTGAATGCATATCTGGTATTATAATAATCGAAATAACGGTGTTACGGATGTCCAGTCCATAAATGATGTCGGCTACTTCGAGGTGCTATTTCATTAGTTTGGATGGCTGTAACACAACATCCACGAACATTGATCATCGTTTATTGTATTAGTTTTCATACAAGCATTACACATTCGTACTCTCCTTAGCTCCAGACTCATTATATTATTCAATCGTGTGTCTACATTCACACACTGCTCATCCAGAGGGAGTAACATATCTACCTACACCAAACATCACATATGTTGGTGATGACCCTGCTCCCACCTGCCCACCTCACTCTCTCTCCTACTCCACACCAGTCCGCTTCCACACACATCTTGCCACCAAGCAGGGTGGTCAAGCCCCCCCCCCATCTCTAATCCTGCAACTTTTCCTCCCTCTCCTAACACCCTGTCCCACTGACCAACCTCTCCTCAAATCCCCCCTTACCTACCATCTATTCTTTTCTAGTTCTATTTGCCTTGGGAATGTCGTTTTCAGTGTTTAGAGTCTTGGAACACGCCATAACGGATATCTGTAATATCAAAATCTGTTGTCGAACTTGAGTTTTGTTGTGAATCTCGAATGATGGCTCTAAACAACTATACTATGACGACGTTTCGCTTCCCATCAACAATCGCCACCACCACAGTGCCCGATACATATTACACATCATGATATTTTAGGTCCTGCTTCCCTTTGTCCTGCGATTGATATACTATGTGTGTCCATTGTCTGTCATAAATTGCAAGGACAGTATCGGGCCAGTACTCCTGTTACAGAAGCGTTTCGGTTGTGTGGTGTTCCTAGGAAAACTGCGTAGTCTAGCCTTGTTTGTGCAGGGGTCCAGTAATGCAACTGACCAATCCAGACCCATGTTAATACAGTAGATGACGTCTGCAGCGTTTCTGTGTGATAAACGGACATATAACGAACTGCAACACTGGCCACAATATGCTTGTCTGTCCGTTGTCTGCCACTGTAACACAAGGTTTTAGTATGTAGCCAAGGCTACACAAAATATATCGGAGAGGTGGTGTTGCTGGGATAGTGCAAAATTGCTTATAGTCTACGTGTGTTTGTGCAGAGAGTCTTAGTAATATACTTCACCGACCCATTCACATTCATGCCGAGATAGCAGCCAAAGTCGCTGTTTTGGTGGCTATACTGACTGACCATTGAACAGACTGTCACCTCCCAGCAGTCTGAATGAGGTCCAATTTTCATCTAGTAGAAACATCAAGTTATACAGTGAACAAAGCAATTTCATATGTTAGGTAAGGAGTGTTTTACGCACCGTGTCATCATACAGGCTTATTCAGTATAACACAGCCAAGTGATAAGCTGGACCTACGGTAGGATAAAGGTTGAGTGCTGCTGGAGCGTCCAAGGAAACGTAAGAAACATTGGTGCACCAGCACATGGCTGTTAAAATCCAACCACCGCGCTTTAGCCAAAATACCCCAGGATTCTGAAGCTACCTCACGTCATCCAGTAGATTTACACAAGGTCATTGACAAGGCTGCAATCTCGTCGTAATGATGCGATATAAGGAAGTCAGTATCAGGTCTTGTTACTCAGTATAGGACGAATGGCCGGAATTTTAAGAGAAAGAGAGAGAGAGAGAGAGAGAGAGAGAGAGAGAGAGAGAGAGAGAGAGAGAGAGAGAGAGAGAGACACACACACACACACACACACACACACACACACACACACACACACACACACACACACAGACTCTCTCTCTCTCTCATTTATATATATATATATATATATATATATATATATATATACACACACACACACACAAACATTTAAATAACAGAACAGAGGAAGGAAAAATAAATGAGCCCCCCCCAAAAAAAATGCATACACCAGATTACCAGTGTCCTCCATTCATAAAATGTCTGTAACAGTTGGACTTGAACTGCTGTAGGTTGAAGTTTGGAGGGAAACAAGTCTGGGGAAGCGAGTTCCAGAGAGATGCAGTTCGGGGAATGAAAGAAATCTGATAGGCAGAAGTTCTGCAATATGACTGAGTGACGTTCCAGTCATGAGCGCTGCCAGATGCCCATGTAGCACGTGCGAAGGCATGGAGAGGTAGCACAATGGATGCAACTTCGTCTAAGCATTTGCCATAAAAATATCTGTAAAATAATGCAAGGGAGGCAACATTCCTTCTTACTTGTACGGGAGGTAGTTTATTTATACATGTAGGGTTATTAACAATTCCAGCAGCTTTGTTCTGAATTTTGTCTAGGTGTTTTAATGCAACCTCTCCACATCCACTCCACAAGGGAGAGCAATATTCAAGCTGAGAGGCACATGACTCTTATAAATTATAGCTAACTGCTCGCCAGTGAAGAAGTTACGGACTCTGTACAATAATCCAAGTTAGGCGGTTTTAGCAAGTGATCTGACGTGTGAGGTCCAGCTGAGGGCATTGTTAAGTGAAACACCGAGAATTTCAATAGTTTGGGGGATGGGGATATTAGTAGCACTGAAGGTAATATACGAGTCTGGCAATATCTGTCTGTTAGTAAACTGTATATATTTGGTTATACTAGCATTAAAAGAGACGAGGTTGTTTTGGCCCCACTCACTGATCGTAGATAAGTCTTGATTTATGGGGATGGCTGTACTGAGTTGAGAGTTAGAGATATTAGACTTTGTAAATGGGTGTCTGAGTGTGAATGAAGTATGAAGTGTTGAGTCCTCTGCATATGAATGGATGGGATTATGGGTGACAAGATATATATATATATATATATATATATATATATATATATATATATATATATTTATATATATATATATATATATATATTACTGTGTTGGTTTCTGGTAGGAGTGATGGAAATCATTACCAAGGAGTAGGCTTACTGCTGAGTAGAGATGCTTGCAAGGCACTATGTGAGTTTGAACCAATTAATGAGCGCTTGCTTTATGCTCGCTTAAAATCTGACCATGGTAATATCAGTATGGTTGTAGGGTACGCTCCGACAAATGAGGCTGCTGATGAAATGAAGGATGACTTTTATGAGAAGCTGCAGGATGTAGTGAATAGAGTGGCAAGACATGATGTGTTAGTTTGCATTGGTGATTTTAATGCGATTGTTGGCAGTAGTAGGGATGGCTTTGAAGATTGTATGGGTAAGGAGGGTGTTGGTATAAGAAACGAAAATGGGGTGCGACTTGCAAGCTTTTGTTTGGCAAATGACCTTATCATTGGTGGAACTATCTTTGAGCATAGAAAAATACATAAGACTACTTGGATTTCACCATGTGGTAAATATTGTAACCAGATTGACCACATTGCAATTAGCAGAAGGCATAGAAGTTATTTGCAAGATGTTTGCG